>NC_040910.2:7224433-7578748 GCF_004126475.2 Phyllostomus discolor | reverse complement strand
GGTTTCCCCACATTTAAGTATTTGATGTTGTCCCTATTTTTTTAATTGAAATAGTCTGATAGTTGTATAGTGATATTCCTTCATGACTTTCATTTGTATTTTCCTCATGGCTAATAATTATATCCAATATTATTTCATGGGCTTCTTTGCCATCTCTGCCTCTTTGTTGGTGAAATCCCTCTTGATATCTTTTGCCTATTTACTTAATGGATAATTTATTTATTTATTTATTTATTACTGTTGAGTTTTGTAAGCTCTTTATAATGTTTAATTCTAAGGGTTTAAGTTTTTTTGTTGCTGTTGATTTTTTTTAACTTAATCCTTATGTTTCCTCTTAGGCTTCATCGAGATATCATTGACATGTAACACTGTAATTTAAAATACAAAGGGATCATTTGATTTACTTATATATTGTATAAAATAGAACTAACTAGAGCATTCAGCAATCCCACTTCTGGATTTATGCTCAAAATAAAAAAAAAAAAAACAGAAGAGATTCCTGCACTCCTACATTCATGGGGGTGTTATATGCAGGAGTCAAGATCCAGAAGCAACCTAAGAATTCATCTAAGAATAGACTGTTCAAGCAGATGTGCCATGCCTGTGCGCGTGCGCACACACACACACACACACACCCCACACACAATGAAATATTCAGGCAAAAGAAAGGAGGAAACTGCCATTTACAGGCACGGTGCTGAATATACGAATCCTCTGCTTGCGTGAATTTCCAACTTCAGTATTAAACAAAATGCAGAATAACAGAACACGTTAAACTATTTGGATTGCATTTTCACTTGTTAATGTGAAAAGAGTGTTCTAAAGCCTGTGTCATATTTTTGATGTATCTTAAGTAAGGCTTTGACACTCAGGAGGAAATTCAAAAAAATACAGGATGGTTTTGACTGTTTCACATTTTAATATAGAAATCCCCTGTTATAGCTGAAGTGCAGTAAAATACATTGTAGAAGCAGTATGGTTTAAAGTTTTGATATATGTGTGTACAGTTTCTAGTTCTAAAATTACCAGTTGTGTAACAAAGGTCAAGTCATAGAAGCTGATTATCATAGTATTTTTTTTACTTTAAAATGGGCATAATAAAACGTGTGTAGTTTAGCTTATAGAGTGTAGGAAAAATGGAATATTTATTATATTCAGTATATTTTCTAAGCTGCAATATGTGAACTATTACATTTAGCCCACCCTTATAAAAATGCCATAATATATTCTGCACTACATTTTTTATCATGATCCTAAAAAAGACACCACTTCTGTTTCTGTAAATATTCAAAAGAGTTTTAATCTGTACTCACATTGAAAATGTTAAATATGTATATTATATTAGTTACACTGTATATTTTACTAGATAAACAATAATCTGGAAAATTATAGAAACAGAAAATAAAGGCAACATTGCATAATTTTAGGAACATCCTAATAACATGTAATTTATCCCACTTAATTAGCATTTAGCCAATAACAATATTCACATCTGGAGGCCAATTAAAATTTGATTTCTTTAATTGCTATTGCAAGTTTCTGCCACTTCTTCTCCTGTTCTCCACCTGGTTGGAAATCCATTGCCAAAAGACAATCTAACCTTTAGCGTGTCACCAGGAGGATTTACTGAGCCTGTTTATGTAGAACTCAAATGCGACCAGACAGAAGGGTGAATTTTCTGAGGTGGGCTTGGAGGTAAACAGCTGTTGGTGAACTATGAATCATCTCAAAGGCACATTAGCGAAACTCATTTTAAAAAGAATAATTATTTTGCATGTTGAAAGGAATAACCGCAAGGACCCTGTGCTCACTCCTAATTTGCTGTCTAACGCGCAGCTTCCTTGGGGAAGCAATGTGATGAGCTGCTCCAGGATATTTATTTATTTATTTATTTATTTATATTGAAATGAGTTTCCTTTGTCTGGATACTGAAATGAATGTGGGGAGGAAAACTGAAATGTCCTTTCTTATGCACAGAGGTAGAAAGATATCAGTATTTCTCTTCTGGGTCCGACTCCCAACCTAAGTTTAATTGCTTAAAACTGTTCAGCTGGTGACTTGTTTTTTTTCTTGTTTGTGTTTTCAAAAGCAATATTGTGGTGCCTCCGTTAAGGAACTTGATGATTTGGGCTTCTCTTTCTTTTGCTATTTTTATTTAATCCACAAATATGAGATAATCCGGATGCATTCAGACGAATAGTTCACAATGGAAATGTTTGTCTAACACCTTGTTATGCTTTTAAAATACAATTTATTTAAATGTAAATAAATTGTAAATAACATGTAAATAAGTGACAGAAAAAACTTTATACCGATGCCTGCAACAAAAAGCAAAACAAGATTAATTAAACAGTTGACCCAGCAACAGAACCTGGAGATGCCAATGGGTAACAGCATTCATTTGAGTATTCATGCTTGTTACTGACTTTTTAAAATGTCCCAAATTACATTCTGATTCAGAGTCAAACATTATGACATTGAGACATTTCTGTCTAGAATACAGCTTAATGATTTTGCTTTTAACCCTGAATGTATGACTCAATCTCTGTGTGTTTTAATTTCCATGATTGTGATCCCGGCTTTGGTAAAACAGGTGTGACAATTTCCACTTCCCGGGAGTTTGCAGCTGCAGAAACTGTATAAATTATAAAATCACAAACTGAAATGTTTTGGTAAGGACTCGACGGATTAAAATTCTATTGAAGAGAAAATCCATTAGCTATAGCTGATTTTAAGGGCCTTTGTCGATTTGGAACAAGGTCCAAATGTCAGAAAATGAGCTGGACCAAGGCTAAGTATATCGCTGAAGGAACGAAGAAACCAGCAGAGATGTGAGTAGTTACGTGCGGCCAGGATAATAAAATTGGAGACATTAGGGCCCTCAAACACATAGATTTTTTTTTCCTAAAGGCATTTTCTATATTTCAAAGTTGAAAGGTGCAAGTAAGTAAAACAATAAGATGGAATAGAAACTCCCAGGATTTTGCAGTGGCTAGGGCGAAAAACAATCCCCAGGGGAGGAGGCAGGAAAATAGTCACGTTCAGCAGCTTTTCCCTCCGGAACTCTTGCGGATCCACGGCCCAGACAAAAACAAGATTTCAGGTGGCTGCCGCTCGTGTTCACAGGAATTAGAAAACAGTCTTCGTTTTGGTGTGAATCTTGCCTGACTGAATGAAAGATTTGAGGTTTCAAATACAAGTGGTTAACTAGCACAGGCATTTCCAAATTCCAAAAATGCATGGGTAGGTTGGCCGAAAAGCCAAGTAAAATTGCAACCCTTGGAAAGCGTAGTTGAAACTTCCATGATATCCGTCTGCAAAGGAAACAACATTTGTGGAGGAGCGAGGAAGCCCTCCCTACTGTTCACAGAAAGCCTTGGGTAGCCGTGTCCTAGAAACAGGGCAAACCAGAGACAGGGCGAGTCTCACGAAGCTGCAGCCACAGCTTACGTAGCCGCAGTCCGACTCGGCCTGCTGTGGGGCTGGGGTTACCGAAGCCCTCACACGCTATCCGTGTAGTCGAGGGAAGAGTAGATCCTCCTTTAGAACATATGTGGAACCTTTGCAATTGTTTAATGTAAAGTCTGAATGAACAAGCATATATGGTTAGGGAAGACCACAAGACAGAAACTAATAGAAAAAGAACCAATAACAACTTTATAGGTGATCTAGGTATTGTAATTTACAAAGATGTTAAAGTATAAAATAATTGATGAATATATGGACTGTAGAGGTTAAAATATATACAGTGTAAAAGGAGAGCTGTAGTCTACAAAGGTTATCAAATGGATACTCTGGAATACAGGATATAACATCTACCATTAACAATCAATATGTGAAATTTATTGCAGAATCAATACAGCAGAAGAGAATATTTGAGAACTGTAAATAAGTCAGAACATATCCAAATTAAAATACACAAACAAAATAACTGAGCATTGAAAACATGGAAGGCACAGTCAAAAATATATTTGAATAGTTAATGACTGAGAAAGATCTCAACAAACAGATCCATAATCTCAGAAAATTCAAAATAAAGTAAGCATATAAAAATTACATCTAGGGAAAACATAGTAAAGCTACTTAAAAAGAAAATCCTAAAAGCATCTATAAGAAAAAAAGCATATGTACTTCAAAGAAACAAAAATAAGACTGGCAACTTACCAAAGAAAAAGGTTGTCAAAAGAAAATTAATAATTTTAGATATGGTACCTAAAGCATAAGAACCAAAATAAAAGATCAAGTGAAACTGCACAAAACTAAAAAGTTTCTGCACAAAAGAAATAAAAACAGAGAAAAGGACAACCTAAAGAATGAGAAAAATATTTGCAAACCATATAACTGATAAAGGCTAATAATATCCAAAATATATCAAGATCTCATACAAACCTGGCTGGCGTAGCTCAGTGGATTGAGCACGGGCTGCAAACCAAAGTGTCACAGGTTCTATTCCCAGTCAGGGTACATGCCTCGGTTGCATGCCATGACCCCCAGCAACCACACATTGATGTCTCTCTCTCTCTCTCTCTTTCTCCCTTCTCTCTCTAAAAATAAATAAATAAAATTTAAAAAAAAGATCTCGTACAAATCCATAGCAAATAGATAAATACATAATAACCCAGTTAAAAAATAAGCTAACGAACTGGAATGAAAACACTTACTTGGAAAGATATGTGCACCTCATTTTCATAGCAGCATTATTTACAATAACCAAGGCCTGGAAACAACTGGATGTGTGGGTGAAGAAAATAGGATATGTACACATACACATTAGATATGCATATAAATATACACAATAGAATATTATTCAGCCATAAAAATGAGAAAAACTTATCATTCATGATGTAAGGCATTATGCAAAGGGAAACAAGCCGGAAAGAGAAAGACAAATTCTGTATGATATCATTTATATGTGTAATCTGAAAACAACAAAAAAAGACAAACTAACTTATACAGTTCAGACCTTTGGCCTTGTGGTTATCAGATGTGGAGGGTGGCAGAGGTAGAATTGGAAGAAGGTGGTGAAAAGGCGCAGATTTCCAGACATAAGATAGGTAAGTACCAGGGGTGCCATGCACAAGGTGATGGCTCCAGTTAACATTGCTGTGTGATATACAGGAACATTGTTAAGAGAATAAACGCTAAGAGTTCTCCCCAGAAGGAGAATTTTTTCTTTCTTTTCTTTGTATTCTAGGAGAAAAGTATGGATGTTCGCTGCACCTATTGTGACAATCATCTCACAATACATGTAAATCAAACTATCACGCTGTACATCGCAAACTTAGATGGTAATGCGCATCAATTATTTCAAAATAAAACTGAAAAAATTTACATAAAAATGATTATGTTTCCATTTTAAGTAAGACAGTTATCCACACTATATCTGTCTATGTTACTGATACAACTAAAAACCATGGACTATAAGCATGAAGTATCTGTCTGAGGTCTCAGAACATAATGGAAGAAAATGGGTTGGAGGGCACAGGAGAATGAAAATACACATTATAGATTAGGAGAAACATTTGCAAATCACAAATGTCACAAAATACGTGAATCTAGAATATATAAATAACAATCAAAACAGAATGCAAGAAGACAGAGAATCTAATAAATACTGGGCAAAGAATTTCAAGAAACATTTCATCATAGAAGATACACGGTTGCCACAAAAGCACATGGAAAAAATTATTTAAAATCATCAGCATTTAGGAAGTGAAAATTAAAATCAAAACGGGATACATCTACACACCAATGACAACTGTACATGGTAAGATTGGTAACACGTGACAATTACAGGTAATGATAAAGAGGTAAAGCACCTGGCAGCTTTGCTGATGAGAACGCAAAAACCATTACAACAATGCTGGGGATGTTTGGTATTTTCTTACAAAGTTGGGCATACACTCATGATCCAGCAACTCCACTTCCAAGTATTTACCATAGAGAAATCAAAACTTGCATGCAAACTACACACACACACACACACACACACACACACAAATAACTTGCCTTCAGATATTTATAGAAGCTTTATTATTCTTCAGTCAGTGGGTGGTTAAACACATTGTAGAGCAAACACACAATGGAATTCTACTCAGCAATGGAAAGGAATGGGTATTAATACACAGAACAATCTAGGTGAATATAAAATACATTATGCTGAATGAAAAAATCAGTGTCAAAAGATTATGGACTCTACAATTCCATTTATGCGATGGTCCAGAAGTGGAAAAGTACAGCAGTGGAGAACAAACAGCTAGGTCAGTGGTGGGTGAACGACTTTACAACAACAAAAAACTCAGGACACAATTTTGGAGTGTTTGTGTACCGCCATGTGTCCTGACTGTGGTAAAGGTTAAACACATACAGGTAGATCTTGACTCATAAACACCTGTACTAGTATTAGACACAATATTATATTAATGTATTATATCAATTGACATTATATCATATACTATATAATTATAATTTCATATTGTGTTAGTAGTCACATGGGTGTGTGTACTTTCCAAAACTAGTAAACAATTAAAATGTTTAAATTGTATTGTACATAAATTATTTCTTAATAAAACTGATTATAAAACAAATAGCACTCCACATAAAATAAATAAAAGTGAAATAATACGATTTTAGATAAATGACATGGAGAGAATGTATCATCATCTAACCTGTATTAAAATTATGATAGCTGTATAAACATGCAGGAGTTAATTCTAGATAGAGTTATAAATAACCAATTATATACAGAAGTATGCATCAGATATTCAGTGGTTAAACATAATATAAATGTTGAACTACTACAGCAGCAAATATATTTAATGTTAGGAGAAAGGCTATTTTTAGAGAATACAAGATCAAAATCAGATTGTCATTTAAAAAGACAGTTTGGGAGGTCCATATATTTTTCTTTTTGAATCTGGATGTAAAGATATCTTGTTTTCAAACTACAACTTTTAAGCAAATTCAGAAGTGGAACTTTTGTGAGAATGATATGCTAAAATTGAGTAAATCTGTTCATGGTTCAAATTCTTGCATTTTAAGGAGACTGAAGGATATTAATATTTCAAAAGCCAACATCTAAATTGTAGAAATAACTAATGGTTGTCAGTGATAAATTAAAATTTTTTCCTTGTAGCTTTCTATTTCTTTCCATCTTTTCTCCTCAATGTCAGGGTAATTCTCCTTCATAAGAAGCTTTTCAAAAGCTTTCTTATGAAATCATGCTCTAACATATACTAACCAACTAGAAATGGGAAATGCTATTTTTTAGTGGTATTAAGTGGCCAAAATTTAAAAAAAAGATTAACAATATAGGTCAAATATCCATGATAAATTATAGCAGATAGAATTAACCAATGGTCAAAATACAAATAATTCTTGACATAAATTACCAAATGACTACTCTTTACGAGATTTTAAGTATGAAAATATTTTAAATTCTACCTGCATGCTCTTTACACATTAATTTTTAAAAACTCTCCGAACTCCATATTTTTTCTAAATTATCAAGTGTTAAAACATTTGTTCATATGTCATCAGCACTAGCATTGTGTAGGAGATGAAATTCTTATGTATCACAAGATGAAAACGAGTAGTTAAAAGCTGCTACTTTGTAAGCGGTAAAATAAAATATACTCAGAAGATATAAAATGAATGATTTATTAGCACATAAAGAACCACTGTGTTATGTTTTTTTTCTATGTACTTATAAGTAAATTACAATCAGATATGGTTTCATCTTAGGCTGATCATTTACGATGCTGATTCAGCGCTTGCTAATGAGAATTCTAAGTCTTTGCTGATTAGGTCATTGAAATCTCACTTGTACCATTACAACACACTTACAGTATGAAAGTAATAGAAAATGGGGATCTTTGTCGTTTCATTTCTGTAGAAATAGATTTTCTACTTGAGGATGGAGCTATGTCTATTTTAAGTACCTTTACTCAATTTTCTTATTGCCTTCAGTGGCCAAAAAAGTAACAATAATACAATTTTTAAAATCCCCCAATGTATAGAACATATATTCTGCAAAAAAAACCCACTGGGATAAAAACATTTCAGTAAGAAAAGCAGATAGAACCCGAGATGCTAAAATCTCGCTTCAGAAGAGCAACTTCAAAGAACGTGAGCGAACCAGTGAATAAAATAGGGCACAGACTGATTTGGGTAAAGAAATGGTCAGCGTCCCATTAGTGTGAAGAGAGGATAGCTCTAGGTTACCGATTGCATCAGCAGGTTGGGGTTCAAAACTCAAAACGTTATTATGAAATACTGGTTACAGCTCAGAGATTGGGAGATACGAGGCTAGAATCCGAGGGGAGGTCCCAGTCAGAAGGAGAGCCTGCTGTAAAACAAGTCGGCTTTTGCAGGCAAAACGGGGGTGGTCTGCCTACAGCCAAGTAACACCCCACTTTTCCCTTCATTAAAGAACAGCCTCACTAGTGACCCAGTTAACTTTCTACTATAAAAACCTCAGGAATCCTAAGGTCTCCAGAAAAAGCATCACGAGGTAGATATTTGGGAAGTAAGAGAAACATTTGTAAACCCATCATGAAAAAGTAAAAGCCACACACGGGTAGGGAATAAGTTAATATATTCCTAAACTTAACATTGTGCTTCTTAGAATTAAAAAGCTCGTGTGATTTTCTGACAATCCCCGTATTTTCCTCGGTTACTTTTACCCTGTGATCCAGAAGCCCCACGCAATCAGTTATTTAATAATCCTCAGGACGTTTTTGTCTCTTACACTCTCTTTTCAAGTGAGGAATCACATTGGACTTGCAGGACCTGGAGTCCAGAATGGGAATCCCATTGTTTAGTAACCTTGCCAGTGGAAGCGGAGTCCTTGCAGTGTGGCAAGGGGAAGACCATCCTAAGAGCCACACGGGAAGGTGGGGCTCCATGGTAAACTTTATTGAAGATGTAAAATTAAGAGGGTTCCCCTCCTGCCTTCCCACTGTCCCAACTCCGTCCATTCTCCATGGGAAAGGTGCAGTCTTCTCTTCTGTAGAACAGGGTGTCTCCTCCTTGAAGCCATCATGTCCGCTACCATGGCAGCACACCATTGCTTTTCATTTATATGTGTAGCAATCTGTCTTTGCAATTCACATATGTAATACACTTTGTTCTTTGAATCTTGTTCTCTTGACCCAGCATGGACACCCGGCCTGGAAGTCAGTCAATCCCTCTTTATGAGCAACAGATGAAGTCCAGGTCATTCCCCAGGCCCCCCACACTACAAGGCATTGGACATCAGCACTAGTCACCCAGGACTACGGACCAGACACCTAAGGACATCCTTGCACCAGAGCCTGCTGAAATTATTCAGAGTAGCCTGTCCACAAATCCTGGCTAACCCCACCCCACTTGCCGTGCACAAGCTACCCCTCTGGCTCCAGCTGGTGGTCTCCCTGTCTTTGGGTGCAACCCCTGTGGACTTGGAGTTATCAATAAAACCTCTTCTTTTCATCTCTCCCAAGGTCAGTCTCATCATCAAAAGAATCTTTAGATCTTATAAAACAATACAGGTACATAGAGATACAGTTCACTGCATCTTGTATAGTATTTCCATTTAGGAATGTGCTAAAAATTTATTGGTATTGTAATATTGATGCATGTTTTTGTTTTTATTTGGGGTAACAACTACTTTTGTTAAGCACATTCTTGTACATAACATCTAGGTGCCTCTGTGCGTAAATGTCTGTGGTATACACCTAGCAGGAAGCTTGCCGCATCATATCATCTTCAATAGAAAAGGCCAGTTTCCCAAGTGGGTTTGTAACTAGTTGTCACCCACATGGGCACAAGATGATGCTTGTAATTGCTCCATAACACTTTGTATTCACAACTGCATTTAATTTCCGAAGTTCTTATAGGGCAGGTCATATACCAGCTTTAATCTGCATTCCCCCAGTGACTACATTTGGGGCACTTTCCATGTTTTTATATTTAATTGATTATCATTTATTATAAATGGAGTTTCAAGTCTATTCATCATTCTTCTCTTGGGAATTTGACTTTCTCTTGTTATTCAGTAGCCTTTTCTATATTTTTTGCATGAATCAAACCATTTTATTTTTTTTAATTTTTTTATTGTTGTTCAAGCACAGTTGTCTCCATTTGCCCCCCTCCCCCACCCCAGCCATCCCCACTCCCCACCCTCGACCCTGCCCCCTGTGGTTGTGAACACCGCGTTGACAGTGTGCTTCCCAGTCTAGAGGCAGAGCTCTCACGGGTTTTCAACACTCATGCTGTTTAGTGTAAGTTTTTCTGTAAAGTCCTCTATCAAATGGATGTTAACTACAATGCTTTACTCTTCTGCATGGGCTGGGATGATCACTTTGGTCTTCTTTGGTCTGATATGTTCAATGGTATTGATTGTTTTTAATAGTAAATAATATGCGTTCCTGGAACAAGCCCAAGTTTGTGAGGATGCATTATTATTTATATATAACTAGATGGGTTTTCTACTATTTTATTGAGGACTTTGTACTGGTATTTATGGTCTTAAGGTGTATTTTGTGCTCTCTGCCACACTTGGCATCAATATTGTACCAAGCGGCCACCTAAAGCATTTTAAGAAACATTTCCATTTGTGTATTTATTCACTGGGTCCCTAAATAAGACTGCTGTTCCTTCTTCCACAGCACTTTGGGAAGGACACTGATGCCAGTGACACCATTTGAACTTCATCATGAAATTTTAAAATGTGGAGTTTATCAGTAGAGATGTTGTATTGTAATATTTTTTACTGTATAAAGCATCGGTAATAACTCCCTCTTTTACTTATATTGGTTAAATGTTGCATCTTTGATTTTTTTGCTTTACTAAATTTGTTATTTCTTTCACTAAAGTTAATAGTGCTTTAAAATGTTATTTTTTATTATTCTTTACATTCTATGGCATATATTTTCCATTTTGCTAATTTCCACTCTCAGTTTTATTGCCCTAGTTACCTTTTCACTTGGATAAATGATAGAGACTCTTAAGGTTTTTTTCTCTCTCTGCATCTCTCTCACTTTCTCTGTCTGTCCTTTCCAGAATTTCTCGTTTGCCCTCTTAACTCCATCATCCACACTCCTTTCAAAGTGCACTTTTAATAGAAATCAATCATGTGTATCTTACTCTGTTCAAAATCATTTGATGGCTATCGATTGCAAGTTGAATCTTCTTGGTAGGGATGATACCAGGCCTTGAACTCTGCCTTAACCGTCTAACACCCCTTCTCTATCATTTGCCTCATCTAGCTACTCAACACTGGTTTCTACTTACTTGTCATTATTGTGTCTGTCCTTGCCGTCACAGGTCTGGAAATCCCTTTCTTCCTGCTGGGCCTGACACATCCTTCTGGATGAGTCTGAATCCTAGCCTTCCCTGACATTCTAAGACAAAAGTAGCACTCTGCACCGGGCTTCCGCAGCATTCTGTGAAGACACATAATTTCAGTCCCAAAACTGTGTTATCATTCTTGAGTTTCTTCTCTCAATTTCCTCGTAGGTGCTGGGAAATTTCTCTCTCCCTCGCTTTTAACAAAGAGTCTGCCAAATAGGTCAGGCTCTAAGTATCTGTTAAGTGAGTTTATGAATGAATGTACTTCCTTAGAATTGGAATACATGGAAAATATTGGCATTAGATATTGTCATGCTTATTTTTCTAGAATTCACTAAAATATATAAAGTTTCTTAACACTCTCTTGAATCATGCTTAATATACTCTTTAAACAGAGTGGAAATTTAAAGCTTTCTAATTTTTTTGTAGGCTTAATTTTACCTTGGCTAATTCCAGCACACATACAAACACATACTTTAATTCCCAAAGTAAGCAATCCTCAAAATTTAGCAGTGTACATTTCTTTATGTTTATGGAAACTATCTCTTATTGGTAGTATTGAGCTATACAGAGATTTTAGAATTCTCTTAGTATTTATCTCATTTTAATTGTATATGTTCAAAAGAGGGCCTTGTGGTCAGTCAAAATTTTAGAGAAAATAACTCAAAATATTTGTAGATATTGTGATTTATAATAAATGAGTGATTACCTTATTCAAAAAATTCAATTCACCAAAGACTGGGTGTCTTCCTGTGAACTGATGAAAATAATTTGCTAGACTTAAACTTGAATATGAATTATAGGAAATGAGACATTGTAATATCCTAACTAACAAGTACATAAGGATTTGTAAAATAAAATATTAATTTTTCTCACTCACAAGTTGGGATCTGATAATTGTCCAAGAACACAACAAAATATACACACTGAATTTATTTAATTTAGACTTTTTTTTTACAAATTGCTTTTTGGTTATTATGTATATACATATATTTTTTTCACTTTAAAGATTTAACTCATCTTTCTTTAGTGAACAACTTCCCATAATATTTCAGATAAACACATCCAGAAATCAAGGTCAGCCTTTTTTTTTACTGACACTCTAATTATGTCATCTTCGGTATTTATCAAAAAGCTGCCCCTTAAGTACACTGCCCTATTATCCATGTGCTCCATTACAGATTGAGTGTCATGTCTCATTACAATGGTGATCATAATTCATTCAACCTGCTTTTACTCTTTTTTCTGGTATAATTAGCATGTACACTTTCCCCTTTTCACTCTCCATTTCATTTTATTCCAGTGTCATGATATTAAATAATCAATACTATTCTCGACTTAAGCAAAAGCTATATTTAAAAAATAGGTTTTACATGTGGCTCTTTTATTTTTGAATCCAGTTCTATTTCTAATCTCCTTTATAATAAAATACAAAGAGACAGAGAATAAACTATTGTTTAATTACTAAGGACATCATTAATAGTGTTAAAACGTACACAAATGTCAAGGTTTAGAATAATCATATTAGAATACACATTTTACTTGCATGTCAGCACTCCACTGAAATAAATTTTTACCCTCGCCTCCACATAGTGCGGTCCTAAGTTACGACTTTACTTTCCCAATCAATTATAAAAGAACATGTTGGATGCATCCTCTCTCAAAGTACATAACTTTGTTTTTGCCTCAAATTAATCAGAGAATCTCAAAGAACTGGAGGTTCATGCCTCTCTTCCTTATGAATAAGTAGACTATTACAAAACTTTACTTATTTTTATTACTACAAACATGGCTGCTTAATCAATTATAAATCAAACTGGAACAATTTGGTAAAACTACTTTGCCCAGTTGTCTGCCCACGTGTGGATATGAAATGAATGTGTTATGTGGAATTCACCATAGCCAATGTTAGTTCAGTATTTCAAACTCTTAAAATATCATTGCCAAATAAAAGTAGTTCCATTCCCATTTACTAATATGTAATATGCTTGTCTTATATGGATTCATACCTTGATGTTGGTAGCACAGTGTGGTAGAAAGGTACTGGACTTGAACTTTGAATTTGGTGTTAACAGGCCCCTACTAAATCGGATTTTGATTTAAGTCAGCTCAGCTTTTTAGATCACAATTTCCTCAGCCATTGAAGAAAGCTTGGGGTATGGGTATTTTAAATTAATTTTCTGAAACATTGTACTTAATATCATTAATATCTTTTCATAAATGTTGGTAGAGCTGTTCTGACATCAGCTGGGTATCCTACAATTAAATTTAATTCTGATGGCCACGATAGAAAGTTCAGATCTGCAAGTGAACAGCGAAGCCCTTCACAAGACTGTCCCCACCTCGGGCACTATCAGCAAGTCTAGAAGGTTGCCCGCACTTCCAACCCACTGGCTGTACATTGAGAGTCTCCCACAATCCTCTCGGGGTTCAGTTTGCTAAAACAGCTCATAGAACTCGGCAAGAACACAATACTGATGATGACAGCTTTATTTTGAAGAATACCGACCAGGAACTACCAAATGAAGAGACACCTGGGATGCGGTCTAGGGGCGGGGGCGTGTGACAGCTTCCATGATCTTGTGTCTTGAAATTCAGGAGTGTCACCATCACGGCACATCCCATAAATGTGTCTAATGATTCCTTAAAGTTGATCTGATTCTCTTCTGATCTCTCCAGGATTCTAGTAGCTCCCTACCCCCTGCCCCCCGGCCTCACCCTCGCTGATCGATCTCCTCCCGTAGATTGATGAAACTGTATGCATTCCTAGAAAACAGCAAGTTAGTCTGCACTTCCGAATCCCACTTCTGTATTTCCTTTCTTCCTGAACTTCATCTACAACTTTTCACACCATCCCAGACTCTCTTTCCCATGAACAACTATTTATCTCTGAAATGCAATGTCATTTTGATACCTTCAATAAACCTTCGCTGCAATCCCTAAGTCAAATGGACTATTTTCTTTCTTACTGATTAATCATCGTGGCATGTATCTACTTTAGTTAATAAAATACTTTAAATATTGACATATACATCTCCCTCCACTCAGCAATAATAGCTTTGAGGCTGAGAGAATGTTCTCTTTGGTACTGTGTTAAAAAGACAGAGACCCAGGCAAGGCTAAGAGAGGTATATGCAAATGTATCCTAAATTCAAAACATAAATAATATCTCTTGATTAGTTACTTTTTGGGGCTTTTTTTCTTACTTAAATATAGAAACACTTGCTAGAAAATTAATGTTAATTTATTATTTTATTAAATATTTTAATATTAATGCATATGGAACTCATGATGATGAGAAAAGTAAGTGACTATAGACAAAAATGCACCAATTAAAAGAACTAATTTACTTAACTCTTTGATTGAATGTTAAAAATGCATCTCCTAGGGCATTCCTATTGAAAGTAAAGTAATTACTGATCAGGATTGGAAAGATCAGAAGATAAGGGAATAGTTAATAATTGTATACAAACTACCTCGTTCAATCAGGTTTTAAAATTGTTTCTTAGGACACCATCACTGTATTGTTCATAGAAAATTTCTTATATTTTTTTTCTTTGGCAAAAATGTAATATGCTATTTTTATAAAACTAATACCCGAGATTTCTAATAATCTCCAACTGAAGGCAAAACTGTAATTAGGGATATGTAAGTATATTATCAAAGTACCTGGGCTTAAAGGGTTCAAAACTCTGGGATCTCAAAGGCATTATGGATTCTAATTATTTTCTCATTGTTCATTCTTCTTAATATGCTATCTCTCTTTTCCAAACCTTCTTGTCCTTTCTTTCTTCTCATTTTTCTTATTTTTAGCCAAGCTCAATATCCTTGTGAGAAAACCTTTCAGGGGAATATAAAGTGATACTAGGGAATATGAAAATATTAGTAAGAAAAACTAAAAATGACCTGATTCCTGAAAGTTCATTGAGAATGAATCACCTTCATGGGTCTTGTTTTAGAAGTGTTAGTAGAAAAAAAAGCAGCAAATGAATAATATATATTATATATATGTATAATATATATAATATATATAGTAGTATAGATCTGTTTTTGAAACTTAAATTCCCATAAAAGGAAGCCATTTTAATTATGAAGTTTTTGTTTAAAGAGGCTATAGTTTTGAAAACATTTAAATATTTTCTGTACTATTCCCTCATTTCTACCACATTTCTCTTCTATTTGCATGTTCCGTAGAAACGCTGCTGCCATTCCTCTTCATGTAATATCCTCCTCTACTGTTTTCATTTCCTATCGGTTTTAAAGTTACAACTAACGTCACCAGCCATACATAGTAGTCCTTTGTCCAGAACGTTTACCTTGTGGAAGTGAGGTATATAACTTGTAAATACAGGCAACGTTTTCACAGCATCATAAATTTGGAACCATTGCCTTGAGAAAAGAAACGTTACCATTTAAAATCTGTGTCGTTGTGATGGATTTGCCCTGAGGCAGGACAGTAAGAAGCTAGGAAAATTCCTAGGTGAGTGGAAGGGAGAAACTCAGACAAGAAAATCAAACAAGGCCAAAGAATTGGAGCCACTTACAGCCAGCTGGCAAGCTGCGAGAACTTATGTCCCCCAACCAAGGACACTTGAGAGTGAATGGTTTAAACCTGTCCTCCCTATCCAAGGAATGCATGGCTTAAATCTCCCTGGTCCAGGAGAGAGAGAACTGGGACCCAATTAATGCCATCAGTGCCAGCTAAACCCAAGGACAGATGAAGTCGGGAGAATAAATAACATAACCCCATTAAAAGCCAGAAAGACTCAAGATAAAAATAAAATATTATAGCAGACCAAAGAAAATTCTAGACCCCTCTATGTGCTCTTTTTGACCCATCAGTATATTAAAATGCACCTGGAAAGCTGAAGAATATTCTGCTGATCCCCTTGTCCCTAAGATTGTCACCCTCAGAACAAAGACTCACTGTGACTCACTCTAAAGCATGCGCAAGTTCTTGGCCATGAACTTTTTATTTCCTCCTAAACTGTAAGGGTCCCAGGGAGACTTGCAGCCAAGTGGAGCAGCGGGCAGCAGCAGCTGGACCTGGGCTTACTCCCAACTTTCCTGTCGCCAGGACCCCCTTTCCCGGGAATTCCCAGTGAGCTAAGGGCAGCCCCGCCTCTTCTCTCTCCTTTCCTCTAACTTCTCTAGAAAGCCAAAGCAGAGCACCGCCTAGGGGCTCTCCTATTACTGCTCTTCTACCCTAAGTCCTTCACTGTGTCACTGTCCTCAGCCTTATTAAACGTACGCTCACCACCTCCTGGACTCCTGTTGTGAAATTTTTCCTTAACGAAGTCAAGAACCCACGCACTACAGGCTGGCCTGAGGCTGACCCGCTCTGGGCTGGCGCCTGCGTGGTAAGAGCCATGGGGAGAACCCGTAGCCCACAGGCTTATTTATAATCTATCCTCTAAAACCTTTTTTTTAAAACCAAGTCTATGGCTCGAATAGACACTGAGAAAGTTTGTGGATGTGTTGCAAAGCGAACTGCAGAAAGTCTGAAAGCACCCTACAGATGATGGACTGGAGGTAGAAAAGAGGAGTCTGGGGAAGGAAGGAAGCTTCTAGTGCATCCCTGCCAGTTCACATGACTCTACAGATAATGCGTTTTTACCGTTATGCCTCATCTCTATCTTCTGAGATTTTCTTTCACGCAAAGGTCTCACTCTCCTTCACTTTCTTAGCACAAACAGGTGGTATTTAAAAAACTGTATGCTCCTCTTTCAAAGATCACTCTCCCAGAATTAATCATTGTTTTCATTTAAAAAAATGCAATGTGTTTGAAAATGTAGTTTATATATACATGAGTAGCTACATAAATGTGCATCATTATATATATACACACACATATATTTATTTATATGAAGGTTTTATATATGAAGGAAATGGAGGGAAAATATCCATAAGTTGCATCATAATATTAATCTTTCATCTAGAAATGCACGTTTGCATGAAAGTAGGGAGACATCTTTTCTGGCCTTAATGCTGTATTAGAAGGAGCTTACCCAGCAGACAAATATGAAATGCTCAGAAAAATTACCTGAGAGAAAACAAAAGAGCTCTTAAACTGTGAATCTAGTGTTTTTGTGTTTGCTTTAAGAGATGGTGAATGTAAAGGTTTAGCCCTTCAGGAGAAGAGACGATTTTATGTTCTGTTCAAAACCCTTGTGCTACTGAATATATTGTTTTGGAAAGAAGGCAAGAAGAAGGGAAAAAGATCCCTGGGTTTTCTTAGCCCTTCCACCTGGTTTGCGGAGACCGCTTTCCATCACCTCCACTCCCATGATCCCATCTGTTCAAAGGAAGTGGCGTTTGTGTCCCAAAATTGAATATGCTACAAGCACTTGAGAAATACTAAGCAAATAATAATTATAAATGTTTAATGCTTCTAATGAGAACCACATGATAACAAAGTGTGGTTATTATGTGTTACCTTTTGAAAATCCACAACTAATTCATTGAAATAATTTGCTTAGAAATAATGTTTTTCAAAAGTGATCTTTCTGCAATAGCGTGCATTTAAATCATTCTCCAGTAGATGACTGGGCTTAATAAACTCAACCACATTTCTGTGCTTAGAATATTACAGTTATCAATAAAAAGAGAGAAAAAGTAAGTGACTCCCTGGAAAAGAGACAGACAGATACTGTTATTGGTTTACCCGAGGCCAGCATAGACTTGGCTAGGTGTTGTTGTATTTTAAAAAATTTAGAAATAATATATTTCTAATTTTCCACAGAGCACACACTCAAAATAAAAAAAAGATAAAAGAAACATTAAAAAATAAAGTAAAAGCAATACTTTTCTCATCCCAACTGATGGGAGTGGGCAGCCACAGCTCAGCAAAGAAGTAATTTCATTGCAGCTACAGGGCAACGTCGAGCATCTTTTCTAGAGAAGATTAACTTGGCCTCAGGTGTACCATCTGTGGCCACTGAGTGGACCGGTGCATTGTTTTCTATCACCCTCAGGTGGACGTTATGAAGCTGCTTAGGTTCCCATGTGATGTGCAAGAGTAGGAATGGATAGCCTTGCCCCATCTTCTAGCTTTTCCTCAAACATCACATTTTCCACAGTCTTAATGATCTCTTCGTAATAGGACCAGAGGCGCAAAAAGTTGAAAGCACATCAGAATCCTTAAGAAGGAAGGAGGCCCACCCACACACATTCTCTGCATCCAGTGCACAATTTAAAATCTTTTTTACAAATATCTTGTGCTAAGACAAGAACAAAAGCAGAAGGACTTACATAATGGACCTCAAGTCTGTTATATTGAGCTGAAATTTATGTGGACATCATGCCTCTATTCATTCGCAGGACAATAATAGCAAATACCCACATTTTAAAAAATATACTCAGTAGAATATTTAGTGATGGAGGAGAGGTGGATCACGAGGTTGTCTATTGTATAGTGGCAGTCCCATAAGGGTATGAACAATTGTATGTTTGCAGTGGCATATATTATTGTCACTGTTGGTGTTCAGCCAATTATTAAAAAGAAAAAGGAAACAAAGGGAGTTACACATTTGAGCTTCATGAACCAGGAAGCATAAGCCTGGTTGCTTAGCCAGGATGGCACAGCCTCACACAACAGATTACAGCAGGGACTTCTGCTGAGCGGATTAACACTCTTCCCCTCCCGCTCCGGGCACCAGATTGTTGAGGGTGGGGGATCAGGGGGTCGTGCTTGACCAAAGAGACCTGTCATTCAGACTGGGGGTTGGACTTATAAAAAACCCACAAAAACTTTGAAAGTTCATAAGCTAATTTGAAAATGCTTCTGGTCTTTTCCAAGCCCAAAGTAATGTAGTCCCAAGGGAACAGAGAAACTCCCTCTTTCTCACTCAGTGACCTGCACTTGCTCGGGGCACCTGACTATTCTCTCCCTGGCCCTGTGGCCCTAGCAGCCGTGTAGCCCAGGGTCCTGGGGCCTCCGCATGCAGGCTCCAGCAGGGAGCCTGAATACCTCAGCAAAGAAATAGATTGCAGCCCTGGCTGACATAGCTCAGTGGATTGAGCGCGGGCTGTGAACCAAAGTGCCATAGGTTCAATTCCCAGTCAGTCCACATACGTGGGTTGCAGGCCACAGCCCATAGCAACCGCACATTGATGTTTCTCTCTCTCTCTCTTTCTTCCTCCCTCTCTAAAAATAAATAAATAAAATCTTAAAAAAAGAGAAATAGATTGCAGCTGTAAACACACACTGAGCAAGCCGAAGCTGGAATGGACTGCACTTTAATATGGTTGCTCGGAGGAGCTGGAGCACTGGTCACATGGGCCTGGGGCACCCACGGTCCCAACGGAGTGGCCAAGGTGTGCTCTGGTGGTGGTGTTCCTATTGATGACAGCCAGGTGACCGGGCAGGAGCAGTAGGTCACAAAGGCTGCATGAAGGAGACTGGGCCCATACAGTATGCCATCCCCAATTGGCAGCTTCTGGCACCGAGGAAGACCCTAATTTAGTCCCCCCCATTACCGGCTAGTGCATAGCAGGCTGCATCCATGAAGAGAACAATTCCATGTCATCTGGCTCTGGAGGCACAAAGGTGAGACCCAGCGGCGCCCTCACTGAGGAACCCACTGCGAGCCCCTGAACTCATCGCTCGAAATGTGCTGTTGCGTTTCTTGTTTCATTGCTTCGGCTCCTTCTCCCACAGAAAAAGGGCAATGGTGATGTGCTGGTTTAGAAGTCAATCAGGCCGTTTCCTTGAAAGGCTAGGAACAAGGTCCTGATTGAAAATGAATATGAGCGGGAACTTTAGGGATCTGGTAAAGTGTTTTTCCGTCATTGTACAGTGGTTCACTTTTCCCCAATTTAGTTAGCCATACATTTACACACATTTGCATGCTAGTTTTATTTCAACAGAAAGTTGTATATGTACATACACATACACACATATATATAGATACACGCACACATATATCTTATACATTTACTCATTTATAAATTCTTATGAAATGTTAGAAACCCAGGAATTTAACTAAATATAAGTTTTTCCATCAAATAAAGTACAAGGAAATCTACTGTGTTCATTTTATGAAGAGCGATTTGTTCAGGAGAGCAGCTAACACAGTATCTCTCAAGCACAGAATTAGCATGAGTAATCAGGGAGAGAGGACAACAAAAAGGGCAATCCGCAAGAGAGCTTGTTTTCCTGTTAGTCGTGTATTAGATGAAAGGCATTATTTTTTTTTTTGGTAAAATGGCCATGGTAATTATTACAGAAACTAGTACTAGATGAGAAAATTAGCTAGAAACTAGAAATTAAGAGTGTATGTAAGATAATTAACTGAATAAGTCATAAAAGCTCTTGGAAACAAAATATTTCAATGACTCATAGCAAGCAAATGGCAATAATAAGCATCACTTTGTCCAACAACTACTGAGCGTTAATCTCATTTCATTCTGAAGATGACTGAATAAATTTTTTTAAAAAACATAGTTTCAAGTTATGAGGACCCAATGGACAGCATAAAGACTACAATTAATTACGCCATGTTGTACACCTGAAATTTGCTAAGAGAGTAGATATTCAGTGTTCTTACCAAAAATAAATCAATAGATAACTATGTGAAGTGATGCATGTGTTAATTTACCTGATTGTGGTAATCACTTCACAATGCATGTATGTACCACATTGTCACAGTGTACACATTACACATATTACTATTTTATTGGTTATACATCAATCAAGCTGGGGCAAAGCTTCTTTGAAACAAACAAACAAACAAACAGATTATAAGAGCTATAGATGATCAGTCAAAGGGAATCCTGCGAGACACAGAGAACTTTGGTCACAAGACCTCCGGTGCAGCCTCCTAGATAAGAAGACATTATGTCCCGTGCGATGCAGGGCACCCCTGCTGTAGCTACTGCTTGTCATAACCATTTGCAGGAACCATTGACCCTCTCCAAGTATTCCTATGTGAGCTAAAATTATACCGCTGGTCAAAAACAATTAACAGTCTGATGACCTCTTTGTTCATCAAATTACTGATGATAAAATGCTTTTTTTTAATATTCAAGAGACCCAACCATTAATTTAGTCTGAGGATCAATCCACTAGAATATAACTGATCAGAAAATTCTGACATCTTGATCTATCAGTATTGTCAGGATTTTAATGGAACATCAGTATCAACGGATGTCCTGAATATCATAGTGCTTATTTTATTTTTTTATTTTGTTTTTAATCTTTACTATATTTTTCCATTACCAGGTAGTACCCTTAAACCTCCTCCCCCAGTAATCACCACACTGCTGTCCATGTCTTTTTTCCTTTTTGTTCAACCTCTTCACCCTCTAACCACCCCCGACTAGCTGTCATCTGTTCTCCATCTATGAGTTTGTCTATTTTGCTTGTTAGTTCAAGTTCAGTTTGTGAGATTCCACAAATGAGTAAAATCATATGGTATTTGTCTTTCTCTGTCTGGCTTATTTCACTTAGCATAATGTTCTCCAGGTCCATCCATACTGTTGCAAAGGGTAACATTTTCTTCTTTCTTATGGCCGAGTAGAATTCCATTGTGTAAATGTCCCATAGTTGTTTTATCCACTCATCTATTGATGGACACTTGGGCTGCTTCCATATCTTGGTGATTGTAAATAACACTGTAATGAACATAGGGGTGTTTATGTTCTTTTGAATTAGTGTTTTGGGTTCCTTCAGATATATTCCCAGAAGTGGGATCGCTGGGTCAAAAGGCAGTTCCATTTTTAATTTTTTGAGATATCGCTATATTTCTTTCCATAGGGGCTGCACCAGTCTGCTTTCCCACCAATGCAAAAGGGTTTCCCTTTCTCCACACCCTTTCTGGCACTTGTTGTTATTTGATTTATCAATGATAGCCATTCTTTTGTAAAATTATTTTCTACTCATAAAATTTTCAGAACTTATGCATATTGAGTAACAAATCACATTGGGTGTAAAATTAATGGCAAAGTATTTTACCACATGGAATGATTCATGGAAATACACATATTTTCATATTTTTAGAATGGAATACACATATTTTCTTATTTTTCAATGATTCAAGGAAATACACATATTTTCATATTTTTAGAACTTTTGAAACTCAAATCTGCGCTTCTGAATAAATATTTCATTACGAGCCAGTTAGTATATTTCTCTAGGTCCTAAACCTTATTTTCAGTTTAGTTTTAAGAAGCAACATGTACGTACTAGGAAATTATCCAATCAGGTACACAGCAAGATAAGTGCAAGTATGCAAATTTGTCATTTGCCAAATGGTTTGGAACAAATATTAATTTTAATCCCTAATGTAGGTATTATAATTTGCGAACACATCTTAGAATACAATTTAAAAAGTAATTATTTTCTCATTTACAGAAAGATTAAAAAATATTTTAAATGTACATGTAATGAATACTTAATTATACTCATAGTTCTATAGTAGAGAGACGCGCTTCTTTTTTAGAACTTTGTATTTTAGCCACATTTTTAGCAATTTAATTGTTTGATATTGGTTTTAATATAATAAAATATTTTGTATGGAATTATTAAAAATTTTATCTTGATGTGCAATACGTATGTCAAGCATGGAAGGAAAACTTTATAATTTAGATATACAAGGGCAAAAGCTGATATAAGTATTTTAAAATTGGAGTATAAACAAAAAAAAAGCCATCTGATTACTTTAGCATACATGCCTTGTTACATAATTGAAGATACTTTAGTCTTATGTCCTTAAATAAAATCCTTGAATGTATAGAAATATACGTACACAAGAAAACATTGCAGTGCCTATTCTACTAGGTAGCCACTAGAAATTAAAAGACATACATTGCATGCATTTCTTTAGGAAAATTCCCCATCCTATGGCTTGTATTTCCAGTGTCTGCAAAGGTCTCTCGAATACACACAGGTGATCCTGGCGGGAGCAGGTGAGCATGATGCCCAGCGTGGAACCCGAAGGGCCCAGACTGTGCTCTTGAGCCAGGGGTTGTAAAGGCCCAGTCTCGGGTAGTCAGATGGATGCCGCTCCAGGACATTTAGCCAGAGCAGCAAAGGCACTAACGTTGTCCACAAAGCAGAAGAGGGCCTTCGAAGGCTTTCAGTCGAGGGGCACTTGGAAGAATCTGTTCTCCAGATGACGTTTTGTCCCCAAATAAGCAGAAGTAGAATTGGGCACTGGTCTAAACTAGAGACAGATTTCTATTAAAGCGCTAAATGCAATTATAATTAATGTCATTGTCTAAATTTTATTTGGGAATAACTAATTGAAGGCTGCTATTGGGAGAGAGAAGAAATTTTCTGTCCCCTCTGGGCATTCATTTGTACCAGATGGTGTAGCTGAAGGGACGTTATGGGCAAAAGCTTTTTCTTTTAAACTAACTTTAGATGAGTTTTATAAGAGCTGATGTAGTAAATTAAGGTGTCAAGTACATAAAGTTTTATAAACAAATGTTCATTTTTGTAATAACTCAAACATATGCTTTTATTTGTAATAAATCACATCATTTTGTAATTAATTATATGATTATCCCAACTAAACAAACCATTTTAAGGACTCAGTGACCAGATAGAAAAACCAATGAAATTGGAACAGGACAGATTCATTTGTTTGGCTATAACGATCACAGTGTCAGAGATCGGGCCCTTTAGAAACCTGCACCTACGGTATCTTGCCATTCTTGTTAATCCCAGGCATTGGGATTTGTTTTCCTTGGGAGATAATTTACCTACAGAGTAACATTTAGATCAATAATTTAGGTAAGGTAATCTGGGACATTGTGGTTAATTTTTATCAATTCATATTTACGTTCAGCAATTCTTTTTCTAACATCACCAATCTAAAGTCAATTAAACTTTGTCAATTTTTATTTTAATTATTATAGCCCATGCATTCACTTTGGTTCTTTTAATGGCTAACAAGTCTTCACTTCTTGATTCATTGTTGGCACATTTAGCTTCGTCTCTTTAGATTGTTTTCTTCTTTTAAAATATATTTATAATAGCTGATTTATTATCTCTGTGGAAACAGGAATAGTTTCTATAAAGTGTTCTTTTATTTTTAAGCATAGATCACAATTTTCTGTTTATTTCCATTCCTCATATTATTTTCTGGCTGAAAACTGAGTATTTTGGTAATATATTTTATCAAATCTCAAGGCTGATGTTTTCCTCCTAAGATCATTTTTGTTCTTCTTTTGGGTTCATTTCTTATTGTTCTCTCTCCCTCTTACCCTCCTCTTTCTTTTTTTGTTGGACAGTTACTGATATCTCTGCTCAGTTTCATTTTATTTTTAAATAATTCTTGGTTTTATTTCAAGCCTAAATTTACTCTTCATTTCCTTTGTTTTCATGTAACTCAGTGATCAATGACCACTAGAGCTTGCTTTTAAACAATCTGGGCAATGACCCTAATGCTGTCAGTGGGCCTATGTTTGCATAGAGGAGCGTATTTAATACTCAAACTCTTTGCAAGCCATCACTGGATACTACTTCTTCCTAGGCTCTCTAGTGTCTTCTAGGCACATGTGGACAGCTCCTCACGTACACCTGGAACTTGGCAATAGGTCGGTCACTCACTCTCTCTTCTCCATTGCATAAGTGCGAAGCCACAGTGAGTGGTGTTCCTTCTCGAACTATGACCACAGTCTCAGCTTGAGAGAGTGACTTATGTCCCCTCGCACCTTTGTTGCCTCTCAATCAAAGGAGTAAAAGCAGGAATAGTTTTGAGGTCACGAGGTATTCTATCACAGCCCAGTCATAGTCCTTGTTATGTGCTGAAAAGTTGTTTTTCTTTTAGATCATCTAGCCGATAACTACAAATGAGTATATGCATAAACAAATTTCATAGCTTT
This sequence comes from Phyllostomus discolor, assembly GCF_004126475.2. Lineage (NCBI taxonomy): Eukaryota > Metazoa > Chordata > Mammalia > Chiroptera > Phyllostomidae > Phyllostomus > Phyllostomus discolor. The sequence continues at coordinate 7,553,587 of NC_040910.2, read as the reverse complement.
GACTTAATTATTTTACTTTTGGGAAGGAACTGCATGCACTCTTAAGAGATTGATAAAAACATTGTGAAGGAAGCATGAAAAATTACTTGCAATGACAACCAACAGTGTGATTATGGACTTTGTCTTAATTGTGTGACTATGAAATATTTCTCTTCTTCTGTAAGTGGGTGGATGGAAATAATTTTAATGCAGCAAAATATTAGACTATTTCCATTAAGAGTCTACTGAGTTATGTAGAAATCACTGTGTCTCTTTAAGGCTTATAAATTCAAGAAACTCACAAAACAGTAAGTTTCAAAGGAGGCTAGAAAAGTAGGAACACTAACCTAAGGAAAAAATTGGGCAAGTAAAATTCCCAAGTACGAAAATGGAAAACCCGAATAGTGAACACAACTCATAAATGGTAGGGCACACAACGGCCTAGGCCTAGATGACTATTTTATCTCTATTTCTGTGTCAGACTCAATGTCAACATCCTCCCCTCCAGCGGGAAGGGTTTCACAAGAATGGATTGCCTGTTAGTGAAAGCTATTACATATTAAACTGACTTGAAGTCATGAAACCTGTCAGAAATCCTTTAAAAGGCAAGAGGTTCACATTTCTTTTCTATGCTTTACTTATGATTCTGCTCTAGGAAGTTACATCATGCCTAGATAACGTTCCCTAGTTCACTTTCAGTGAAATCTGGTTACTTGGTGCTGACGGTGAGTGATGCCCTAGCTCTTGCCAGTTGTAAAACACTTGGAAAAATCTGGAGAAAGTCCTTGATTTCATGGAGTCTACAGTTAAGATATGCTAGCAAAAGATCCCATAAACTGTACTATTTTTGGATGATATTCTCAATGAATAATTTAACACTTGGGAATAAAGAAAACATCATTTTTTAAAGCCACAGCAGTATTCTAACCATTTAAGAGAATCACTTAATCACAAGAATACATAATTGCGGTGAAGTCTGATTGAATGAGAGGAAACACTCATTCGGAATAATATTTTCGAAGGTAACCTGCTACTTACATCTCCAGCCCATCCTATATTGGCATAACTTTCATCTACTGTGCTTTCAAGTTGCAAAACTATTTTTAAAAGGAGATTTCCCTAAGCAGGACAAATGTCTATCTGTAAACTATATGGTGTGTGTGTGTGTGTGTGTGTGTGTGTGTGTTAAAACTGTGCACGTGAGAATAAGCAGAGCTGTTTATTCAGAGCTGACAAGGGACTGAGCCACCGTCCCTTGCACAGGGTTGGGCACAAGTAGGCTTACAGATGTGAGTATGCAAAACACAGAGTTTATTCTTGTAGTGTTACTTATTAATTATTGTACTATTTTCCATATGAGCAACGGTACACTTGCTTTTGCCCCACCCTGTGTTTGACAAAGGCTCCAAGGCATGCAGGGAAAGCCCCACAGTGGAAAAGAGGGACGGCTTCAGGCTCACCCGGCATGGAAGTTGGGCCCAGCGTGCAGTGGTCGGCACGGGGAAGCTGGAGGTAGGTCAGGGAGAAGCAGGCAATCCTTTGCCGTCAGTCAGTGTGGCATACTTGGCTTTGCTCTGCCTTGACCCGAGTTGAATGCTGGGAGGGAGGAAAGAGGATGGTAAAGCAGGGAAACTGGCGGTTACTGACCCAGTCCCAGGGCTTTGGGGCTGATGGCGGCACCCAGACGTTGTGATTTGCCTCCTGGATTAGTTGCTGTAAAGGGTGTGTGGCCAGAGTTTTATTTTTACATATGATCTGGCAGTTACTGTTCATATATTTATTCTCTCATGGTGATGCTTTTATTTTAACTTAAAACGTATGTGCATTTTAGCCCTGGCTGGCATAGCTCAGTGGATTGAGCGCAGGCTGCGAACCAAAGTGTCGCAGGTTCGATTCCCAGTCAGGGCACATGCGTGGTTTGCAGGCCACGACCCCCAGCAACCGCACATTGATGTTTCTCTCTCTCTCTCTTTCTCCCTCCCTTCCCTCTCTAAAAATACATAAATAAATAAATATTTTAAAAAATAAAATAAAATAAATGTATGTGCATTTTAAAACAACTGATATTGAATCTATCGTTAAACAACTCCGAAAAGATTAAAAGATACAGGCGCATAGAATCTAAGTGCCTGTAGCACAAATGTCAGAGGCAATCACATATCCTAGGCCTATCATTACCCCAGACCACCAACACCATCCCTATTTCGTTGTCCTCCAGAGCAATTCCTCTGCAATCTACCACACACATGACACATGGGTCCTCTGTGAGCAAAGCATTCATTTCCTCTGTCCGCCTCCGTTTTCTCCATTACTTCCATTCATTTGTAGGGAAAATCACTGAAGACTATTCAGCTCTTATGCCTTGGATGCCATGACCTACCACGTGAATTGCTTTGGCCATAAAATCAAGGCAAAAGTGATGATAAGCTAACTCCTAGCTTTGGGTGAAAATGCACAGGATTTGGGGAGTGTTTGCTTGTTATCCTGTGATTCTATGGTCCTCAGGGGGAGGACTTCCACCCCCTGGAGGTTCTGGGAGGAGTTAGAGAACAAATAAAAAATCAGCGGAAATGCAGGCATGTGACTAAGTCCCCACATTAGCTCAAGCCTGCCTAGGTCAGTTACACACTCCATGTACTGATGCTAGCGTGTTTTAGGTGTGTTTTACAAAGTGAATACTGATACAGGGATTTATCCTCGCCCTGAAGCCAAATCAGATTATATGTACATAGGAAAATTGTATTTCCCTGGATTTCTCGGTGCTATTATATAGAGCTTTAGTCTCCTGCACCTGTTCACATACCAGGAGAACTCGGTTTTTGAACGTGTGTCTAATGAACTACTTTGATTTGAAGGGATAATAAAAATTCCTCTTACATTCCTGAGTGAACCAAATTTTATAGCCTGGACTCTGTCCCCAGGTAAGCTCTCCAGGTGAGCAGCCCGAAGAGTTATCTCTGTAGGTAGTTCTATGTCACAAAAGGTTGAGGCCAGAGAATGTGAAGGCATTTCTCCACCATAAAAGCTGAAACACATCAAACTTTCTGGATACTAGAGAGATTTTATTTACTTACTCGAGTTTTGGGGGAAGGACTCAGTTCCATTACTCTCCCAAAATGCTTCCTTTGTCTCCTACAGCAGAGTATAATACGTTTTCCTGGGCTCGTATCTATGGGGTGCCTGGGTACTTTTACAGAAAAAAAATACTGCTATTGATTCTCATCACCTCATGCCAGGAGGAAGTGTGAGGACAGAGGGGAGTGAGTCACTATTTACTGTGAAGCAATAAAGAACAAATCTGTGTCTGACCCAGAACACCATGTGTGCACATACAGGACACAGTTAATCAAGATGAATATTAACCCACAAGAATGTAGCTAGTTTGGTTTAAATAAGATAGAATTTAACTCCCGGGCATAAAAATCTGCAGCTTCTCATAATTTAGACAGTGCTATATGCTACATGCTATGAGAGTATTTCTATGCAATAATATTCACAAGAAAGAAATCTTTAAACCAACCATTCAACAAACTGGATTAGATTTAGGATGATGGTTATATAGATGCTGGCAAAACACTGTGTTTATTGGAAGTTAAAAAAATAGAAAATGGTATAACTAAAATCTTTAATATTGAAACACTAGAGCAGTAAGTTTTCATTTGATAACATTTAAACTAAAATGCATACATTTAAAATTATTTAAATTTCAATATTTAAATAATTGGATTCCATTATTCGATATATAAGGGAATCCAAGGAAAACAGAATAACGTGATGAATGATAATAGATTAGACGGTCCAGAATCATGCTATAGGCCTTTTAAATAAATAATTAGTAGCTCTAAGAGCCCTGAGTATAGACCAATATAATGTAGATGCACAATGAATGACAGAATGGTAGATAATCAGGGGGAGACTTAGATATCAGCTAATTGGATTGACATTTTTTATATTGTGGCGAGCACAACCAATAAAATGGCACTGGTCTGATCAAGATAATATAAAGTATATAAAACAAAGTGGAGTCACTTATGTCAACTCAAATGGCTGTCAGTCAACCATGACACTTTAGATTGTGAAATAATGAAAGTTATTTTATATGTGATTCATAGAATTAACACCATATATCCAGTTATATAATATTATATAAAATGCATATGTATAATTGTAATATATGTATTATTGATAAATAAAATTAAACTTTCTGGTTATGGCAGGTATAGAGAGACAATGTGTCTGAGCGAGAAATAACCAGGTAGATATTTAATTTACTGCTAAGAAACCTAACAGCACATAAAGCACATAATTATTAAGCCCCAAAGATCCTGATTCAAGGACTAATGATTCCATAAATGACAATTTTTCTCTCTCCCTTTCTTTAGCTCTGCCTGTCTGCATGTTTTCCTCATTGTTTTGAAGATGGCAAGGCTATTCAGGGAAGTGTACAGTAAATATTAACCCTGGGAATCACATACATGAAAACACCTACTTACCTACTCTTCTTTCACTACAGATGGCTGATTTAACGCTTACTCGATGTCCAAAATGCAGTCCCAGAATATTGATTTGTTTCAACTTTTCTACTCACAATTATATAATTGTCTGATTTACTTCTCCCAGAAATCATAAGGGGTGGTTCTGAGTCAGTAAAGAGCTCTATCCACTTATGAGTCTAAATAGCTTGAGAACATTAAAATTCATGTTCCCGATATAGATATAAAAAATCAAATGGAAAAATACATATTTGTCAGGTGTAATCACCACTGTTTCCTGCAGTGATTGAAAGGCCATAGAAGAGAATGCAAAATGCATTTCCTATCGATGCGGTGCTGCAGTTGTAGCTATACTGCAGCTTTTGTTGTTCCCCCAGTTTTTCTAGGTGTTGATCGGCCAGCCACCTTGGTTTGGTCTCCCATGATTCCAGGCTCACCCATCCTTGCAGGGTGTGTGTGCCCATCTAAAACTATACAGACATTCTTTTTTAAATCATTTTTTATTGTTGTTTAAATACAGTTGTCTCCATTTTCCCACCACTACTTTCCCTTGCCCTTCCACCCCCTACCTCTCTCCCTCAATGTCCCCCTTTGGCTTAGTCTATGGGTCCTTTGTACAAGTTCCTTGACTTGACCCTTTCCCTTCTTTTCCTTCCTATCCCTCTCCCCCCGCCACTCTGGTTGCTGTCAGTTAGTTCATTTCAATGTCTGTTGGGAACCTCCCTGCCTGGTTTCAAAAGCTGTAATCCCCCATGGCTAAGGCTGAGTAAAGGACCTTGGGACCAGAAGTCATTAAGGAGACAAAGCTTACCTTCCTTGTAGGGACACCACCTCTGTCCCCTTTCACTTCACCCTGCTTGGCCCCAGGCAGGTAACTGGTTAACCAATGAGGGGTAAGATTCCTCAAAGGAGGAACAATCTATGACAGGCATGGTCATGAAGAGGCCCTTGGGGAAGAACATGGTGGGTTATAGAAAAAGGGGGTGATGGACACCCACCCCTCGGCTTTGACATAGCCTGAGTCCTCATTCTGTCTGCAAGAAGTCTCCTAACATCTTGGCTGCCTTACTTCCACTGCACAACTTAAGCTTGAAACAATGCCTTAAGACTGAAATAATGCCAGAGGTGGGTACTGCCCTGTGCTGGAAAAGGTGGGTTCCCCAAGCGGTCAGCCCTAAGAAAGAATGCTTAAGATTCTGTGAAACCTGCTTTGCTAAGAATACCCTCAATTTAAATGATAATGGTCCAAACATAAAACTAATTTGTTTCCTCAGTTTTATAGCCCTTTAGCTATCTGACACTGACTCAGAATAAGCCCTCACAGTTCTGTGAATGTTATCCATTGTTTGATCATTACTGCCTGACAATGATCAAGCTTTACATATACGCCCTGTATTTCTATGCAAGTTAAATCCAATAAAAGCCCATTAAGGAAGAGGCTCCTGGTCCTTTGAGAGAGCAGCCACCTTTCCTCAACAAGCAGATCACATCTTGGTAGACTTGTTCTCATACATGGTGGACAGGAGACTCTGTGGGCAAAGCTCCCCCACAAATGGTTATACTTTGCTTGCTTGTTTCTTTTGTTGATTAGGTTCCACTTATAGGTGAGATCATATGGTATTTGTCTTTCACCACCTGGCTTATTTCATTTAGCATAATGTTCTCCAGTTCCATCCATGCTGCAGTGGAGGGCAGGAGCTCCTTCTTTCTTTCTCCTGCATCGTATTCCACTGTATAAATGCACCATAGTTTTTCATCCATTCATTTACTGATGGGCACTTAGGTTGTTTCTAGCACTTGGCTATTGTAAATTGTGCTGCTATGAACATTGGGGTGCATAGGTTCTTTTGGATTGGTGTTTCAGGACTCTTAGGATATAATCCCAGCAGTGGAATTGCTGAGTCAAAAGGCAGTTCCATTTTTAGTTTTTCTGAGGAAATTCCATACTGTTTTCCACAGTGGCTGCACCAGTCTGCATTCCCACCAACTGTGCACTGGGGTTCCCTTTTCTCCACACCATCTCCAACACTTGTTTGTTGATTTGTTTATGATGGCCATTCTGACCAGTGCGAAGTGGTATCTCCTTGTGGTTTTACTTTGCATCTCTCTGATGGCTAGTGATGCTGAGCATCCTTTCATATATTTTAGGGCCCTCTGTATGTCCTCCTCTGAGAACTACAAAGTCAAAAGTACATAATAAGAAGTGTCCCAGGTTCGATTCCCAGCCAGGGTACATGCCTGGGTTGCAGGCCATAACCCCCAGCAACCGAACATTGATGTTTCTCTCTCTCTCTCCCTCTCTCTCTCTCTCCCTCCCTTCCCTCTCTAAAAATAAATAAATAAATAAAATCTTGTTTACAAAAGTACATAATAAGAAATACAGAGGATGAGAACTTTTGATGGAAAAATGAAATGTGCTGCAGGTCTATGGACTTCAGCTGTTTAGAAGGGTGAATGGAAGCACCAGTGCCGTTTAGAGAATAAAAGATGCATCATCACTATGCACACTAACACTTTCTCTCTTGGATCTTAAAAAAATTTGAGGAATAAATTGGATGTCATTTGTATCCCCTTTACGATGAAAAACCTATGCATTCTTAACCAATGTTTCTTTGTAAGATTTGTTTTGCTCTCTTCCTCATTCTTCTCACTTCAAATTTCTATTAACTTCAGTTGATTTTGCCTTGTTTGCAAGTTTATTTGTAAAGTAATAAAGGAACGCTAGCTTAGTAAATAGATTTTCACAGCTATAGCATTAGTGTGTGTTTTCAAAGAAATTACTAAGTACTTCTTCCTTTTCTTTTACATAAACAAATATAACACATTTTCAGAAGTCTTTGAACTACTGAGTTATCAATGCCCCATAGTTAATATTTTATAGAAACTTAATCTGATTTTAAAAAGCTACTTGACAAAATCAGATAACATCTTCCAGATGAGTTTTTCATACTACCTTAATGTGCATAAATTGTGTTTTCTTTTTACTATAATTATGTTCAGATTCTTACACACATTTATGGTCTGTAGTCTACTACTGGTCTTCAGATTATGATGAACAATCATTCATTTATCATATGTTGAGAGTCAAATATATGTCAGACACCATACTAAGATAGAAACCCAGATAAAAACACTGTTTAAAAATGAACTTATAGCAGTCAAAAATCATAAAAGTTTTTTTTTGAAAAATCTTTTTTTCTAATATAGAAGGTGGGTAGGGACGATGGAGATGTGTAACAGGACCTGCTAAGTTATAGAAAAATGAATTGCTGTGATAACAGGAGGTAAGAGGTGTATTATATCTCCTGGTGTCATATAACAGAAAATTAAAATACAACTGAAGTAACTTTAAAACATTCTGTGAGAAAAAAAAAACTGTAGACATTTGATTGGTTACGCATTTTGTTTTTCACATATAGTTTATTTGGAAGTGACTGGAAAAGATAAATTGTAGTTAAATGTTGAGCTTTTATCAAGGCAAGTTGTAAAGGCCTCCCTACTTGAGAATGAACTTTCAAAGTACTGGAAATGGAAAAATGGGAGGGTTAGCATATCTGGCCAATGACAAGGCATGTGGTTTAAAAATTATAGGCTTTTTAAAAATTTAAACTTATTGGAGTGACACAGGTAATAAAATTACAGGAGCCTATAAGTTTCTCTTAGACAATGCTATGACATATCATTCATATATTTTATTGTGTGTTTACCACCCAAAGTCAAATCTTCTTCATCACCATATATGTGACCCTGCAAACAAACAAAAATGCTAGGTGTTTAGTGTAAGTAGTAAGCGAAACAAGACATGATTTTCTAAGGGCAACAATGCACAACACCCAAAACGTAGAGGGAGGTCCAAAAAGCATCCTCATAGTCTTATGTCAAAAAGTAAACTGGAATGGTCCTACTTCCAACACACACAAAGAAAAGAATGATACAGGTCATATAGCCAAGGTCATGAAGCAAATAAATGGTAGAGTCAGGACTCAAAGTCACGGATTCAGACCTGACTGCACGACTTTACCATGGCAAATGCTCCCGTCCTGGCATTTGACCCGTGCTTTTGGTAGAAAGATTGGTCCTTCCGTATATCGATTTTCACCGAATAAATTATATATAGGAGCACATAAATATTTTAATTGCTTTGTGTACATTAAGAAAGTATCAAATACAAATATTTATATTCAAATATACTCTTAACACAGTCTGTTTCTTCTCTTAATCCGTGTAGGAGGATGCCAGTAAGACATGCCAAGCTTGTGATCTAAAAAGAAAAAAAAAACAGTGTTTTGCACTATTTCTGATGCACAGACATAGCGCATAGCCTAGGCCTATCCCCCACTGATGGGGGGTCATGTTAGCAGGCAGTCAGACACCAGTCACATGTGTGTCGGGTGGGGAACACTACGGAAGCTGCCAGCCATGGAGTGCTGGCTTACCCCTCTTTATCCCCACTCTCTACTTCCGTCACTTACGTGAACTTGTCCTCTTCCCCAGCTTCCACTCAGAAACAACTCTTTTAAAGGGCTTCATTGACTTTCTAAAACTAGACTCATTTTGCCTTTGAAACTCTTGACCTAGTTCTGTCTATAGATTCCCTAGCTCCTTTCTATCTTCTAACTTCTAACCTCAGAATGCAGCCACAGAGAGGCTGAGCTGTGGCCTCTCCTGGATTATGTGCAAACATTTTCCTCAGAACAACAATGTGCAAGCTCATCTGCATATATACTTAGTTGCTTATTTTTATGAGCTGTACGCCCTTTAAGGCTGGGAGTCTTACTTTTCTTTACCACCTGCACCATGATAATAATGCAATGATGCCATAACTATACACTGAACTGATTAACTAGTCCAGAAAATTCTGCAATGCCTTGAGAACTTGACATGATCATTCACATCTCCCCATAATTCTATCCTTCACTTATTCTGTGCCACCTCAGTCTCCCAGCTCGGTACCTAGCATGTCCAGTACTCCTTTCATGAACCCATTATCTATTTCCATGCTATCGAGCATGTTCCCCTTAAAAGTTCCAATTTCTTTTCCTCATTGTATAGGCTCTTCTCCTTACTCTCCCTATTGCTATTGCTTTCTGTGGCCTGATCTACAGCTTAACCAGAGTATCCCCTCTCTTTCTGTCTGTGTCTCCATAGAACTTTACAGTTTTCTTGTAGTCTTTTGAGAGTTAACACTGAAAGTACTCCTAGCTTTAATGCTGAATAAGTAGAAACACACACAGGCACATTCACATGCAATTTCTTTGAAAAGAGTAAATAGTGAAAAATGGACCGGACCAGGGGAGAAAAATGAAACGTAGGCCAAACTGCAAAAAGGCACAGACATCTCCTGGATACTGGTATATTGCATATATTAAATATAGTACTGGTATTTAAATATATGGATGTGTTATGTATGATATGAAATATATTATTATGTATTAATCCATTATATAATGTGTGTGTAGTGTGCTCTCCTGTTATACTGGTAAGGAAGTTAATTTGGTATCACTTTTCCTGTGGACATTTTGACAATGTTTACATGTTGGACTTTGGATTATTAACTTCATTAGCTTTATCAACATTAATTGTAATCTGCACAGGAGATGTTCTGAGTCAAAGATGAATTGCTTATAAACCACTTCACAGTAAATACGTTTTGTTGGTGCCCTGGTTCCGGGAAACACGGAAAGAGCTGTGCCCAGTATCCCATATGAGTCACTGAGTATTCTATAGGGGAGGGTTTCTTTGCTTATGAAGGGGAAGAAGACAAGTCTCTCAGAAAAAAAATAGTCTGAGTCCTTTTTTTTCCCCTGTATAAAATCTCAGCAGAAGCCAGATTATCCAGGTCATCTCCAAATTCTTGTAGTTCATTGCTTTTGACACGTAAATACCTAGGGAGCTGGCTCTCTAGTCTTCCTAAACTGCTAAGGCTTCATTTTGAGATCTGTCTGAGCTGTAACCCTTTGGCTTTCTCAGTGAGATAAGAGATCATATGATCTCGAAAATCATTAGTGTAATTAATCCCACAAATAACTACAGATACAAGTCTCATGGGGCATGAAGACTCTCAGAAGGCTAGGACTTTGGGATGAACACTGAGAAGTCAAGAAACATTTCTTTCTCCATGCCTTGTAATTAAAATTTAATAATCTTTCAATCGAGGATAACTAGGAAATTACACCATTGATATATTATTATAAGTGTGCTTCCAAATATATCTGCATATATGATATCATGAAATTGATGGCAATAGTAAAACTAAATTATAATTTTCAAAATATGGAAAAGATAAGTGCCTTTTTTTATATTTGGTAGCTATATTGCTAAATACTAGTCTTCAAGAATGACATTAATTTTATCCTCTAAGACATTTAGCCTTAGTGACTTTCTCACCAAATAAGAATTTTCTTCTGAAATACCATAAACGACATCTCCTTATTTTGTTGTTATTTTTGCTGCACGCTCATCATGCCGGAGTTCATCTAGTCTCACTCTTGATTTCAGCTGTTGAGAGGCTACAGAGATTTCATAAATTCACAGTCTTTATATGTATACAGGCATAGGCAAAAATAGGTTTACAGTTGTTCCTATGGAAGGAAAGACATGCAGGTGATGATTATTATATTCCCTTTATCCACTCAGAAATGTCACAACGGCACTGTGCTCTTCAGGACAATCTCATAAGTGTCATGGTGACATTCTTTTGAGTGAATAAAGCTATTGTAATAAATGCAACCTGGATGTTTTTTCCCATACAAACAACTGTAAACCTACTTTGTCCCACCCCCTGTACATTCAGTCTTGAATGTTAAAACACAGCTAATGAGAGGACTGGACGCCTTCTCGCCATCTTATCTCTTTAATCTTGCTCAATAACATTCTCGCCCTTTCTCACAGCACTCCTATTTTATTCATATCTTCAAAACCCAAATTAGCAAGAGAAATCTTTGATGTTAGCTTTCTTTTGACAGAGGAGCACTGAGTGTGATCTTGCCTGAATACTTCGCACTGGCTGCTGAAGCACCATTTCATTTGCATGTTATTGTGGTGTGACTGAAACAAGATTTCCTGCAAGAACAACAGCCCGAGGAGGGCATTGCATTGATCTTTTACTCAATCCCAGCTTTCTGTTTGTTTGGTGTTTTATTCATAACATTTTTCAGTCCCGGCATGTCCATTTGGCTCTCTTGTATTGTCTTTATTTTTCTACTGAGATCTGAGACTCCTTGGCTGGGATCTGCTTTCATGAAACCAGGCTCGGGTGGGGTTGGTTACAACAGGTGCTTTACCGCGTGTGCCTGCTAGTGTCAGTAACACACTCTTCCCAGTTTTGGATGCAATTAGCATTGTTTGCTCTTGAGAATGTGTCACATTGTTTGTTCCTTCATGTTTTAGTCCAAGATGATTGTGTCCCTGATGCTGAAAAGGTTACATTGCAAGGATTCTGAGTCCTGTGAGTCTTCTCAGAATTGTTTCCCCTTAATTTTAGCAGAAGAGTTTGGCTGAGGTTAAGTTGAAGACAGAATCTTGAGCGGCACCTCTCTCTGTTCCCCCGTTCAGCTCCTGTCCCTTTAGCTGGGAGGGTTTGACTCTGTTTCACCCATCGTTCAAAATTTAGTCAAAATGTGCAAACTGATTTGGAATTCCCTCATTAGCTCCTTTGTTTTCCCTTTGATATTCCTCTAATCTTTTCAATGTTCATAGTTATGACATATTTTTACGGTTTCGTAAGCCAGAAAGACTGGGCTTCGTCGTGTGCGCCCCACACGTGGTTTACGCACGCCACCGGGGCTGCCCTTAGGTCCTGATTACACAAACCCACAGGGTCGTGCAGGGACGTGTTTCCTTCCCCATCCGTCCTCGGAGAGCGTCCTCCTTCCGTCCGTCTTTCCGCTTCTGTGCTCTCTGTCGCACTTGCGCATCACCTGCGTGTGTTTTGTTTATTTATGTTTTACAGTCAATCTCATGCCGGTTGATTTTAGTCCACCATTTCAGAAATCGGAATCCATCTCTGTTCCTGAGAAACCAAAAATGTTACCTTTTTTTCATGGACAAAATGAAAAAAACATTATTGTGTTTTCCTGAAAATCATAAGTGATGAAGCCTTGCAGTTAAGGATTATAACACCAACATTTTCCATTTAGTTGAAATAATTTTTTTGCCCTGAAATACAATATAGTATGTGGTCAGCTATTTAAAATTAGCTGTGAGGAAGCACAGATGTGAATCTAATAGTAAGGTAACCTCATTTTTATTAGAGGGATAGTCAGCCTCTTATATATTTACTTTTTTAATCTATAAAATGGGAATAAAATTATCTAATAGATGTCTATTAAATGAAATAGCATATGTAAGTTGTATACTAAAGTATCTGAACTAGAGTAAGTATTTTTTAAAAATAAGCATCATTAGTCCTTACTTCAGTAACCGCCATCTCCTCTCACGGAGCGTAGCACTTACAAGCATGCGCACAGTTTTCACGAAATGCTGCCAACTTCAGAGGTATGGAAAGGGCCATTACGTACTGTTCACATCATAAAACCAAACGAAACAGAGCAAACATCTGTTAGATTTAAGCTGGAACACAGGTGAGCAATGAAGAGCATGTTAATATTTGCACACTTGTGGTGCCCTTTGTCTGTGCAACATGTAGGGCCTACAATCAAAACATTATCAATTCAAAATAATAGCTGACTAGACAGGGCCAATCACAGCAGAGGGAAATGTTGAGAGTTGTTCTCTGATCTCTGATACGGTTACATTAGGCTGAATGTTTTGTTTGGGTTTGGATTTGGAGGGTGTGCTGTTCAGACAGAGACAGAAGCAGTGGAAAGGAGCTTGAGAAACTTATGTAACATGTGAAACCTTCTATATTTCCATAAACATTTTTCATTACCTTTCCCTCTGTCCCCCTATAGTAGAAATTTCCTATCTGACAGTCATCTGCAGGACAGGAGAGAAAATGCACTCTCTTCCAATAGAGTAATTTTCTTAAAAATCAATAAAAAAGTAAGCACATAATTTTCAGCCTGGCTACAAAGATATAAAATTCATTCTAGGTACTGCACATTCTGTAACGATTTCTTTTTAAAATGAGGATGGGGAGTGTATTGTATACAAAGATCACTACTAACAGTTCCAGCTAAGGGCTGTGTATGAATTCGGGGCCCATGAAGCATTGCATTCTACGTGCGTAGAAAATCATCTGTTCCAATAATCTGTAATCTTGTACAAAGTCTTTTCAGGAGTAAAGGGCCTTCCCTAGTGGTAAAGTGAAACATTTTGGTTGGATAGGTTCAAGGACTCCTTTTAATCCACAAACTCTGGAATTCCTTCTGACCCTAAATAAAGACCACCGTCATCACCAACACCAGCCAGAGGGTCTGGCAGACAGTTGGTGCTCAAGCTCTATTTGTTAACAAAACTGTAATCCAATGTATGCACACATGCTTTTTAGGTATCAGATTCACAGCATGAGGGTGAGAAATATTATGTGATCTAATTAAAAAAATAATATCTTTAAAATAAGATAGAATAAAGTGTAGCCAGAATATGCTGCAATGACTTCAGAGGAGGACAAAAAAGCAGAAAATATGGAAATAGAAACTTGTAAAATAATGTAAGGTTTCCTCCAACTCAGCGATCTCCATATTTCATTATAGTGGCTATTTTCACAAGTCCTGGTTGCTTACAGCACATAGAACCTCCTATACCCCCGGATTTCAGAAACAACAAATGCTTTCAATGCTTGATGCCCCTGCCGCACCGAACACTGACTCCAGGACATGACTGAGTTAAAAGTTCTGTGGCATTCTCAAATGCATGGGTTAACAAGTCTCTTTCCACCCCACTGTTAGACTAGGCACATCTTTCTGTGTTAAGTAATACTCTATTATTAGAGAAAAAACATATATATATGAAGGTAGAAACTTTAAACAAGATGACAGGTGGCACATTAGTGACTGCTTTTCCTTCTGAGTAAATGGCTCACCCAGTATCATTTGCTTACACATTTTTCACATGAATGACTTTGCCAAATGAATAGTTTTTTTGCGCTTAATATACTGGGTTCACATTTCAACCTGCCCTTTAACAAACTGCATTAACAGCAGGGCTTGAAACTGAATAGAGCTTGAGTCTGCAGTATTACCTCCCGGTTTTCTTCTCAATCTTTTTATGAGAGCAAAGGTGAAATGTAGCCAGACATAATTTTGTGGAGACGGAATTGTAGGACTTCAAATCAAAGGAGATGTAGTGGTTGTAAAATTTGGAAAAACCGGAGGAATTAAACATTTTTATTTATCACACAGTATCAGTAGGCCTTTTTGTATAATTGAGAATAGAAGATAATAAAATATTTTTGAGACCATATGTAAAACAGCTTCTGAGAAAAGCCCATGTAGACACGAATACATGGCAGTAGGTTCCGGATAGCTGACCAGCTATGCCCTGCCGTAGTTAAGTCTCAGGGTCTGTTCATTCATTGGTGTGTTTTTAGTGCAACTCTTGGGAGGCACGGAGAGTGGGTGAACTATTGCTTTCAAAGAGAAGGAGAGACATAGTCGGTCAGCTAATAGAAAGGTGCTAGTGTGTGCTAGAGTGGTGGAAATCCCAGTCTTACACCTCCGGAGAGGGAGAGCACTGGTTCTCACGGGTTCCCCTGCGGAGCCACAGAGCTGCGGGCAACGCCCAGGTCAGGGCCAGGGCAGCACGCGTGACGGCAGCGAGCCCGTCGTGAGAAACGAGTCGGTTTGATATCAGCCAAGCAGACTTATCTGAGCTGCACACTCCACAGTGGGTGAGGATGTGTGCTGGATCAGGGGTTCTCATACATGTACACAGTTCTGGTCAGGGGCTTTTGCAAACAGGGATCGGGGCTTTTATGTAAGCGTTGTTCACTTTATAGAAAAGGTCATGCTTGTATCACTGGTCTTATAATTTCAGGTTTGGGGGTGAGTGTGTGTGCGTGTGTGTGTGTGTGTGTGCACATAGACATGGGGAGACAGGTGGGGATGACCGAATGTTACTGCTTGCCCTCCAAACTCTCAAGTGCACGATTTTGCCGTCCCCAGGATAACGCAGGATGAAAGAGAATAAAATAAAATTTATGGAAATGTGTGCCCAAGTACCAGACAGAATATTTTCTTAGATTAAAGAACATGTGTCCTTGAAGAAGGACACCAAAAAGACAAGAGATTCTGTTTATACTCCATAAATCTCTTCATTGACCTATAAAATGATTTCCAGAACAAGCAATGAGAAATGATATCAGTCTATCATTATTTTTACAAACCATCACCAATGTCAACTCCTCATATGAAAAATTCATGTGAGTTACCTAAGTGAATGGGGTGAATTATATCAAAATTAAAAAAAAATACAAGTAACTCATAATCATATTTATTGAAAGATTTTCAAGGTTTAGTTTTGATAATATTATAGCTCCATAATTTGTATTACTGGCCTTAGAAATTGCCTTCCTCAGATAATGGAGTGAAAGAAATCTAAACCTAAACTGATATACCTGAGAGAGAAAACAGCAGATAATACCCTTTTTTTAGAAAATAGAATATCCATCAATAAAGGGAAACTATTATTACTGGCAAAGGAGTGATGGCATTTTCTTGCTTTCCTCCACAAGCTTTTCTTTTTGTTCTTGGACTTGAGTGTTTATGTTGGACTGTTTTTCTACACGATGGACATTGTATTGTTTACCTTTTACCAGAACAAGGCTCACTCACTCCCACTTAAACCAACGGCTTAGTTTTCCAAAAGATGAATTGTCACAGCCACAGTTCCACAGGGTAACCTAGCGGGCACTCACATAATCTGTCTACCAAAACCTGGTTGGCCCAGAGAGGAAGAAAATGTTAAGAGGCATTGCTTAAATATTTTGTAGGTTTAAAAAAGAAAACGGCTGAAAATGCAGAGGAAGCACAGACAGAACAGTAAGATAAATACTACCTCATTTATCAACCCATGTATACTAGCTTCTCTTTCACAGAAAGATGTAATTTTCTATTCTTAACTTTTAAGTAATGTGTTTGTCTGAGCCATTTAAACAAGCCTGTGTCTTTCAAGAATGACAAATTGAAGACCATTAAAACAAACAAAGAAAAAAAAGCCTTTGTTAAATATGTTCAAAATGTCTATAACAAGGTAAAAGCAGCCATAACAAAAAGGAAATATACAATGTCCACATGACACAAGCCATCTGTGGGCTGTCCCCCTCTCTATTCATTTGTTTCCTTCGTATCACCATGTAGTGGGCAAAGCGGGACATAATTAAATGCATTTTTCCTTCTTTTGGAAAAATAAAATGCTTTTGTATCTCCTGGAGAAACGAATGTAGATTTTTCCATGCAATAGATTATTAATACATATAATAAAATTCATCATTAAATTTGTATTGATTTTATAAACTATATGCATTTTACTTTTCATAAAATATTTATTTAAAAAACAAAAAGTGTTACAGAGAATACACTTAAAAACCTAGTCATATTAATAAAGTAAATGTGACAGATTGTCAAATAATAGAATATTTATGTTCAAAAGAGAATTTTTACCCAAGGATTAGGCACCATTCTTAACAACGTAAAATATACAGCAAAACAAGTTTTATTTTCTGATAATTTATTTAAATTTGTTATTAAATAAATACATGGGCTGTTGCAAATAAATTCCACAGTAGATTGCATAGCTATACCATTTAAAAACACAATGACTTGTTTTCAAAAATATATTTGATGAGAGGTTTCATCAAGTTTTAAAGAAAGGTACCATACCCTGAATTTCCTTAAAAATGCTGTTAAGCCATTGTAGCCCGGTGTTAATGATGCGTCTTCAGCATCAGTTGTCAGAAAATCATCCTTCAAAGTGGAGAGTAGAAAGTGTACGCTGCTTCTTATCACAGCAAGGCAGTACCTTGGCTGCGGGAGCAGGCTGTTATAGCCTAGTAGATTCATCAGGCGCGTTTCATGCGAATACATGATGAAGACCGCACTATGGTATACAACGCAATGAAAGAAAATGTTCTTTGGAGACCAACCAAGGTGCTGAGACTCACCCATTATTTCTGTGTTGAACAGTACTGATAAGTGTAAGTGCTGAAACACAGAGTTGAGGAGGACAAAGGGAAAGGCTACCAATTAAGTAAGAGTAATTACACGGCTACAAAAAAAAAATGTACTTTGGCAAAGTTCATCTTAAATTGGTCTAAAGGTTTTTTAAAAAGTCAAATATTCATTGTAAGTTTTACAAAATTTCAAATGCGTAAAATAGAGTGGAAATAAGGGCAAGTAGACAATATTTTTTAAATTTTTAAATTTAAGATTTAGAAAACAGGAAATAAATTTGAGGTTGATGTGTAGCTTCAAGATATTTTCAAAATGTTAGGTTTGGGTTTCCACTGTGAATTTTATAAAGCCATTGTTCTTGATTTTAAACTTAGCGCTACTCAGGGATATTCTGTTTTTCAACATGACGCTATCTAGATTATAAGTTCCTTAGGGCTAGGTTTTTCCTACTACTCTAACTCACAGTAATAACTTTCACATGGATATAATTTCTCATTCAAGTAACTATCAATGGCTCTGTGAGGAAGGCAGCTCTCATAACAGGTCTAATGCAGTCCTGAAAATGTATTTTCTCACCAATTTAAAATTCCCAATTCAGAAACCAAACCAGAGTTTTAGTGCCTCCCCAAACATTCCTCCCCAGACTCCGCCCTTAGTGGATTTGCAGGGATACAGTCAGTGCTCAGAGATTGCTTTCGGATCAGTTGAGTGAGTGTGAATGGATGAACGAAGTAAGCACGGACTTGGTCTCCCAGGCAAAACATCTGTAGAGAGTGTCTGTGCTGACTCATCCTGTGCCTACTTGGCTCCGCTGTGATGCCCAGATGTTTCGTCAAGCACTAGTTTAGCTGTTCCGTGGACAACATCTGTTTTGTGTATTGTGTAAACATCCTAAGAGCTCAGACTGCCCACACCTGGCTTCAGACGCCAATCTCTAGTCCAGCTTGCCACGTGGGCTTCTGACCAATGGGCTGCCAATGGGAGATTGCAACACCTCTCTCCTTGGGTGTGATTAATCCGCTAGAGGAGCTAAAAAGATCTCAGGTAAGACTTTACTTTCATTATGAAAGAATTATTATAAAAGGATATGAGTCAGGAACTGTCAGAAAGAAGAGGTGCATAGAACCAGGTATGGGGAAAGGGTGAGTGGGTGGGTTCCACATTCCCTCCGATGCTAATCACTCCCCCCAGCCTTCAGGTGTGCACCCACCTGCACGCTCTCCAAATCCCCACACTGCTGAGGTTTTATGGAGGGTCCGTGACACAGGCAGGACTGATTAAACCGCTGGCCACTAGAGGGTGCGTCAGCCTCCGGTCCCTCTCCCCATTCTTCCCCTGAGGTCGGGGGTAGAGGTGAAAGTTCCAACCCTCTAATTATTACATATGGTTGCTTCATCAACACACACTCAAGCATGGTTAAAGGAGGTATGTTATAAATATTTAATGACCTTTCTTTCTCTTATCACTTACAAAATTCCAAGGGTTGTAGGAACTCTGTAACAAAAACAAGACAAAGATGGAGTGTATGTGTCTTGTTATAAAGGAGAATATCCATAAGGAATTATCAAATTACTTGTTAATCCGGTTAAACATATAAATAGGTCACAACATTTAGGCCAAATAAACCAAATTAAAATTGCATTTAATTTCATTTTTTAAAATTCAGATATATTCTGTACACTTGTTAAAACTAACAAATGGACAGAATAGGTGTATTGACTTCTGACATGTGATTTTGATAGTTCCTTAACATTTACTCATTACAAATATGCAGCATAATATACTATAAACTGACATTCACTAGACAAATAAAGATTGAGCATTGTTATTACTGATATGTTTGTTTATACTTGATTTTTCAGTTGAAATATTCTAATTGGTTTTATTTTTTTATCGTTCAAAAACCCTTTTTCCTGGAGTATGTGAAGTGCACATATTTAAACCTCTTAAAATGTGGATGCAAACGATTTCACTCCATTAACATTTAAATATAAGTTGTGTGTTGCAATTACAACAGCATCTAACTGAAATTAGAAAACTGCAGATTATCACTGAGGGGAGGTACAACAGAAAATATTTGTAGTTCCAAGTGAAGCCTGAAAGATATTAATTTCTTCACACTGTATACTAAATTTACTCTATACTTTCTAGAAAAGTGAATAAATTTATCCACACATAAAATATGACCCAAATCAGTTAATATATAATAGCAATCAATCATCATATGAGCATGGCAAGATCAATAGGTAGCTCTTAATCATATTGTAAATGACTAATGTTCTCCAGATCATGCAAACAGAAGAAAGGTATAAATTAATTGTCAAATCTTATAAAATTGTAAAAACCTTTGAATATACTTGCCAGTTAAACTACAAAGTTTATTAGGCTTTGATTTTGTACTTCCATAAAGTATATTTCATGATCCTGTAATTTTGATTTTAAGTGGCTAGAAAATAATTGTCATAATGAAAAGCAACAGAGAGATCAAACAGATCATAGTGGAAGAATTTTCTTTGAGGTGAAAATGAGGTTCTTTTAGACATACAGAATTGGAAGGAATAGTGCAAAAACCATGGTTAGAAATAGCCTAAAGGTCAAGTAGATGGAAATCAAAATATTACTTTTATAGTGATAAAGCATTGTGGAGAACTGCAAGAAGATGCACGTGTAAGTGCCCTTGCAATATTTTACTCTAAAATGAGACACACTAGCTCACTTGTGTAGAACAAAGGTAGAGCAATGGACCTGTGAACCACATCTCTCCTGATTACAGAGATACCCAAGGGGAAAGACAGCAGGTGACCCAGCCTACTCCTGCCCATAATGGGGTCACCCAGTAAATACATTAATGTTATTTGCTAGGCAGAAATTCTTACCTATTGAAATCTCATAGCAAGATATCCATAATTTAGTATTACTAACAGGAAACAAACCACTATCTGTAGATGTATGACACGTGAGTTTATAAAAAAAATGCAGTGAAACTGTTGCAACATTCTTGGTATAAAATGGAAGTGTTTGATAACCTAAATGATCTCTGCCGGATGAGGAGGCACAAAAACCGCACTTAGAATCCATGACTAGTACTATGGGACAGAGCACATGGGTCTGGTGTCAGAAGGAAGTACCTGGAGGACCAGTCCAGTGCTCTCTGCTCTCTCCCTCTCTCTGCTTTACCTATGCCACTTCCTCGCTTGTGTCCTCGATATGGTTCGTAAAGCTTGCCATGAGCATCATCTCCCATTTGGCGAACAGATTTGACGACTTGATTGGTTGCGGTAGCTCTAGTTTGCACCATGGTCATGACTGTCTTTCGGACAAGATGCAGCTGCAAACCTGCCTTTGGTGTGCAGTGCCTGGGGCTTGGAGGCAATTGTAAGGACTAAGTCTTACCATCGGGTTTTGGAGTGAATAGAATTAGATCCCAGGAACTGACTAAAGGAACAACAGGGAGTAAATACATGGAGGAAGAAAGTTCACAAAAACTTCCATTCCCTGTCTGTGTCTATCTGTTTTGAAAAAAAAAAATCCAGACTTTTGCAAGAGGACAATATTGTGGAATTGGTAAACATCATTAATTCTTTATATGCATATGTAAATGTATGGTCTGCTTATGCATTTTTTGATGAAGAGAGCCAAATTGTTACTCAGAATTAAGGCATTTGATAACCTAATCAAAATCCCTACTCTTGGTCAGATAACTGCTGAATCCCAAGGATCTCCCATTAAAGAACTCATACATTTTATAGAGAAAATCTCACAGAAGTCTGATGAATCATTAATGGTTTGATATCCTAGAATTAATACCTGGGAGACACGTCACTGATTGTAAACACTACTCAACAGAAGGGGTACTTCGGTCTATAATATTAATTAATCTTAGTTTTAGAAATGAAAAATAGCTATTCTTCATAACATTACTATGTATGCACTTATGATCTAAATCTGTTATCATAGAATTCCCGTAACATGACTGAGTCACAGCTCAGCTGCATTCCACTCTTCATGGCTCATAAAAGCAGAGGTAGGTGGGGTTTCCAGATCCCTCTGCTCAGAAAACCACAGAACCTTAAATATATTTAAAAATGTATGCGTATCACACACACACACACTCAAACACAGACATATATTAAAGAAAAAAATGACTGCAAACATCTTGCATAACATATCAAAAGTTTCTTTGTTGTATTAACCTATTTTTTAATCTTAAAGCTATGATGAAGCAAATGTTTTAAAAAAAGCTATTCAATATTGCATTCTTTTGTTTTTCTAACATACAATAAAAGCAAATGATCTTTATAAAACTATAAATAATATAAAAATAGTAAATGTGTTTTCTCAGTAGTCGTAGACTTGTGTATTATTTTTACCTAAAAGTTAATGAGTATAATAAAAATGAAACAGAAATTGTACACCACGTGAATAATTTGAATGTAAAGATTTGCCTATATAAAAAAATTATTATCTCAATATATTTGAGACTCTAATTTTTCTTTTAATATTGTATTGCTTCACTCCCTGTAAAACTATGACTACCAGTCTTAATGTGAAGAAAAATGAAAATGTAAATTCTCATTGTTGCCAGACGATTTAATGTTGTCTACATAAAGCAAATTGACTTTATTTGGGGAATACGTTTTAAATATATGCAGGAATCTCACAGCTTTGCTATTCATTTAAAATGTGAAAATAGTTGTTCCTTTTTAAAATTACAAGGGAGAAACATGTTCATTTAAAAAAAATTCAGATAGTGATCAAAATGTGACAGGAAAGCAGTAATTACCTAATATTCAAAGTCTTAGTAATAACTGTTATAAAAATGTAACTGTACATTATCCAACATTTTGCAACACAATTTCACATAAACATGCATACATGGATGTACTCATATATTGAAATGATCATATACATTTCCTATATGGATACTTTCCCATGAGAGCAATTTTACAATACTCATTAGTGTTGACTATGAATTTGCCATTTGACAATATACTTTGATATAGCTTGTATAACTATTTGATCCAATTGTAACAAACAGAGGTTTTAAATTTTTTAATTTCCTATCTCAATTAGTTACTTTTATTGTATTTTACTGTAATAGAACAATACTTCTTTTTTACTTATTTTTACTGTAAGAACAACAGTGTGTTTCCTGCTTTATTTCATCAAACTTCTTTCTTAAATTTTCTAATGTAGGCAAAAGTATCTTGCTATTATTCTTATTCTTATTATTGTGATTAATGCCTTCCATTATAGACTTGTGTAATATTTGGTCTTTCTTCTGGATAGAGAATTTCTTTACTCTTGACCTTAAATGAACTCTTCAGATTCCAACCAGTTTTCTGAGATTTTACATCTTCATCCGTTTTTCCTGGGAGACAACACGTGCCTTAGAGCCTACCATGCGGCCTCTTACACCTGTAGATCAAGAACTTGCTTTATACATCTGAACCATTTTTCTTTTTCGTTAAGCTTTTAAAAAATGTTTTTCACTCATCATGCTTAAATATTCATACATTTTAATTACAAGACATCCAATTATATTATATTTTGTATGCTCATTTACAATTCTTTGAAGTTTCCCTTAGCCCCTGGGTCATTTCTCTTCAGTTCTCTTCATTTTATTGTTGTTTTGTTCATGCTGCAAAAACATTTTGAATGCATAGAATATGCTAGGATTCACAAAGTTGTTTCTGTGGAAGATGTCGCTGTATTTCTATTACCATAGAGTTCACAGTTCAAATACGAGATAGCTCTGCGGGAGACAGGTATCAGATAAATATTTTTATGTAAAAATGGATACATGATTATGTATTTGGACAGTTATTTTGAAGAAATATTATTCAAGCAAAGCAATTGTATACAGAAATTAATATTTAGATTGAGGAGTCAAAAACAGCCTGCCTGAGAGAGTGATGATTACAGAACTGAAAGACAAAAGGAAGGCAGGGAGGCCTCGGGACCCCATCGTCGTCCTCATAACGCCTAAGCATAAAATATTCCAACAGTAAAGTATTTTAAACCATTTATTGTGCATGCACAAATAACAAGGAATAATTTTACCTTAAAATGAGATTTTTCATGTTCCCATTACTTTCCTTTTTAATGATTAATCAAGTCAATGGCATAGTATTTTAGATAGCTTAAAATATTCAAATTGTAGAGCTCCTGAAAAGGCACACTAATATGCAAATCACGTTTCTTACATTAATATGTATATGCATTTATGGGTTTTAATGAATGTTCAAAGGTCATTGCAATTGATTTGAGTAGTTTTTATTCCAAGGGATTTGAAAGAATTGTATTCAAATAGACTGAATTCTCATTATAATCATGATCCCTAACAAAATATTATAATATTATTTTTTTTTGCTTAGAAAACAAGTGTTTTGCCATAAGTCACAACTCTGAAATAATAAGTAAATTAAATGATTTGATATAAATTTATTTTAAATACATATGAGTTAGAATTTTTTCACTATGAAAATGATAGGCATGAATAAAATGAAATAGTAGAGAAATTTAATAATTTAATAATAATAATTTAATAATGTAATAATCTGGTAAAAAAGTACATAAAGTTAATTTTTAGGAAACATAGCAAATGCTGATGTGTCTTCAATACCATGAATCCTGAGATTGATTATTATAAACCAATGCATTTTAACTTCCATATTCAATAATAGATAAGGATTACCATTATGAGCTTTTTCCAAATTCTAGATTTAATAAGATAATTTAATTGACTAAAAACTGAAAATTCAAATATTTTTTAAAATGCACTTCAAAATGTATAGTATATTATATGCATTTAAAAATATTTTAATCCTAAAAAAGCATAAGATATATTTGAAGAGAGGCAGTATCTGTACAATAATAAAACTTGGCTTCATAATGTAATGAAAATTGTAAGACTAAGTGAAATGGAGATTCAATTACAGATATTTCTTTTCACAGAGAAGGAGGCAATCGTGCTATAAGATGAGCAACTGGGACTTCTCTGCATTCGGAGGGGTTGTCTGAATTATGCCACTGCAATGCTTGCATCACTTTCATCTCCAACGTGTTTCAACGTGGTCTTGTTGTCTTTATCGTTCAAAGTAAGATTGGGGAGCATCCAGTTACGGTGATTTAAAAGTCATTTCTTATGATTCTGTCTTTTCAGTGTACTGCTCCATTAATTCTTTTACCTAGATTAATAAATTCTCAGAAAATACAATATTCAGTTGATACTTTAGTGCAATCATACACTAGAAATTATCTTTCATTTTCCTAAAACTGTTCCCTCAAGTTTACTTAAATAATCAAATCTGATGATATTTTTCTGGACATCATTTGAACGCTCTCTTTGAAAACTTTTCCAGGGAGGATTCGAGATACTCATTTCATCAGGAGGAAGCACCATTTCAGCTATTTATTCAGCCACAATTTATGCCTTTCTATAAGTTGAATGCATTCCAATGACCTACAGTGATATATAAACTAAAATGATTCCCTTGCCCACTTTCCTTGATAAAGGATGACTTTCTTACATCATCATGATTATTTTTAAACCATATAAGCACATTAAATAATTTTAGTGGCATTTGTGAATCATCCCTTTTGTAAGATTCTCATCACATCAATTCAATCTTGTATATTATATTATACCAGGTGTCTTACCTTTGCACTATTAGCATTTTAGGTTGAATAGTTACTTTTTTAATGGGGGCTATATAATGGGATACTTATTAGCATTTTTGGCCTCTACCAACTAGAAGATATAGCAACCCCTTATGGTTGTGACAAACAAAAATATCCCCACAAATTGCAACATATTTTTCAAAAGTAACATGTCCCTTTCTTGAGAGAATCATTACACAGATAAATGGAAGCTATAGAAATCAAAGAATAATTTATATACACTTAAATAACTAGTTTTTAGGACACTTAACTAATTACCATTTTAAAATATTTCCAAATTTAATTACATTATGTATAGTCTTCACAAAATCTATGAGGTAGATACTGTAATAATCCCCGTTTCACACATGGAGAAACTGAGGCACAGATGATTATTTAACTTACCCAAGATCTCTCTGCTTATTAGGGGCAGAGCCTGGTTTTAAACCCATTTACTCAGCCTTCACGCTATTAGCTAACACAACCACCTAACTCTAACCCGAATCTCACATGAAAACCAGAAAGAAAATGAACATAAAAAATATAGAATTAAGATAGAAGGAAGGCATTTTCACACACTGAAAACAATTTAAGATTGTAGAAGGGAGGACAGGAGAGAAAGACACAACCAAATACATGGGTCAAAGGGTAAGGACGTGAGTCAGGGATACACGTCTTTAAATAGTTTGGGGAGAAAAAGGAAGAAAGCAAGGCTATACCCCCATAAAACAACAGATTAAAAGCTATAACTTAGTATGGTACCTTTCTTAGTATTTACAATCTTAATTATCTGTTTTATAAATCCATTATTTCTGATCAATAATTTTCTTAAGAATGTTAGTTTTCCTGTGGTCACATATTGAGGTCAATTGTATGAAACATATTCAGAGAAATGCAGAAGTAAATAGTCCTCTTTAAAATTAGGAACCTAGCAAATGTAAACCTGTAGAGTATATACAGTTTTCATGGCATCATGAAGTTGCCTTTTGCATAATTTTATTAAGGATAAAAGTAAAATGAAATAGCTTCTAATAAACATAAACTGGAAATGAACGCTATTGTTTTCAGTTACACTAAGTTTACATTGTCCTTTATCGTAAGAATTATCATAGGTTCAGAGCTGCAAGATGCAAGAAAATTTCTACATCAGCAGACCAGCGGCAGAACTGACCTCTCACAGCGCAATTCCCCGAGAACACAGCGGGCAGCGGTGGCCATCTGCACCCAGTCAGGTGGCTGAAGGCAATAACGTGCTAGAATGACGTGAAGTCTTATAAAGGACTCAGCTGACTGCACCATCCAAAAGGCTGGTGACTCTTTGTACACCTGCACAAAGTGGCAAGAATATTTTACACTGGGTTCAGAAGGAGAATAAAAGTAAATTCTGGATCAGCTAGAGCAGATGAAAACACAGCAGCTGTCCGGCCCAGTGCACACACTTCACAACCGCTACGGATGACGGCGCAGCCACCGGCGGGAGGAAGGGCTCGGAGATAAACTTAAAAATAATAGACAGTGCTGCTCCGCGGCGCGTTCCACTGGGGGATACGCTCGTTCAAGGAAGGACTTTCTTTCAAAGCCGTGTCACAGTTGTGTACATCCAAATCCTGACCTTCCAATACATGAATAAACAGGTTTTGTAAATATTTTTATTCTCCCTCCAAAGTGTAGCCTACTGTATTTTTCAAAAATAAATAAAACCCAGAGACGCATTAATTTAAAAAAAAAGACTTTTTTGACTAAATATTTTGTGTGTGACTGTCATATAATATCCATAGGGGCAATGTTTTCTGAGGTTATAGGGAAGTAAGTGAGGAAAATAGAAGGTAAAAGGTTAAAACTACTTATTAACGTGGTTGTGAATAGTTTATTTTTAAATATCTTTGAAGACATGGTAGTGAACAGAAACATAAACCGATGATGTAGCTTAGTTATGATAGTTACTACATATTTCTAATAAAATATAAAACTTTTAATGAGAAAAGTCTCAATATCTAACATATAACCACACACAAAAAAAGTCTTGGTATAAGATTTGAGTAGTACTATACTCTTGTATTAGAATAATAACAAAAACAATTATAGTTTGGTAGTATAAAATAGTGACTGTTTTGTTTTGAAAAAGGCTAAGTGTGGCGTGTTCTGGGAACAGCTTAAGAACACAGCCCCTGAACTTGTTAAGTGTGTGAACGTGTAAGTCCCACCTCTGCGAGCTCAGTGCGCCTTGGCTGACAGTGCGCAGTGTGCTGGCATTTCATTTCCAAACTGAGGTGTTGTTTTGATTCAAATTTTTCTCTTTCCTTCCTTATTACAAAGTACTTCTTAACAGATGACCTCTGAAAAATTTTACAAAAACAATTTCTGGATAAAATTTTCCATTGACCTCCAGAAATACATTTTTTTACTTTTTTAAAGATTTTATTTATTTATTTTTAGAGAGGGAAGGGAGGGAGAAAGAGAGAGAGAGAAACATCAATGTGCGGTTGCTGGGAGCCGTGGCCTGCAACCCATGTATGTGGCCTGACTGGGAATCGAACCTGTGACACTTTGGTTCACAGCCCGTGCTCAGTCCACTGAGCTATGCCAGTCAGGGCTCAGAAATATATTTTTTAAAAAATTCTTGTCTATTCTATTACAGTTGTTCCAGTTTTTCCCCCTTGGTCCTCCTCTATCCGGCCCACCCCACAGTCTCACGGTCCTTGGTTACATAGGCAGGTGAACTCTATGTGAGAAAGAGCCTCCATTTGCCTATAAAATATGCGTTTGTATCTGTAAATGATTGTTGAGATGATTTTAGCCATTACAATTCCCAGTAATCCTAACAAGAGTAAAATATGTACAAAACTAGACAATGTCAGGTTCAAGTGGAAACAAGTTTTTTCAATCAATGCATATACTTAGGGCATAAAATAAGCCCACATTGTATGAATTTTTCTTCATTTTCAAATTTGGAAGGCATAATTTTGAGATAGGGTATGTGGCAACATGGCTAAAGCTGATAAAGAAAGGCTGGCTACAGGGACTCTCCAGGAGGTACTAAGACCAACCCCCAACTGATGTATGGTTAGAACCAGCAGAGACCAGCTTCTTTCAACATGGCGACCAATCACACGTTACCATTGACCCTGGCCTCGTTATACAAACGTTATAATTCATTTTCATGCTAAATGATACACCTTATGCCATCATAATCAGAAACAGAAAGCCCATGTAAGGACGTAAAATGGCTAACAGGGCTCTTCTGGAAAGTTCTAGTGCTTTTTTACCAGGAAGAGATCTGGATGGATGTGTGCATCTTTTGGCTGCTCCTACCTCTGCATGTCCCTTAAGCACCGCCAGATTCATCTGATTTGCCTCCCGCCATGGCACTCCACCATCTCACACAGGTTACACCTCAATGCCCTTGTCTTAAGCTGCCGTTTAGACTCTAAATATGAGGCAACCTGATGTACTTGACTAATAAATTGATCGTACTTTTTTGATCTCCTAAATCATTCTTTTTCTCATTTGTGGTGTGGGTGTTATATACAAGGTCTGTCCAGAAGGTAGCCAGCCACATAATAGGAAAAATAGAGACATTTATTGAAAAAGACTCAAGAAACATTGTACATAGGACAATGACCCCTCAATCCCCTTCAAAGTAGGCACTTTGGGACCTCACACAGTTCTCCCGATCACCATCAGCTTCCCAGTCCTATTTTCCTGAATCTCATCAATAGTCTGCAATCCCTTCCCTTTCAGAGGTGATTTTAGTTTTGTGAAAAGCCAGAAGTCTCAGGGTACCAGATCTGGGCTATAGAGGGGCTGAGTCACCTGGGTGATTTGATGTTTCACCAAAAACACTCTGCACAAGATGTGATGCATGTGTGGGCACATTGTCGTGATGAGGCCGCCAATCATAAGTTGTGCAAGCTGCGGCCTTCGGAATCATCTGTATAGTTTCTGCAGACGGATGTTTAACTTTAATGGAAAATTTGATTCAGATTCATTGCTCTACTCACTCAGTCATTTTGAATGCGAAGGCAACACAGTTCACATGCTCATTCAATGGCTCCCACTGACTAGTATAGACGAGTCATTATTGCTCACACATGCACATTCCAGTCCACTCTCCTTGGCTAACTGTTCCTGTTATACTAACAATGCCTGGACTTTTTCCAAACAGACTATATATATATTTTTTTTTCCTCTAAGTTCCAGACATTTGGTATAGTGTTGTATATAATAATAGGTACTCCATGCACAATCTAAAAATAGAAGTTTGATCAAAAAAGCTACTGCAAAATTATATTATGGGTTATGGGATCTCTCCTTATATATTATGAAATTCATGTATACATATTTATAGGTATACTATAAACACATATGTAAATTTATAAGCAACAGTTTCTGATTCTATTATATGTTAAAATAATAAAAATAAACATTTATTTAATGAACTATGTTATGGTTGCCACCTCATGTTTTAAGTTGCCTGTTTATCTTTTATATGGAGTACTGATTAGCTCTAACTGACCATTTCCAAGATCCTAAATATCCATCACATGTACACAAATACAAGTACATGCATGTGTTTGTACATATACCTTAATGTATACATAATTATACATGGAAGCTGTAATACTTTGTTTCTACAGGCTAGCATATATTTTATAAGTATGTATGCATTTGACCCTAAATGGCCTGAGGAAATCCGGACCCGAGTAGAGTCACTGCTAGTCCTTCTCCGCTCTCGGTCCAGCCTGGGTCGATGAAGACATCTGGCGTTTGATGGTCGGCAGCTGCTCCATAGGCTATGACATCCGAAATAGTCTGCTGGTCTGACTTCACTTTTCATTGAATCATTGTCAGGTAGTGATTAGCGGCCTGTGCAGAACTTGGCAAACGGGAGGGGATGCTCCATGTTGGAATCCGCTTCTATTCATACACGCTCCGTTTTTAATATCGGCAAGGAAGCACGTTGGCAGGAATCTCTGTCTATGTCACCCTTTCCCGCTGTTCAATGAATACAAGACTTTAACTGCCAGGGCCCATTATGTATTTCAAGGGGTTCTTGTATTTGAAATAAAACAAAAAAAACTAATTATACAGTGCTGGGAATATAGAAAATCACACGAGGCATTTAAGAAATGCTTACTAATATCATTTATTTTCATAAAAATATTTTCCTAGCTGAAAAGCCTACAATAATTAAACATGTAGTAAATATTCATTTAGTTAATAGTTAACTGTTTTCACTGGATGCAAATACTTTTCTATTTTAATAAAGCACTTACACCATTTGGGGATGCAATCGGAACTGTTGCTGCTGGAATACTTAGAACACAACCCCCACCTCCCAGCATCGAGATATAGTCGACATGTAATATTGTGTAATTTAATCACATGCAATATAATGTTTCTATACATATATATTGAAAAACGTTTGCCACAGAGGGACCCAGGAATCCCGAATATAGTCTGCCTCGCACAAACCTGATTTAAGTGGGTGGGACAGTCATCCGAAGGGTTCTCTCTCGAACAGAAGAAAAGATTCATCAGACTCACTTTGTCCAAGGATCGCTCTAGCTATCTTGTTGAGAATAGATTTTTAGGGAAAAAGATGGAAAGTAGATAGACTGAGGAGTAATCCGCATGAGACAAAATGTTAGTCTGGCCCATAGCAACACTGGCAAAAATGATAAAATCCTGTATTATAAATGTGTCTTTGGAAACAATTTCTTACTGATAAATAAATGTAATAGGTACAGAGTTGGGCAAAAGTAGGCTTACAGTTGTTTGTATGGAAAGTAATACAATAATTAATAAATCTGAATACAAGAATAAATTGTGTTTTGCATACTCACAACTATAAACCTATTTTTACCTCACCATACATATATACTTACCTTACCATATATGCTTATATATTATATATAATAATACTTATATGTGTTATTTATATATAATATATATAATTTAAAGAAAATCAGACAACCTATTGTAGCACAGAAACACTCAAAGTATTATAATGAATGTGGTTAATTTTATAAAAGGAAAATTTTAACATGTATAAATAGCATATTCTCTACTGTTCAAATAAAAATAGAGCCTGTGGATTTTTTGCATAGGGAGAAGATTTGACATCTTTGTACTCTTTTCATGCCTCCTTTTAAATAAATTGTAATGTGTCAGTAAAAAAAATTCATTGTTAAATCAATATTTATAAAAACAATAAATTCTGTCATGAATTGTTGTTAATAAATCAGAAAAATCTATAATTTAAATGGTTTCATATTTTCCCATGCTGTAGACAAAGAGACTGAAGGACAGAGAAACTAAGTTACTTGCCGAAAGTCGCACGGCACCACAGAGGAAGACCGAATGTTCGAATCCATAGCTGCTGGCGAGTGTAGATTTCTGCGTGTATTTTACTTCACAAGGATCTATTTGACATCTCTGTGTTTCCATGGATCCCACAGTCTCTTAAATGCCCTGATGCAAATATTTTATTTCCAGGGTGCCTTGGTAAAGATTTTATATTTTTTAAATTTTTTTCTTTGAATAGTTTAAATTCTCAAGACCAATTCAATTTCCACTTGAAATTTTGATGAAGCGTAACCATAGCCTTAAGGTACTCCTTTTTTTCTTCTTCTTTTTTTTCTGTGTTGTTTCCAAGTTTAACTACTCTGGAAGTGCCAATGTTGACTTTGAGCTGTGCTTCCATGGTGTTAATGACTGGTATAATTGCTTTTTAAAGAAACATTGCTACTTGTAATAATTGCAAAGAGTACCTTTGAGATGCAATTTGCAGAATTAGAAGGGTGGTGAAAGGCTATTATGCACAAACTCATTTCCCCAAACCTCAGGCTTTGATCTAATATTAGACACTGAAGTGAATTGTCCCGATGTATATTTTTAGTAGAGGTCAAGAATTCCTTTAGTAGAGGTTAAAGATTCCTTCAGGAACTTTTATTGAAAAGTAGGTAATATGCTTTTAGTCATTTAGCTACCTGCAGTTGTTCAATTTAAGTAATGCCATTCTGTGTTTTATCTATATCAACTATATTCAACACACATATATAGTTATAAATTTCAAAATTTTCTTCTTAAAAGAATTAGAATTTATCCACATCCAAAAGTAATACCCTAGACCATTGGTAGCAAAAATATAGTTTTTTCTCCACAATTCCAAAGAAAGCCATTCCAATAAGATTAACATATACTGAAGTATAAATTTCTATTAAGAATCAACTATCTACTCAGCTATAAGGAAAGATGAAATCCTGCCACTTGTGACAACATGGATGGACCTTGAGAATATCATGCTGAGTGAAATAAGACAGATAGAAAATTTAAGAATCATACAATGCCATTCACGTGAAATATAAAAATGCAACAAATGAGCAAACAAGGGGAAAAATTTCATAGACACAACAGCATGGTGGTCACCAGAATGAGTTGAGGGGGGTAGTAAGGGGTGAGGGGGTAAAACATGGCAATGACAGAAGGTGATTTGACTTGGGAGGTGGGCACGCAGTGCAATATACACATCATGTGTCATAGAGATGTACTCTTGAGACCTATACAATCTTATCAACCAATGTCACCTCAATAAATGTAATAAAAAAAATCAACTACCCATCTCTCAGTAACATGGCTGGTCTTTTGTAGGTGCAAAATATGTTGACTTTTTGGAGCTGCCCCGTTGTGTGCAGCTGAGCGGGAGGCCTGGCTCTACCTTTCACGATGGACGATAAACACCCCAGATGTTTCTCTCTTGGCTCCAGAGAAAACTGAACCCCTGCATCCTGTGCAAACATCAGCGGCCGCCTTCCAGTGCTGAAGGTGGCGCTAAGCAGTGCAACCGGGAAAAGACAGCACAAACTTGTTTTTGCAGTCACTGCAGGAAAGGTGCGCGGCTAGTGGTGGAAACCGCCGGACACAGCGGAGGCAGCCGCCACGGTGTGCAGTGTGGTCTCTAATACCTTTCCGTGCTGATCTGTGCTAAAGATCCCATGTGCTTTGCATTCTTCGGTCTGACGGAACTGTTTCAGTTTGTGACTTTTTGCCTAGGCAAGAACTTCTAACCTTAAACACAATTGATAAGACCCTGGCATCTGTCCTGCGAATGTCCTTTTTAAGTTAGAAGGCATTTATCGTCCTTGAAACCAAGATTTCTGAGAACGCTGGTATTTAAGTAAAAGGACCAAATTAAAATTATAATAAACCAGGGAGAGCTGTGCATTATGTTTGAATTTATTTCTGCTTTTTAAAGAAACATTCGGGTTATTATAGTAAAGGGAGATATTATCTTCCATTAAAGTGTTCTAATTCCTAATTTTATACTGTGAAACCTAATTATTTGTTCGTTTTGTTTGTTTTGTCTACTCATTTTATAACAAACCACCATAAAAATTGTCTCATTATTTCCAACTTTCAGTGTATTTTCTAAAGGGTTTTAAGTATATAATGATATCATCTAAAACAATAATAGTTTTGCTTCTTTTTGTCTTTAACTAATTGATAGGGTAATGCTTTTAGAATACTCTTAAATATTTATGTTCTTAAAATGGACAATTATGTTCATAAAATTTATGCTTCTGATGATCCAACATTATGAATGATGCTGGCTTTTATCTTATGATATATGTTTTAATTTACATCAAGAAATATATTTTTATTTTATTAAAAGTTTTTATCAGAAACGGATGCTATATTTTATTAAGTGACTTTTTGGCACTTGTTAAGCTGATATTGTTCCTCAATTGGGTTTCCAACAGTGAATTATAATCAAGATATCCTGTGAACCAGCTACTACTGAATTCCCAGAATGAATTTCATTTGATTCCTTATTATTAGACTAGCAATGTGTAGCTGTGATGTATTTAATTGTTTTACTTCAAAAATAATTTGTAATCTCAATATATGTGACTGAATAGTGGTTTTCATTTTATTACGTATTATTTTTTAAAGATTTTAAATTTATTTTTAATTTTTAGACAGAGGGGAAGGGAAGGAGAGAGAGAGGGAGAGAAATACCAATGTGTTGTTCCCTCTCACTCACCCTTCCCAGGGACCTGGCCTGCAACCCAGGCATGTGCCCCAAATGGGAATCGAACTGGTGACCCTTTGATTTGCAGGTCGATGCTCAGTCCACTGAGCCACACCAGCCAGAGCCCTTGTGTATTATTTTTATAAGTTTCTACCAACTGGCTTTCTGTGTTTAAGAAAAATGTGATTTCTTCACACTATTATTGACGGTTGCCAAGTACCAAATTTGCTGGAAGGAAGGGCTGGCCCCACAGGCTGGGGACCCACACAGATGGCTGAATATCTTGCTCTATAACGTGGGGAACAAAGACAGAACGACAGTAATATCCTAATACATGCTATGTATAGTGTGTATGTGATTGAATACACAAAGAAGTTTAAGTATTACAATATTTAAGTTACATTAGTCAGTTCCTATATTATGCTTAACGCCTCTTGTCTTGGCTTACCATTTTGTAATATTATGACACCTTTATTATGGCATGGTAAGAAAGTTAGCACATTTATAATGCCTGTCTATTGTGTATTTTTCTCCTAATACTCCTTTCTGTTAATTTTGGTGGGGGGTTATGGATTTAACAATGGTTTAATAATTTTGTCAACATTAAGTATTGTATATTTGAACACATGTTAAATATGATGAGTGAAACCATGAAATTCTACTTCCTCACAGATTTCCACCTCAATGGTTTGTGAATCTCAGTCATTTCTGTTATTTCCACTCTGTTGAGGTTCGTTTTATTTAAAATATATTTCACAGAATGATTCCCAGATATTAGTAATGTTCAGCATAATTACTTTTCTAGGCATCTTAATTGTTCTCTTGGTTCCTAGACTTGGTCACCACTTTTTGCTTTAAGAAAAAACAAACATGGGTTTAAACAATATGTATCTGCATTTTGCATTGTTCTCCTAGTAGTTTTGTTACAGAACAGCGAGGGGAGCCTGGGACGATATACTATTACTGAAAAGAACCCCCCCAGGTTCATTATGTCTGCCACCTTATAGGAAAGACATCTCTCAATGCCAGAGATTCATGAAAAGGAAAGGAAATGTTTATTTAATGCCATACACACTTAAAGTAGTGACCTAATGTCTTCATCAAAATCCCAAAGTCCCTTAAAACACCCACAAACACACACAGTCCTTCCTTCCACCTTTGCCCAGTTGGGGTACCGTATCTCAGGAAAAGAAATAGAAGTCCGTGGCTCAGGCAGCCCCCAGTTCTTCCCAGTAATATGTCTCTGCTGGTAGGCCTCCCTCGGTTCCCAGCACCATCGGCTGTGTCACCAGGATCTCTGCTAAAACCGGGTGGTGGTTCCCCCTTCTAAAGCTGCAGGGGTCCCCACTCTGCCAAAGCTATGTGGTTCTCCCTCCAATGGGTGCTGCATCTCGGTTTAAATACCCACACCAATCTTCCTCTGCAGCCCCATTTCCGACTCCTCCCACAATTGGCTACACCTGCCAGCACTCTCATATCCTTCTGGCTTTACTGGGCTGCCATCGTGAATCTGGGCAGGTGTGGCCTCATGTCATGGAGCCAATCTTCTCCAAGCTCCCACACAGGTGCTGTAACTTGGGGGACTTGCCCCCAGTTATGTCTTGGTGGGGAAGTTATTTCCATTCCCCTGGCTCAGAGCAGGGCCACAGCTATTTAACATATCCATGAAACCAGTTAAAGATTATTGATATGTTAAATGACCACATCAGAGGTTAGCTGCAAGGCTGTTGCTATGCAAAACAGCTCTCCATGGCCCTGCTCCATGTGTCCCTTCCCCCAACTACACCTGTGGGGGGAGGGTGGTGAGGACATCTTAATATTTCCTGGACACCTGAGTTCTGGACCCCATTCCAAATTCCTACTTAGGGTCCCCCCTCTTGGCTGCACCCTGTTACAGTTTCTCTGTGGTTTTGAAGAAAGAGTTTCACTGACATTGTCTCCTAACACTGACTTCCCATCCTGTTCTCCTCAACCTCTCACACACACACACACACACACACACACGCAAACACACACACTCCCACACGTAACACAGACCATCATGACTTGACTTTTTATCCCTCTAAACAGGTAATTGTGTAGTTCAGAATGCCTCACATGAACAAGCATATATGTCAATTGCTTTGTTCATCTTTGTAAATACGAATTACATGTGCTTGGGGCTTTTCTTTTATATCTTTAATATATGTAATTATTTTATTTTATAACTATAAACTTTGTGTGTTTTTGTATTCCATTTTACTTTCTGTTCTTAAGCTCATTTTCCATGTGCCTGCTTCTGTTTAAAATAAGATATTTTCCTTTCTTTCTTCAAATGTCATTTTTATTTATGGGCGTAGTTTCTTGTTTTTTGCTATGACTTCCCAGTGTCATTCTGCCTCATGGTTTTTTTTCATATTTTATCATTTATTGTTTTGGGTTTTGATCTTTTATTTGAGATCTTGTTTTCATTTTTAAGTTTGGGGCCATTGTTTTGCATTTTACTTTGCATGCTTTTTCTTACCTTTGTTTCCTATATTATGTAAGTGTAAGATCCTACATGTTCTTATTCACTCACGATTAGGAGTGACTTGAAGGAATTTTGGCATTGGAATGGGAGTCAAGTAAAGGGGCAAACCTGAGCCCTGAGACACTAGGAAAATGGAATATAAGTAATTTTCTCCGAACTTTGTATTCAACACTCTGTTTTTACTACCCAACCTTCCCTGAGAGTGCATTTGTGATCGTGACTCAGCATCCGTATGTCCTCTGTCAGAAATATCAACAAAGCCCCGCCTGTCTGTCCCGTGCTTTCTGCTTCATTTCTGGTCTTGCCTCTCGGTGACAATTTAGCTTGATTTACTTTTCTTCTGCTGCTGGCTGCAACTGGCAGCTGTCGCGCTCTTTCCCACACTGTCACCTGCCACACCAAGTGCCTGCTTCTCATAAAGAGTTTGTGCTACGTGTGCCTCATCGGGTTGCACCAAACTCTCCCAAATTCACCTTGAAAATGGAAAGAATGTATTCGCACCTGTCCAAGACCTTTACAGGTGCGTGGCTTTGCTCAGCATCATCTTCCTCTGGACCCATACGTCATTAAATTAACTTCAGACAACAAGTCAGGATTACTGTAAATCCTGATTCCATTTCTTTTTTAGTTCTTTTCCCCTGTTTTGTGTTCTCTGTGCTTTAAATAGTTGCAACAGATTGCTGTATGCTGATGGGTACAATTTTTTAACAAGGTGGAAGTTATAATTTGATCGATTTTTATTAAGATTATTTTTGTGGCTGAGTGTAAGAAAGTGTTGAATGGGAGAGAATAAGATAAAGCTTAAAATTTTGTAATGAACTACATCGCCTTTTCAGGAGAAAATTCCTTATCTATGAGCATAAGTTCTATATAGGTAATGGTGTTATCTCTTCTCTTCATTATACTAGAACCAGCAGCAAAAAATAGAAGGACTTAAAACACATCATATTAAATGGAAGGGTGCATTTGTTTTAATTTTTTATTTTATTTTTTAAGATTTTATTTATTTATTTTTAGAGAGGGAAGGGAGGGAGAAAGAGAGAAAGAGAGAGACATCAATGTGCAGTTGCTGGAGGTCATGGCTTGCAACCCAGGCATGTACCCTGACTGGGAATCGAACCTGCGACACTTTGGTTCACAGCCCAAACTCAATCCACTGAGCTATGTCAGCCAGGGCTTGTTTTAATTTTTTAAAGTATAGGTTGGGCCCTAGCTGGGGTAGGTCAGTGGATTGAGCTCAGGCTGCAAACCAAAGCATCTCAGGTTTGATTCCCAGTCAGGGCACATGCCTGGGTTGCAGGCCATGTCCCCAGTGGGGGCCACATGAGAGGCAACCACACATTAATATTTCTCTCTCTTTCTCTTTCTTGCTCCTTTCCCCTCTAAAAATAAATAAATAAAATCTAAAGAAAAAAGTATAGATTGGAATCCACTAGCACTTTCAGAAAATAAGTATGTAATTATTATGGAGTCTTCTGTGTAATACTGTCATAAAGTCATAGTATCCTCAAAGGGAGTTTTAGAAAAGCTATACATAATTAATAAACAGATAGTTCCTAACAGGAGATATTACACTGACCCCACACCTGTTAAGCACAGGGGTTTTCAGTCCTGCGGTCACGCCCCTTAAGCCTTTCTTGGAAATGACCAGAGGTTTGCTTCCAGGAAGGTGTTGTGTTCCTGACTTTGTGGTTAATGGTTTATATGGTCTCCTGTTACTATTTTTACTTCTAACTGGCTTTGTAAATACATATTTATTTTCCCTATTAAATAATGATTTGGGGCATGCAACGGCATCGAGTTCCAATAGTATTAGAGTCTGAACATACGCCATTGTTTTTGTTGACTCTTTATCATACATCTCACCCCAGTGAGGCACGGTGTCAAAATGAACCTGAAAAATCCAGTTCAGTCGTCACCATTCATTATTGTAATCATTCGAGGGGAATATGCATTAAACACGTCTTACAAATAAGTAAAAATATATGTGTTCAAACAAATAAGTTTTTTTTTTAACTGAAATTCTTCAGATTTTGACTGTGCCTGCAAACTCACATGCAGGACTGGTTTTCTTCGAGGCTCCTCTGCTTGGCTTGCAGACGGCTAACCTCTTGCTACCTCTTCCCTTGGTTGCCTGCTGGGCACACAAGTGACCCGTGTCTCTCTGTAGGTCCTAGTGTCATTTTCTTATAGGGACACCAATCCTATGGATTAAGGCTCACCCTAATAGCCTCATTTTAACTTAATTACCTCTTTCAAGGCCTATCTCCAAGTACAATTACCTCTGAGGTACAGGGTGTTGGAGCTTTAAGATATGAATTTAGGGGGTAGGAGTCACAGTTCAGTACGTAACGGCATGCATGCTGTTTTTTAGGGACCGTCCTTGTGATCAGTATCCGTGGAAGGCAGGAGAAGGAGCAGGTCCTGGCAGAGCGGGGACAGGAGTTGCTGCGTCACAGGCCAGCGGTGGCCTCGGACTGCCTCCAGAGAGACTTCAGGGCGCTTATGCGGCAGCCGTCAGATGGGTCACGTTCTGCGTCAAAGTGAATGGGAGCTATAACCCAATTTGATGAGTCTTGAGAGGAGTGGACCTCGAGAATCACATTGCTACCTGTGGCTGAGACAGGCAAGGGGCAAAGGACTGGAGACTGTCTACTGACAGCAGCCCCAGTAACTGAGGCGGCAGGTCACACCTTGAAGGAAAATGGGTGGCGTCTCACCTTATGCCTCCCGATGCTTCTTCTGCTAGGCTCATTCTCCTTTAAATTTTACTAGATTATATTTCCAAGGGCAATTTTTCCATTAGAGAATCAAACATATTTAAAAAGTTGATCATGAATTCTCAAAAACACTTGAATTTCTTGTGTTTATCTGGCAGGGAAAAACATAGTCTCAGGTTATTTTAGCTCATTAAGTAAAATAATGGAGATTTAATTTATTAAGAAACATAGACTAAAAAGTGCATTAATATTGTTTACAAGGTCATTTCTAGCATGGAGTGGCCTTGGGATGAGAGAGAGTAGTAATCAGAGAGATTTAATTTTAAAAAGAATGGATATTTCATCAGGTAATCAGAATTAGAGGAAAAGAATTTTCTACCATTACCCATGACTCAAATTCTGAAATAGAGACTCAAACTGCATGAAGAATTTGTTTTCATATCCCCTTAAAATCATTTCTTATTATTTCTTGGCAGTTCTTACAAAACCAATCAGCACTGAGTTCTCAATTTTGAAAACATCAGGGACCCTGCCAGGAATTTCCAGCACCTAATTACTGGGTCAGTTATAAACACAGAGCAGACTCAGTTTGTATTATCCAAAGACAGTTGGAAATGGCAGGTGTTTTACTACTTCCTAACACTGCTAGTCACTCTTGGCTTGATGATTTAATGCCTAAAACTCCATCTAGTGACAATTCCCGTTGTGAAAATGCCACAGAGACATTGGAAGGCAAAGACAGATTTGGAAGACAGCAGAAAACAGTGAAAAAAAATATCAGTGTATTTATAAATAATTTGCCTAGAGTATGGTTTTGTAGCAAGAGGAACAAACAGGGAATTTCAGAAGAGAAATTTATTTGCTTATCCTGTAATAAATGAGAAAACAGTTAAACTGCCTCTTTCAGTGTCAGACTCCTAATGATGTACATTTTTGAATTATGGAGGATAAGGCAACATGTTCGGTTTCATTTTCATAAACTGAGTGCTCAGTGCGCTCATGGTGGGTGGGCTGTATCCCAACAGTCATGATGTCAGGTTCTTCAGACTATGCTTTCTCTCATATGTTTCTTTAGTTTTCCTTTTCTAATTTTTTTTCTTTTTAAATGGCACCTCTGTGTCACATTTTTTAGAAATATATTGTTGGAAAGATTATTATATCCCTTCCAAACAAGTGCTAATTGGAGAAGATGATCAAAAGGCTATAGCTAGATCAATGCAAATAAGGAGTTATTGAGTCCATAAAATTGAACATTTATTGGCATGGCAGTTGATATAAAGCTTGGCCTGTAAACTATTTGGGGGCTCTGCCAGTATGGTGAAAATAAGTACAAATCTTGAATTGAATTCTTTCACAGCAAAGGACAGAGGACATTTGTTCAGGTCAACTTTCATAAATATAAATGTGGAATTTAACTATACTTGATGAATTAGTTAATTAAGGTTTATGAACACATTTACTAGGGTTGTTTTCGACACAATGATAGAGTTGCATTGACTTGACAAATGGAAAATACTACGACAAATAAATAAGTTTACAAAATAACAAAGCATATGCATTGGTTGTATTTATTGTGGGTAAGTTATAAAGGTAAGTATGAAATTATAATTTGAGAGCATTTGTAAATAACACCAAGACATCCTTCCACTTTAAATTAGAGGTAGTAAAAGACAACATTTAAATACAAGTTAAAAGTGTTCTCCACACGAAGAAGAAACTGGGCATAGAACTTCACTCCTTATTAAGTAAATCCCCCTCTAGCATCGTAATTAAACACACAAGTCCTGTGTAAATGGGTTCTTGCCTGTTCTAGGATAATGTTCTTCTCTACCCCGTGGCGTTCCTCTGTGTGGGGAACACTTGTTTCCCTAATGGCATTTTGTCGGAAATGTGAAAAAATCCAAGGCCACTTGGATTCCACCCTGTGTACTTGAAAGGTTTAATAAAGAATCATCCTCCTTGGCTTAATCTTGGCATGAAATTGCAAATGTTGAAAACTCCCCTTTTCCGACTGAACGTGTTACAGCTTGTCTTCTGAATTTACATTTCATGAACTGAGCAAGGGTACGCGAGAGAGAGAGAAAAAATATAACCTTTACTAACATATAACCAAATGATCAAAAGTATGGATTTGAGCAATAATAAAGAGCTGTAGTTTCAGGTGTATCTTAGATGTGAAACTTGACTGAGAAATAGCTCCCCTTCGGTTCCCCGCTTGGTTGCCCGAGACACTAATTCTCAGCTCCGGAGATTATCTCACACTCCAGTAGCTTTGGAGCCTTAGTATAATCATCTGCTGTGAACTTTTTCTGCACTTCACAGATACGCTGTAGGGAACAGAGCAGCCATAAAAGATGAGAAGCTATAAAAGGCTACAGCCGGCTTCACCATAATAGTTTCTATTTAGATTTCAAACAAACTCCCACAAATTTTATTTTAAGCAGAATTCAAAAAGAACTCAGATTTGCAGTTAAGGGATTCCGTTCCCAACTTGGCCCCAACTCTGTCCCCTCGAGATAAGGTCACTCGTTCATAAACGGTCACTTATTGTGGGCAAGGATGTCAGGTAACTTCTTGTTTCTTTGATGTTGACAAATGTGATCGAATTAAAATGCGATAAAGAGGCTTGGGATGCATATTTGAACAAAATGTGAATATAATGTCCTATAAAATATTCTAAGTTAATGCAGGTGAAAATATCCCAACAAACATATCACTAGTTTTCTCAAATAACTTTATAGTTCACCAAGGAGTAAATCCGTAAGGGGATGTTAAACAAAATCAAGTTCCTAAGCATTTACATACTACATGGTAGGTTTCTAAATTCATACTTGCGAGTAATGAAAAGAGAGGTATTTAATTTCACTCTTTCTTGAGCACTTTAATGACTTTAGGCTGTACAACAACTATTTATATCAATAAACATGCAGACAAATGATTTATACTACCAAATTCTATCGTTGTAGACATTTCAGGAGAGTCCACTGCAGAATTAT
Organism: Phyllostomus discolor; assembly: GCF_004126475.2. Taxonomy (NCBI): domain Eukaryota; kingdom Metazoa; phylum Chordata; class Mammalia; order Chiroptera; family Phyllostomidae; genus Phyllostomus; species Phyllostomus discolor. The sequence continues at coordinate 7,511,121 of NC_040910.2, read as the reverse complement.
TAGGAGTGACTCAACAGTACAATGACGTGATATATGATCTGCTGTAATGTATAGATGCAATACATAATCACTATAGAGAAAATAATAATAAGACAAAACAATCCTTTTTTTCTCAATATTAGACATTAATATCAGAGAAATACCATATATAATTGTATTTCAAGTAAACTTTAAAATTTTACTGAAAGGAATATTAGAATATCTGAATAAAGAAAAAGTCCTACTGAACTTGGTAATTTGTGTCTTTTAATAAATTAGTTAATTTCATGAGGCATCTATCAAGTTGTCATAAATTAGTTTATAATAGTCTCTTTCTTTTAATACCCTTAAAATCAGTAGTTATGACTATTGTTTTATTCCTGGTGATGATAATTTATATGTTTTTCCTCTTTCTCTTTCTCTCATTTTCTCTCCCTCTCTCCCTCCAGCTTTATTGAGATATAATTGAAAAAATAAAATTGTACATAGTCAACATGTACAATGGGATAGTTTGATATATGCATAATTGTGAAATGAGGACCCCTATCAGGTTAATGAACACATCTATCACCTCACTGACCATTTTGTATGCGTGTGGTCAAAACACTTAGATCTACTAGACGAGCAAATTGCTAATACATGATCTAGAATTACTGATGAGCCACCACGAAGTGCGCTCACTCCCCAGAAATCATCCATCCGACAGGTGAGCGCATGCACGCTTTGGCAAGGACATCCCCATTTCAGGTCCCCCGCCCCCCCCGGCAGCCTGTGTACTGATTTCAGTGTTTCCATGAGTCTGACTTTTTATTTAAGATTTCACATATAAGAAAGATCTATGCTATTTATCTTTCTCTGCTGGCTTATTTCACTTAGCATGCCCTCTATTTTCATCCATCTTCTTGCAAATCACAGGATTTCCTTCTTCCTCATAACTAATATTTTATTTCACAAATATTGACGTGACATGTGTTCTTTACCCACTCATCTATCAACAGGCACTTAGGTTGTTTCCACGTGTTTTCTGTTGTGAGTGATGCTGCAGTGAATGTGAGGTTGCAGGTATCCTGCTGAGGTGCTGATTTTATTTCCTTCAGATAGTTTCACAGAGGAGGGATTGCTGGTCTCTCTCTCTGTCTGTGTTCTGAGAGAATAGATTTTATTTATTTTATTTTTAGATAGAGGGGGAGGGAGGGAGAAAGAGAGGGAGAGAAACATCCATGTGTGGTTGCCTCTCACGTGCCTCCCACTGGGGACATGGCCTGCAACCCAGGCATGTGTCCTGACTGGGGATCGAACCAGTGACCTTTTGCCTCACAGGCCAGCAGTCCATTGAGCCACACCAGCCAGGGCCCATCTTTCTTTTTCAAATGTATACATTTAATAGTGTGAATTTATCTCTAAGCACTATTTTAGCTTAATCCTACACTTTTTTAATAAATTGTATTTTCATCTATTGAAAAACATTTCTCTTGAGACTTATTATTTGACTGATGCATTATTTAACATTGTATTATTTAATTTTTTAATATTTGGTGATTTTTCCTTTTTCTGTTATCAATTTCTAGTTTAATTCCATTGTAGCCTAAGAGTGCACTTTGTAAGATTTCTACTCTTTTAAGGTTCAGGTATATTATGTGACCCATACCATAGTCACTCTTTCAGAGTTTGTCATCTGACTTTAAGGAAAATGTTTTCTTCTGTTGCTAGGTGGAGTGCTCTATAAATTACAGACAGAGGCTTTTGAAGTCTTACACGATAACATTGGATTTGTCTAGCTCTTCTTTTTTTAAAGATTTTATTTATTTATTTTTAGAGAGGGAAGGGAGGGGAGAGAGAGAGAGAGAGGGAGAGAGAGAGAAAGAAACATTAATGTGCGGTTGCTAGGGGTCATGGCCTGCAACCCAGGCATATACCCTGACTGGGAATCGAACCGTGACACTTTGTTTTGCAGCCCTGGCTCAATCCACTGAACTACGTCAGCCGGGTGTCTAGCTCTTCTTTAGTTTTACTGACTTGTGTCTCATGTTTTGGTGTTCTGTTGTTACATGCATATAGGTTTAGGATTGCTATGTTCTTTTTTAGGAGAGACACTTTCCTCATTAAATAATGCCTGTTTTTAACTCTGACAGTCCTTCCTGTTCTGAAGGCTATTTTTTATTATAAATTTAGTATCTCTGTTTCACCTTTCTTCTGATTAGTAGGATTTATGTTATCTTTGTAACTCTTTAATATTCATTACATTTTCCTTTGTTTCTATTTCCCGCCTCTTTTTTTGTTTGTCATCTCTGATTTAAATTGAGTATGTTACACGATTCCATTTTATCTCTCTTCTTAAATTATACTCTATTCACTTTTAAATATTTAATTTTATTTAACTTAAAAAATTATTTTACAGTTCATATCATGCACTCAGCTGTTCAGAGTGGTAAAGAGACCTCCATTTTGATCCTTTTTACCACATACAACAAGGATATTTTCAAGTGTTTACTTAAATTCCCTGGGCCTTGTGTATTTCTTTTTTTTGAAGAAGAAGAGCTTGGTCATATTGTCGGTGAAGAATGTTGAGTGGTACAAATATAAAAAGGATCTGAAGCATCTCTGACATTTGATAGAAACAAAAAAATAGTAGTTTTCACCACAACCTTCACCACAGTATATAATAATTTTCAGAATCATAAGGAGGCAGGTTTTCTGGGAGTTTTTTGCAAGGAGTAAGAAATTGTTCAAAATTATTTTTTGTATAATTGCAATTTTTAATTTTTTATTTTATTTATTTATTTTTTAGAGAGGGAAATAGAGAGAGAGAGAGAAACATCAATATGCAGTTGCTGGAGGTCATGGCCTGCAACCCAGGCATGTACCCTGACTAGGAATCGAACCTCAACACTTTGGTTCACAGCCTGCGCTCAATCCACTGAGCTATGCCAGCCAGGGACTGTATAATTGCAATTTTTTAAAGTCTATGGTAAACCAGATGTAGATTTCTCTTAAGATTTTGATGAGTAATTCTCAAGAATCTTATATATTTATTTTTTCATCGAATGCTGTAATTAAGAATGTATCGCTTCTAGACCACTGTACAATGTCAGGTCACATTCCTATTGGTCTGGTCACCTCCATCCTCAATGTCCCTGTTCTCATCATCATCAGCAATGTGTCTATTGAGATTGGATCACACATTTACATGAGCCACAGGCAACGGTCCTGTTACTATCAGCAGTTTCATATGGTTTAACCTAATAAAAGCCATTGGTATAAATATTTAACTGTAGTATTTAATGTTATTCTGATATCATACACAAGTAGATAAGATTATTCCTACCACACAGGAGAAAACCAAGGGCTTAAAAAGCTTAAGCAACTTGGCCCAGGACAGGCACATGAGGCATGGAAGAGACAGGGCCTGACTCCAAAATCTAACCCTTGAAAGTGCCCACACCCTTTGTGCAACTTATGTCCCAGCCTGTTTTCTAAGGAGTTAAATTCTTCCAAATATCAGAAAGAAGTTTAAACAGAGAAATCAATATAAAAAGAATTTATAAAGATGAATATAAATGGTTTTTTGCTGGCTAACTAATTTTTACATGATCATAGGCTTAGTTTATTCTCAAATACATATTATAAAATGCCCATAATGTTAGTTACAAGCAGTGAAATTTAAGCATTTCTATACTTCCTTGGAGACTGTAAACACAAGCACTGAAAATGCACATTTGTATGCATAGCAATGATCTTAATTCTAATACAGGTCAATAAAATCAAACTGTGAAAAGCATACATATTGAAATTCTCCAAACAAATTTAGCTATTCTTCCTCAGGGTGCTAAATGAGCTAAAACAATTTTTAGGTTTATATTCATTTTTCCTCTAATTATTTAATTTATGTTACTTAATTATTTAAGTATTACAAATATCTTAAAATTATTACTTTTACCTAAAAGAGAACAATATAATAATACTAAGAGCAGAATGACCATACACAAATATGTGACCTGAATTTTTAAATGTACAATGTGCTTTTAAAGAGCTGTTCTGAAGATATATTTAGATATCAATTACTCTTAAAAATCTATTTTGTCAACTAAATACAAGATACGTTAATGAAACTATTAGTTACATTACTTTTTAGGGCTGGAAATTTGTGCTTTAGTAATTATTCTAAGGAAATCTAATTAACCTAATACTCCTCATAGCGTTTAAAACAAGAATATTTGTAGAAAACAATAATGACAATTATATTAATACTCTATAACCATGTAATTTGCCTATATTCCTTATCGCATTGGTCAATCACATCCTCGGCATTTGAGTATTTGACGATTAGGGAGATTCTGATTCGATGGTTCATTTTAGCACCACTAAGAGCATCCAGGACTTTAAGTTTTTGAATTCAGGCTTTCGCTCTTGGAAATCCGGATGACATTGCTCAATCGATAAATCAACGATCATGTATTAAATTTCTACTATGATCTAGAGACTAGTAAATACCACGGCAGATACAAAATGGAAGAAGGGAGCCAAAACCTCCGACTGAGTCAGGGAAACAGAAGGATCTCTATGGAAGGGCACACGAAAGAGCATCCATGAGAAGGCTGAGAATAATTACAAAACAAATGTCGCAGACGGGAAGTGCCTTAGTTTTGCTTTTTAAATAATAAGAATTGCATTGCATTATTACGATTGCCATACAGAACGTTTGATGGTATGAAGCATTTCGTGTGCTGTCTCTTAAGTGACAGATAGGATTACCTCCACAAAGTGCTTTTTTTTTTTTTTTAGCAATTTCAAAAGAGGTACTGATTATGAAGTTGCACGTTAATTAACATAGCATAAAAAATGAAAACTGGCATTCTGAATATTCACCATACGCTCACAAAACCCTGCTTGGGATTGGTCCTACTTCCAATGCTCTATATAACACCCTTCCCGGGAGCATAAAATCAAAACTTGACCAACAGACCTCTGTGCAAATGAAAAGGGTAAAGAAGAGAAGGGAAAGTTATAGGAGAGGCGCTCGCACAGGGACTCCGATACACAAACAGGTAGCGTCTGAGCAGAAAGGCGGAAGGAGCCTTGTGTTCACTAGGACTGAAAAATGAGACTTGATTGGCGAGAGGAGGATGCACTTTATAAAGACACAAAGGACACAGGCGAAAGCGTCTTGTGAAAGGGCCTGCGACTTGATTTTGATAGTTTTAGAATACAAAAGTGAAAACCATCAGCAGATTGAACAAACAAATGAGTTTAGACCCTGAGACTTACTGAGTGAATTAAAATGGACTAATTTTGTTGCAAATACATAACAAAAATCATACATGTCAAGAGCCCAAACTGATATCCTCTGCACTTGAAAAAGATTATAAAAGAGCTGTTTTTGTAATTTATCATAAATACCCAAGAGCCCACACTTCATTTTGTGTCTGATTATAACAGTATCTGCATGTATAATTGTCCATTGGCGGTAACAGATTGGTTTCAGAAAGCAAGAAATTAACAGCAAACAAAGAAAATACATTCAAATCCCTTGCCACAGAAATCAATAAACTGACCAATTTTAAAGCTGAGCTGTTCTATTATGTAGTAATGAAGTTTATTTAGATTTTTGGCAACCACATTATAGCTCAGGGATTTATCAGCCACTCCAAAACAAGGCCATTTGCATACTTCTTTAACCCAATTACTCTCCAGACAGAAATATCAATTTTTTCCTTTGAATATTTAGTTTTTGAAATCCTAAGTCTGTTCACTCTTCTCAGTGTTACTGAATAATTACCCTTTTATTTTAGTGCTTGATAGCAGAAAAAAATGGCTGAACTTTTTTTTTCTAGTAGGCATTTTCTTAAGAAAAATTAACATCATTAAATTTCTGGATCCAGTTCTATTAAGTCAGCTCTACTAAGTTTCAATTTATTAACAGCAGAAGCACATGTTATTACCAAGAGCTAGAAATAAGGGAAATAATGATTTTCACAGTTTAAAACAAAACCAAGAGTCCCAACCCCTGCTTAAATGGTAAGAATGTCAGATATCTTTGATATCCTGTTCTATCATGATTTTATGGTGGAAAAGTCAGGGTTTATGAGGATACAAAAGCTAAAATCATTATTAAAGTAAAATTATCAAAATACAAATTGAATCCTCCCAGTAGGACCACCACACAGGGGTGAATCAAATGGTACCACGTACCGTGTTAAGTGTGGAACTACTCCACAGAGGATCTGGCTTCCATCACTGACACCTTTCTTGACACTCCCTATCTTCACATGTCAAAAAAAGATGGAAGGTTATTCTAACACAGTCTACCATGCCACTAGCCCGTAAGTATCCCCTCTTTTTTCCTTTTGCATCGCCACTGTTTGGGTTTACACACCTATCCACTCAGAGCTTTGCTGTTGTCATGTGATTAATGTATATCCAAGTTTTTACTACCTTTCCACCTGGTACCCAGGCACAGAATTCATGCCATCCCCTGAGATGGAGTTTGGAGCCCAGCCTCCTCCCATTTGGGCCAAACGAGAATGTCAGTTACCAAGCACTCAGGGAATCTGCTATGAACTTGACACACATCAGATTGTATCGCTTCCTAATAATAGTCCTGTGGTTTATTCTATTTGTATTTTTCTGAATTATTTACTTGTTTATTTATTTTTATTTTATTAGATGCATTGGGGTGACATTGGTTAATACGATTATCAGTTTCAAGTATATATTTCCACGATGCATGATCTTCCATGATGTATATTGCATGGTGTGCCCATGGCCCAAAATCAAATCACCTTCTGTCTCCATGCATCTGGCCCCCTTTACCTTTTACTACCCCTCCACACCCCTTTCCCTCTGAGAGCCACCATACTGTTGTCTGTGTCTATGAGTTTGTTTTATATCCCACGGGAGTGAAGTTATATGGTTCTTAGCATTTTCTGACTGTCATATTTTGCTTAGCATACTATTCTCAAATGGCAATAGTTCATCTTTTCTTCTGGCTGAGTAGCATTCCACTGTGATCCCCACCACCTCCACTACTTTAGTGAGGAAATAAGGCCTCACAGACATTATGTGTCATGTCCAAGGATAAATGTCACCAAAGCAAGAGACGAAACACAAAACATATGAAAAAGACAATCAGAAAAATATTATAACCATGTGTGGTGATAGATGTTCAATATACTTATTGTGGTGATCACTTTGAAATATATGCAAACATTGAATCATTATGTTGTACATCTGAAACTAATAAAATGTTGTATGTCAATTATAACTTAATGATATTTTAAAAGATAATGAATATCAGTATCAATTAAGAAATATAATGAAAAATAATTAGCATTTTTCATCATCAGATTTAAAAGATTAAAATTTTTGAGAACCTGGTTTTGGTGGATATGTGACAAAATCACCTTTCTCATTATTTACATCACAGAAACAAAAATCAATAACCCTTTTTGGAAAGAGAATTTAGACTTCATGAAAATATGAAAAAATACAGCCTTTCACCTACCAATTTCACTTCTGGAAACATTTTATATATTTTATATGAGATATTCATAAAAGTATATTGTGAGTATTTAGGCCAAATGAAAAATTGTGTAATTTTAAAAAAAGATAAACAATTTTATATTTTTGAAGAAGATACCTAATAAGATACTATTTTTAAAATTTTAAAAAGAAAAAAACAGGTATATGATGTGCTTTTGTAAATCTAAAAAACAAATGTTTATATTTAAGATACAAAGTGAAATGAAAGCATAAGTTTCCAATGAAAGAAACTTCATTTTTACCCAATAACACATGTTTCATTCATGTTGTTTAGATTTTACTGGGAGTGTAAATTCATTCTGTATTACACTGTAAATAATTATAGAGATAAGTATATCTCAGTGTAATAGAAATAAACAAGTATGTGATCTTAGATGATATGATTTACATATTGTGAATTATAAGATTATATTGGATTCACACATTGAGGTGAAAGGAAAAAAAATCTAAACAAAATAATTACATGAGTTAAATAAGTTCTAATATATACATAAGAGGTCTGTCCAGAAGGAATCCAGCCATGTAATATGAAAAACACAGGCACTTATTGATGAAGATAGAAGATACAAGAAACATTGCACATAGGACAATGATGGCTCAGTCCCCTTCAAAGTTCTCCCCCCTGGGACCTCACACAGTTCTCCCAGTTGCCATCAGCTGCCCCATTGTATTTTCCTAACCTTATCAATGGTCTGAAATCTTTTCCCTTTCAAAAGTGATTTTAGTTTTTCAAAAAGCCAGAAGTGTCAGAGCACCAAAGCTAGGCTGCAGGGGGCGTTGAGTCACCTGGGTGACTTGATGTTTCACCAAAAAAAATCTCTGCATCAGACTGTTATGCATGAGTGGGTGTGTTGTCATGACAAACTTGCCGATCACCAGCTGCCCATAGCTGCAGACTTCCGAATCACCCAAATAGTTTCCATGAAGGAACATTCAAGCTTGATGCAAAATTTGATGCAGATTGATTGCTCTCCTTTCTCAGTCATTTTGAATGTGACAACCACACAGTACACATGTTCATTCAGTGATGTCTACTGCCCCCACTGACTAGGACAGTGGAGTCATCATTGTTCACACATGTGCAGTCCAGTCCACTCTCCTTAACTGCCAGGTTACATCGATGTCATGAAAACCGTTCTCATTATGGTAAAAATGGCTCGACTTTTTCTAGACAGACCTCATATATTCTTATATATATATTTAATATATATGTATGTGTATGTATACATGTGTATATATATGTATATTTTTAAGCCCTGAACTTCTTAAACATGAGTACTGAGAATTGCAATGAATTGACTATCCAATAAATTACAATGTCTATGAAAATGGCATTTCCTCAGATGAGTATTTTTATTACTCGTTGATAGTAAATACAATTTAGCTTATCAGGATGAGATCAATTAATATAATTACTTTATATTTATCCATTGCCACTTCTACCAAAACCACAAGATGCCTTATAAAATTTAATTAACTAAACATATACTCATGCTGAACATAGAAGCATAACTAAATTCAGAACTCATAAGCACCCACAGTGTTGAACTTAAAATAAATAAAAACATATACAATTCTTAGATACTAAAAAATCTACTGATATCCACAGTAGAGTTGGCGTCCATAGTCAATTGATTAACTGAATTTTTACAAAGGCATGAATATCAAAATACAGTTTATGTGCAGCATCATTTAACATAAAGTTAATTAGAAATATATAAAGTTCTGTTCAATCCCTGGCTGGCGTAGCTCAGTGGATTGAGCACGGGCTGCGAACCAAAGTGTCGCAGGTTCGATTCCCAGTCAGGGCACATGCCTGGATTGCAGGCCACGGCCCCCAGCAACTGATCATGGATGTTTCTCTCTCTCTCTCTTTCCCCCTCCCTTCCCTCTCTAAAAGATAAATAAATAAAATTAAAAAAAAAGAAATATATAAAGTTCTGTTCAGATAATTCAAAATATTTACATATATTGATTATATCTTATTTATTGGTATTGCTTTCTATGTGAGCTTCTGCTTTGACCAAACAATGGATTCAATTATTCATTATTGAAAGTGAAAAACATTACTGTTAAAACAATAAGACGTAATTACTACTTATTTATTTCTGTATAAGTGTTACTATTTTAGTATATTCACACAAAAATTTCTATCTTTATTAAATCTTAATCTTTATCAAAAGGCAAAGTGTATTTCCATTCTCATTTTACAGGTAAAACAAAAGGAAGTATAAATTCTAGTAGATGCATTAAAGAGAATGCTAATAAAAAAGCAAAAATGGAGAACAAAATTACGCACATACCTTATTTAACATTTCTGGTTACCTTTAATTTTTCCTGTGGATTCAAATTGCTATATATTATCATTTCTTTCATCCAATTCATTGAATAAACTAATTTCCTTCCATCTTTCCTTATATGATTTTGTGTATGATAGCTCTATTTTACAAGCACAATGATACAACTTTATGGATACTGTTTTTTCACAATGTTTTGTTGTCTTTATATTGATTAAGAGAAGGCAGAAGAAAAATAAATACTATCTTTTATAACTACTATTTAAATGTACTGTCTTTTATAACTATTTGAGGTCAAAGTCTTATTGTTCTAATGTAAAATTTAAAGTAATCTTACATTAAAAACAAAAATTCAACCCTCAAATATATTAGGTGATAATTGGAATGTTAATTTTATAAGTAAGCTTACTTTATGGCATATAAAATTTTAAAGATTTATACTTAATTTTAAATAATTCAGAAAGCATCATTCCTTGTTACTAATCAATATGGAGAAAACTCACTAATTTAAATTAAATTTGCTTTTTTAAGTGCTTTAGGGTACAAATTTAAATGTTGGTTATAAATTCTAAATGTCTTTTCTAGCTTTATTATTCAGTGTATGTAACTTATATATGGAATTATAGTTTTGGTTTGCTAACTCTGTCTAAAACCTAAGCATTTGCATAGGTTTTATAGTAACTTTCCCTCTGCTAATCCCCAAACTGAACTGCAATTTACTTAATTCCGAGAATTTTGAGCTACTCATAACTCTTTTCGGACACAAATAAGTACTTTAAATGAGACATGAACTTAAAAGTTTGCTACCAGGCTCACAGCTTTCCAAATATTTGGAAAGTTTGGCGGCAACCTGTTTAAGTGCTGGTTGGGTTTGCAGGAGTCGGGGAACTGTGAACGTCTCAGATTGAGAGCGTTTTCTCTGAACTGCCGGGGCAAATCGGGCAGCTTCACACACCTCAAACACAGACGTGCATTACAAGGCTGTGGTCGCAGGCAGTACCGTTCAGCTGCAAAATTTCTTTTATTTTTCAGCTGAGGAAGCTGGTTTTTCCAGTTAGCTGTTTGTGTTTTCAGATGGCTGCTATGACCTCATGAATCTTTTTTAATGACATATGTGTATCATGATTAATAATGACTAATACAACCAAGAGCAAATGTATAGTCGGGCATGCATCTGTGAACGTCCTCATTTTGTACTGATGTGTCAGGAAAGGCTGTTTTCCTTTCCATTTTCAGGTTTTGGTAAAGCGCTGAGATCCAGCTCAGAAAGAAGCAGCGGTCTATTATCACTCATCTCTTCGCCCGGGCCCTGCAGCCTGCCGGCACACGCACAGCGTGCCTTCCGGGGCAGCCTTGGATGCAGGGAGCACACGGCAGAGTGCTTTCTGGCCGTGAGAAATATCCTTTCTGTCTTCTCTCAAGAAAGCTATTTAAAGCACTTCAATTTTTAATGCTTGATAGTGTCATAATTGTGCCCTCCCTATTCGAGTAAAAAAAGACTATTAATAAATGAATTTGTGTTTAAAAGATGACAGAAATATGTTGATTAGCAGAAGTTGATGATGATTTTGTCCAGCCCAGAAATACAAATGTGCTCGTTTTGTAGATATAATGCAAAAACCTGGATTTACTGCTACTCAAAATCTGTATTATAACGATGGTTGCATGTTTTAAAGCAGTATTTATACACCCAGAGGCTAAAATGAATTCTTTCAACTCAAGCTGAAATAGATTGTCTAACAGTCATTGAGTGGCTTCAAAATACCTTCTGTAGAAAGATAATTTCTCAAGGGGACAGATGAAACAACCAGCCTAGACGGGCAGTGATTTGTAGTTCATGAAAGCTTTTGACAATTTTCTGAAGGATTTTAAATATATCATCCACATAGTATATAATCCTGTGAACACTGATGAGACCTACAGGCAATTATCGATAATACATATGTTGGAAGATCCCAAGTATAGAAACCATCATCTAAACACACAAACAGTAATTTTCAGCCAGAAACAGTCAGCATTGTGGCAGTTGTTATTTGTCATCCGTCTTTAGTCACAGGAAGCCACACCAGATGGGTGCATTCACATGTTTTGTATCTGATGAAAAAGGAGCCCAACACAACCAGCAGGACACGCTCTCCGTGTGACGTTCAAGAGCAGGCAAACCGGAAGGTACGGCTTAGACATCAGAGAAGTGGTTACGATGAGTGGTTAACCGCCACCACCACCCCCATGCCCCGGGTACACGGAGGCCTGTTTTTGTTTTGGAACTATGCCATATCTTGATCTTAGTAGTTATATGCATTTAGGAAAAATTCATGGCCCTGGCTGGTGTCGCTCAGTGGATTGAGCGCAGGCCTGCGAACCAAGGCATTGCTGGTTCGATTCCCAGTCAGGACACATGCCTGGGTTGCAGGCCAGGTCCCCAGTATGGGGTGTGCTAGAGGCAACCACACGTTGATGTTTCACTCCCTCTCTTTCTCCCTCCCTTCCCCATCTCTCTAAAATAAATAAATAAAATATTTTAAAAAAACAAAAAAATTCAACAAACTGTATACTTAACATTTTTAAAATTGACTGCATGTTCATCACATATAAAAATTTTATTATAAATTATCTTTGCCCTACCGATCTAAAATACATGCCTGATATAGTTTGTATATTGCCCTATAAACTAAAAAATATTACACTTTTCATTTATTCTCTGTTTCCCATCTCACAGTTGCTACTTAGCAATTGTGTCTTTTCCTCCCTAATTACTTTGACCGTTTTACATGGTCCTTGCATTGGTGATTTATGTCATATTCCCTCCTAAACTGCCACACCTGGAAACTCCTTCAAAACAAAGACTTCTTGTGCCTTTTTCTCTTGCCTTGCTCACTAGGCCTTCCACGCAGAGGACACAGGAAACGTTTGCGGGGAGCAGACCAATCAGACTTGAGCCCATGCTCTCACTGTCGGGCAGTCACCCAATCAGTTGCTCTCTCGGGTTTCCGTAATCTCATCGGTAGAACACGGAAACAATTGAAGGTGTCTTCTCGTAAATCGTTATGTGGATAATGAAATGCATCTAAGACATTTAGCATGGTGTCATTCAGAAGTAAACACTTAAAAATGGTCTCATTAATTTATCATCAGGGAGCCAAGCCATGGTGCGCCAGTGTCCTATTTTAGAGCAGCTAGGAGTGTCAGAGAAGTCCTTGAATTGGGAGAGTAAGATTGTCTTTGTTTAAGCCTCGTGGGGGGTTAGCTGAGTCGGTGGGGGCAGTAACAGACACAGCCAGGTCTCTGCACAGTGACCTGGCCGAGGGAGGGACAGCGCAGGGGCTGAAACCAACAGAAGTCCCCCCCGGGTCCTGAGCCCCAGTCCAGAGCTGCAGGGTCTGGAGGAGGGGGCTGCAGAGGGGGAGCCTCTTCACAGTTGGCACACAGGCTGTGCATGCTGGCCAGGCCCGGGCATCAGATCCCTGGGAAAATGTTGTAGAGCTCATAAAGTACCTAGCAATCCTTTGTGCTTTCAGAGGTCAATTCATTTCATCCACCTAAAAACCTTGCCAGGTAGGTAAGACCATGACTCCATTTTACACAGAGGAAAGCTGTGGGGCAGAAGGTTGAGCAATGTGTCCAAGCTGAGACCTCCACAAAGGGGCAAAGCCAGTCTTTAAACTGCTACACCTGGTGCTAGAGTGTATGCTTTTTACCACTACCCACCCTTCCTTCTTTCATCCTCTGCCTCTCTTTCTCCCTCTCCACGTTATTATGATTCTACTGTCACTCAGCATTGTTTCATATCTGTTTTTATTGGTAGCAGTTACCCAATATTCCATTGTGTTATTGTCAAGGGTGACTAGCTACTATAATTTTAAGTAAAATTTAAAGATCTCCTTATCTGCCTTCAGTTCTTTCAACTGACACATTGTGTAAAAATGACTGGCTACACAAAGATTCTAACAACCTTTATATTTGTTATTATGAATAATAACAGTAACAATAGTAGTTGAGATACTGCATAATGTAGTTGAGATATCCATTTTTTTTTTAAGAAAGACTATATGGTTCTATTGGGTTGGCCAAAAAGTTCATATATTTTTTTTCTGTAAAATATAAGACACATGTTTCACTTTCACCAGTAACATATTGACTTGGATATTTTGAGTATGCTGGCTATCTCCCATGTAGCTTGTGTTGATTGTTCTCAGTTAATGTCCCAATTGGATCACTATCAACTTCAACTGGTTTACCTGACTTTGGAGCATCATCCAGTGAGAAATCTCCAGGACGAAACTTTGCAAAACACTTTTGACACATTCAATCAGTCACAACACCTTCTCCATACACTGAACAAATCTTTCTTTGTGTTTCAGTTGTATTTTTACCTTTCTTGAAATAATAAAACATAATATGCCAAAAGTGTTGTGTATTTCCTTCCATTTTCAATATTAAAATAGCTACACAAATATTCACCAAGTTTAATATGTCTTTAAATGCATTGCTGATATAACAATTGTCACAATACCATCTAACAAAATTGTTTTGAATGAAGTTAAAGACAACTAAGACCTATGAGAGCCAACTTATGAAAATACCGAACAAACTTTTTGGTCAAAAAATCTGCTATTATATTTAAAATATTACAACTATTCTTACTGCACATCTTTTGCCTACTTTCTCTATTTCAGTTGCTATTTGTTACTCTTATACTATGCAACTCAGATTTATTATGATATTCACAAGATTTAATGCACATGAAAGCAGTTTGTAAATCATGATTGTGGTATGGAATATAGCTACTCATTAGTAATACTATTATATTAAAGGTGCCAAATTATGGTAATCATGATTATAAATGGAGAAAATATTATCTCTTTCAATCACCACTTCTCCACTGTCATCTTCTAAACCACTTCCAGGAGCTGGGACTACATCTTTGGATCCTGCTGGCCCTGAGGAGACAATTAACTGGTCACAGCTGGGCTTGGAAAAGAGAGGACAGCTGTGCAAGGCTGGGCCTCCCATGTATTGTTGTATGTTAATCTTTTAACTGGACAATCTCTAGTGATTTAGATTATTATTAAGTATTCTACAAGTCTTTCTGTCTTAGCCACAGACACACAATTTTCCCAAAGAAGCAATTTCTCACTTGGGAAGACCCATTTAGTCAAACATTTTTAATTTTTTTAATGCACAATTAATTAGTAGGAAGTTTATAAAAGTAAGAAATGGTCAGACTCCTTAGGAGTGAAGGTTGGCGAAGAAGTGGGAAGGGAAGAACTCAGAACTGCCTTCAATCGTGCATATACCAAGTTTTTATTAGTCATAGTATTCTGATAGCTATCGAAGAGGTTCAAATGCCTAGCCACTGGAGACAACCATAAATACACAACACAGCACGAATTTTCACATAATGAGCATAAATACCCTTTCATAATCTGGCCTGTTCCAATCAAGTCTGCATTGTTGCATGGAGAACGCTCAGCAGCTGAGTGTGAGGAAATGTGGTTGAAAGAAAAACAGAGAGAATTTATTTTGAAATGTTTCTCAAAAAACATTTTAATCTCTTGTTAGTCAGCCAAAAGTAATTATAAGTTATAATTTATAATTAGGAAAGTCTGTACTGTCACTAATAAAATTCTGAAATGAATTAAGTAGCTCGAAATGTATCTTCTTTATAAACAGTCAAAGCTAAAAAAAAATTTGTTTGTGTTGAATGAATTCATAACTCTGAACTTCCAAAGGTATTAATAAGAGTGGATAGGTATTTTTAAACTTCAGAATTTTCAACAGTGACTTCTCATTTGTACAAAATTAAACATCTGAAGTATACTTTTCTCTAACACAAAATACACATAAAATAATAATATGAAATTGTTAACACAGTTCATATGTTTAAATGTCTAATTCCATATATTTAAAGAAACAGGGAAAAAAATCCTAGTAGCATTTGAAAATGAGAAAGGATATTATCTGACTCCAGGAGAAGAGACTTAGTAGAATTGTCTTTGGAAATCTACAGTAGATTTGAAATTCTACAGTAGTTGGGGAGATACTAACCTAGACCTTTTCAAATAAGGCCAATGCCTGTCTTCTCAGAAAAAGTATGACTGAAACCCTTATCTTTTCTTCATTGATTACATCCATATTTTTCTTGTCAAGCATTTTTCAAGAAAGTAGGTATTGTTCCTGACTGGCGTAGCTCAGTGGATTGAGTGTGGGCTGCGAACCAAAGTGTCGTAGGTTCGATTCCCAGTCAGGGCACATGCCTGGGTTGCAGGCCATGGCCCCCAGCAACTGCACATTGATGTTTCTCTCTCTCTCTCTCTCTCTCTCTCTCTCTCTCTCTCTCTCTCTCTCTCTCTTTCTTCCTCTCTTCCCTCTCTAAAAATAAATAAATAAATAAAATCTTTAAAAAAAAGTAGGTATTATTAATATGTATCCTGTCTAGCTGATAAGTTAAATGAGAAACATACTTTATTTCAGTTTGTGTTCCTAACATCAATTAGAAATTTCTGAGCTGATGTATCCATTTATTTTCAATAAACTAAATAAGTAAAAAAGTTAAGAGAAGACAGATTCATATATTAGTTTTAAATCTATTGTTTCTTCTGTGACCTTGGTAATGATCACGCAAATCTTCAATAATGTAATGTAATGTAATGTAATGTAATCTTTTTAATGAAATGACACTAAAAATACTAAGTTTTGAAAGTTGTGCTTTGTATAAGAATGCATCGTCTTTCATAATACACTATGTCTATTTAAGCTAACGATATCATGTTTCTTAAGATTATTTGAAGGAACTTTTTAAAAGAGAGGTGAGATGTGCAATCACTTTTGAAGACTACACTGTAAAATCAGCCAAACAATTGTTTGTTCCTTCCCATCATAGTGAGCTCAGTAAAATTGCATTGAAAATCAAATATATTGGGGAAAAATATTAAAGTTGAATAACATGCTGATTTTGTCTCTAGACATAAATAATGGAGAAAGTCAGTCAAGCATTTCTTAAAAGTTTTGTATAAAAGCAAAACTTAAAGTAAAATACTATTATAGTCAATTACCGAATGGAAGAAATACACTCTTAAAAAGTGAAAAAAAGTAACAGTACATGTTACAGAATAAAGCTTAAAGAAATATTAAACATAACATGCAGTATATATCCTTATGCATGAGGCAAATAAAGACTTTAACACTCCTGAAGGTGTCCATGAGAGGCATCATTCTCCTAGATCAGTGATTTTCAACCTTCTTCATCTCATGGCACACGTAAACTGATGATTAAAATTCTGTGGCACAGCAAAAAATATTTTTTTTGCTGATCTGACAAAAATAGGTACAATTTTGATTCATTGACACCGAATAGCTATTGTTGTGTTGGCCGTTGTCATTTTTTTTTAATTTAGCAGTCTACGGAAAAAGGGGTCAGTGCCCCTGATTAAATCATTATTATTGTGTATTTTAAAAATTCTCACAGAACGCCAGCTGAAAATTGCTGTTCTAAATAAAGACAGACATATGAGCAAGTAAGTGTAATGAAATGGAGCATTGATAAATATCAGAAAAGAGCATGAAAGAGTTCTCGAATGGGGATGGTACGCTCCTCCTTAATGAGTCAGAAACATTTCCACTCCGGTTTACCTAGTGCTCAGTAGTAAGGATGCCCATCCGCAGGTGTTGAAGGAGACGGTAGGGTAGGGAGTGTGTTCCAGAGAAAGTAAGGACACATGAGGGCGGTGCTCCAGCCAGAGGGTCAGCTGCAGTAAACGTAAAGAGATGTGAAGCAGCCAGGAAAGTTCCAGAAAATAGAAGCAGTTTAGGGCTAGCATTGATGGTGGGAGGAAATAAAATGAAAGTCACAGGCAGCGGTCAGACAGATATAAAGCTTTCTATGAAGTCCTGGGGAGTGTGAATTTTATTATATACACTTTAGACAAAATAAAGTTTTCTCGAGAGTGCAGGACAACAAGTGATCATTAAATTTTAGAGGACAGAAAGACATATATTTTTACTAAGAACACAGATAGAGTCTGGCAGCTGTTTGGCAGACAGAGGAAAGTTTAGGAGACATGTATAGCGGACTTTACTAAGAAGCAGTGGTAGACGCACAGAAGAAAATGTAGAATCCAGTCGTATTTAGTTAGTAAAATTGAGAATCTATAGGAATCGAGTAGATGTACAGAGTAAGGGGATAAAATGGTTGATGGCATGCAGAATTGAGGCTTGGGCAGTTGGGTTTTCCATGATGTCATTACAAAGAGAAGAACCGGAGGATGAAAGCATGTTTTTTTTGTTTGTTTGTTTTTTAAGATTTTATTTTTATTTATTTTTAGAGAGGGAAGGGAGGGAGAAAGACAGTGAGAGAGAAACATCAATGTGCAGTTGCTGGGCGTCATGGCCTGCAACCCAGCCATGTACCCTGACTGGGAATCGAACCTGCGACACTTTGGTTCGCAGCCCACGCTCAATCCACTGAGCTACGCCAGCCAGTGAAAGCATGGTTTTACAGTTGAATGCAAAGGCTGCGTGAGGAGAGCCAGAGCACTGGCTCTGTAGACGCCTCGATGAGGTTAGAGCTGTGGGAGCATCGCGTACCAGGATTATGTCCCAAACATGATACGGTCATTGGCTCCAGCTTGGGCCCTGGTGTCTGTAGGGGCTTGAAGTTGAAGGATTAAGACTTTGAGGGTAAATTAATTGTGAAAATATGGATTTTGCAATGTCAGTGGAACTTTCAGTTAAGGACAACCCATCAGCAGCTGCTTAAGGCCAGTGTCACAGTCCTGAGTGACTTCCGGAGAACGGGCTTTGCCATCCCACAGGCCTGGCCCGGAAGTGCATGCTCTTGCTGTAACCTGTCACTTAGCCTCTTTGAGCCTCAACTTTGTTATCTCTGAAGAGCTCAAGCAGTAATGTGAGGGTCAAATAAGAAAGTGAATTTTTTGATCAAAAAAGAAAAAGGGCTCATAGACATGGACAACAGGGTATTGATGGCTGGGGAAGGGGTGTAAGGAGACTCCATGGTAATGGAAAATATAATAAAGATTATATACTTAAAAAAATAAAGTGCTGAGGCCATGCATATAAACTTCTGGGTCAGGGATTTGGGTCACAGATGGTTCCTGATTTCTGACCCATCGGCATACAATCACACATATGTTTGAAGCCAGGAGAGTGTAGATTCAGGGGGAATGCAGGTTTAGAGTTCTGCTGAAGGAAACGTAAAGAGACCAGGTAGAGTGAGACTGAGAGTGATTAGGAAATGAGGAACCAGGGAGCAGACTGTAAATGTATAGATACAAATAAAATATGGGTATGTGAGAGGTGTGGGTGGGTATGGCAGGGGAGAGGAATGAGGGGGGGAACAGGGAGAACTGTAATTGAACAACAATAAAAAAGGAAAAATACATAAACAAGAAAAATAGTATGTATATATGCATATACATAAAATTGTTAAAAGTACCTGGTTCGATAAAGCAGCCCAACAGTAAGAGTATTGAAAAGAAGGCATTCAGTGCAAGGGGTTGAGGGAATGCTGGTGTCATTGGCCAGTGGGTGTCTTGAATAGAAAGCAGCTGGCTGTGTGTGCAAGAGAGAGAACGCATAGAAAAGAATGGGGAACGGGCGGAGCCCCTGTTGCGAAGGAACTTGGACGTGAAAGGAAGGAAAGAAACCAGGCGATGACTAGAAAGAGGCACAGAACTGAGAGCTGTTCTTTGTGTGTGTTCCCGCTTTCCTGGTGATGCTTTCCTGGAGGTGTTTTCTCTTTTGTTTACATTTTGTTCTTAGTATTTTTAAAATATTTTTATTGATTTATTTTTCAAGAGATGGGACAGTGGGGGAGAGAGAGAGAGAGAGAGACATTGGTCTGTTGCCTCTCGCCTGCATCCCAGCTGCGGACAGAACCTGCAACCCAGGCACCTTCCCTGACCAGGAATCCAAATGGCGCCCAAGCAACTGAGCCAACCAGTCAGGGCTCACTGAGCTATCTTCCGATGTGATGATACTGATGTGCAACGTGTAAGTAGCATTCACTAATCAAGGCACACACTCAATTATCTGCAGGATGTGGCTCTATTTTATGCAATGTTGACAATTTTGGGGTGTGAAAATAAAGCTACACAAATCAGAAGATAGTCACAACATGTGGAGATGTAAAATAAGTTATAAATATTTAAGATTATAGGCCTGGGCATGTGGCTAAGTTGGTTGGAGCTTTGTCCATACACCAGCAGGTTGTGGGTTTGATCCTAGTTAGGGCACATACCTAGGTTGCAGGTTCAATCCCTGGTTGTGGCACATGGGGACGCAACCGGTAGCTATTTCTCTCTCCCTTCACTCCCTCTTCCCTTCTCTTGTTCTAAAATCAATAAATATATCCTTGGGTGAAGACTAAAACTATATATATGTATATATATATATATATATATATTTAAGATTGTAGCAGAAACCATTAATATACATTCTAAAAGTGATAATATTTAAGGTTTGGAATAATTGACTCCATTTTCAAAATGAATAAACTGATCACCTATAGGAGTTAATTTTCACAAGAACTAACAGAGACCTACTGTCAATTACTGAGCTAAAATTTGCATTTGCATATCACATATTATTTTCTTTATAAAATATAACAACATGGCCAAACAGAAATCAACAATATAATTGTGCTTAAAATCTTAGAATAAAGCCCTGGCTGGTGTAGCTCAGTGGATTGAGTGCAGGCTGTGAACCAAAGTGTCGCAGGTTCGATTCCCAGTCAGGGTACATGCCTGGGTTGCAGGCCATAACCCCCAGCAACCACACATTGATGTTTCTCTCTCTCTATCTCCCTCCCTTCCCTCTCTAAAAATAAATAAATAAAATATTTTAAAAAAGAAGTTGAACACCTTTCATAAAAAAATCTTAGAATAATTATTTAATATTACAGATATGGAAACCAAGACTCTAAGAGGTGCACTTGTGCAAACAAATCTAGAATTTATATCTCCAGTTTCCAATATTGGAGTTTGCTTCTTTGAATATATGCTACCAAAGAGCAAATTTAAATTTTGTTCTGGATTTTGTTACAAGAATAAATGTATTTAAAAATGTGTTTATGCTAATAAATGTGTCATTTAAAGTAATTTAAAAAATCTCCTATTGGCCAATTGCAATAAATAAATAACTGGAAAGAGAAAAAGAAAGAACAAAAAAGCAACGTGATAATGAGATAATAATACACATTGCATGACAGCCAGTTAATTGAAGGTTTGCCATGACCAGTGAATGCTACTTGTAAATCCTCTTGAGAAAATGATAGCCTGCTAAAAGAAGAAAAATAATCACGAGGAAGAGATCACAGAGAAGTATAAATTAGCATATTTTAATCTATGCATTGTCAAAATATAATAGCTATTCTTAGCTCATAACAGAAGATGTCTAAAGGGACTGGTTAATCTAATCAAACCTGCTACCCCCAAATATTTCAGAGAATGTCCCATTTTCCTGTGTCTTCAGAAGCATTTCAGCTGAGCTATTCTGCAGGAGGAATACATTGTGTTACAGTATACGTCGGGACTCTGAGATATCTGCTCAGCTGAGTTTATTTTTTTTCATTTTCAATTCACACTGAGTCCACTTAGAATATACTATTTTCACTGGGTGATGGAGTTCTTTTATGTTCAATCAGCACTGGGGAGCTCTGAGTCAGATAGCACTTGCTTTGTCCTGGACAAAGTAAAACAAGCATTCATTTTCAAACCTGTCTCTGTCTCTCAGACAATTGGTGATTGCTGTCGGAGATGTGTCTGCTTGCCACGAATGTCTGAGATTTTCCTCTTAAAACGCACCATAGAAATTGTGTGCCCTTTTGAATATGGTAGATCCGAAATGGACCACACTGCAGAGCTTTTGTTAGGGTAATGGGATTTAGTGACTAGCTTCTTGCTCTGGGCCACACTTACAATGGGGATTTTTCGGGTACGGAAGTTGGCTGTTTCAACTGCAGGGACAGTGATTAGAACAATGACTATCTGATAGTTTCAAAGTTCCACTGAGCTGAATGTGAGATGCAGTCTGGCCAAACTCCATTCATCATCTGTCTCACTGGGACAGCCTGAATGGCATCCGGCACCTTCAGGGCTTAGAGTCACGGGCTCAGAACCATATCCGAACCTCCAAAAAGTCAGTATCTTTCCTTTAAAGTTTGAATTTTTTCTTCAGTTCAGAAACACTCTTTTGACTATCCTCATGTCACCTCAAAGGGAAGTAGAAAGCAAAATATGGTACACACTTCTAGTTTTATATCAGTATGCCAGGGTCCCTCCTTCAGTCAGTCAAGCTGACGTCTATTTAAGGACCCGAAGTCTAAGAACTGTCTTCAGTATGAGAGATGTGTCAGAGACTCATCCTTGGTGATTCATTCTTCCCTACAAAGGCTTTACATTTCGTCATCTAGCTATGCAAAAAAAAAAGGAGAAGAAGAAAAGGTCTTTCAGTTCTTAATGACTCTCAAAATCCAAGACTCAGAATCTTAGGAATGTCTAATTAGTTTAGCTTCAGCCAAAACCCATGATTCAGAGAGGAAAAGCTAAGTAGGCTGACTCATAGGCTGCATATGCATATATTTATGCACAAAATGGGGGAAGAGTCATTCCCCAACGGACTCTTGTCTAAGAACCTTTACTGGATGCAAGATGCAGAAGTGAAGAGAGTTAATGAAGACTCAGACAATTAGGTTAAAGAAAACTCCCCTTGACTGAATTCCTATCAATCCCCAGTCTTCTAACAACTGTAGCGGAGCTTTCACTTCTCTTACCGAAGTCCTTCCTCCCATGTTCAAGGCCATGAGCACATCACCCCTTCTTATCTCTCCAAATCTGTATCACTGGCTCTCTCTTCCTCCCTACACAGTCAAGCTCTCCCTCACCTTAATTTTTTCATAGTGTAAAAAGTACTCAAGTTTCACCATCTTTTTTTAAGCAGAATTTTTTTAAAGATTTTATTTATTTATTTTTAGAGAGGGAGGGGAGGGAGAAACAGAGAGAGAGAGAGAAACATCAATGTGCGGTTGCTGGGGGTCATGGCCTACAACCCAGGCATGTACCCTGACTGGGAATCGAACCTGCGACACTTTGGTTCGCAGCCCGCGCTCAATCCACTGAGCTATGCCAGCCAGGGCAAGTTTCACCATCTTAAAAATTCTTTTTTTATCAAACTTCCTATGAAAGCTCTCTATAAAATTACATAGAGGAGCTTTTGAAAGTTTCTTCTCTACACTCGATCCATTTCTTCACCTCCAACTTACCGTCAGTCTACTCTGGCCTAACTTTCCCCAGCACCACACACTTGGAGATCTTGACAGAAAGGTGTTTGGGCCCTGGCTGGCGTAGTTCAGGGGATTGAGCACGGGCTGCGAACCAAAGCATCGCAGGTTCGATTCCCAGTCAAGGCACATGCCTGGGTTGCAGGCCACGGCTCCCAGCAACCGCACATTGATGTCTCTCTCTCTCTCTCTCTCTTTCTCCCTCCCTTCCCTCTCTAGAAATAAATACATAAAATCTTTTAAAAAAGGCCTTCAGCACTGCTCACTACACACTCCTTCCCAAAACTCTCCCTCCTCTTGACATCCATGAATCCATACCCTTAAGTTTTTCTTCCTACACAGCTCTGGATCATCCTTTTAAGAATCCCTTGCTAATTCATCCTGCTCAATTCAGTCTTAAGTGTAAGATTTTAATGTTGAGTCTGAAGACCACTTTCCTTTTCACTCTATTTCTTTATGATACTGAATTTTACCCAAGATTGTGATTTCAAGTACAATATAAAATGCTGAAGATTGCCACATATCCACTATAGTCTCATACATGACTTCCTATTGGACATTATTTTATTGATTCACATAGTTAAGCAAATACATCCTGTCCGAAGCCAAACTCATGATCTCCTTTCTTTATCCTGATAAATATTCCTTTTCCATTATCTCATCTGTGAATGTCACCACCTTTTACCTAATTACACAGAATCTGATAGAGAAAGAAAATGAAATCATATATATTTGTCACCTTATGACCACTCTATAGAGATTGAACTATCAGTTTTTTTGAACAGGAAATATGCAGCTTTGAAACTGGAGAATACAATTTTAAAGGTTATTTTTAAGGTTGCCAATGAGAAGAAAATTTTGAGGAGAAATTTTGTTTAACAAAAATACCATCATTGACTATCATACATATTTTTTTATTTTGTAAAGTGATTCTGAGAGATGGATAACTAAGTTAGAAGAGAGATGAAAAAATAAACGAAAGTGAATTTTTATATTTCTAAGTACAGATAGACTTAAGACTTAAGAAAAACCAAGGGTGGGCAGATTGCAGACGTTGGGGAAAAACCCGTGAAATAATACCCCGAAACTTGCGAACAGATGAGCCAGCTTTCCTGAATGCACGCATCGCTGAGGTATACTTGAAAATGTGGCTCTGACTGAATCATCCATTACGTTCCGTTTGCAAAATACACCTCCAACACACAAGAATAAACAACCCCCCAAATTTTCACTCTGTTGCCTGCTATCAGTGTACCTGTATAATAGGATGAAGGAAGGACATGTGTCACTTGTTCGGCTTGCACTTACACCAGGAAGAAACGATACTGTGTGTGCATAAGGCTAGAAACATAGGGTGGAGATTCCATGGGTTTTCAGATGATAGAACCAGTGGTAGGAAAATTGAGGGTAGACTGAAAAATCTAAGAAAATTTTGCATTGTCACTTCAAGAAGTGGTCTTGGCACTTCAATAGTTTTTACTTTTATATCAGATTGATATTCCCAGGAAGTTAGTAGCATTTAGGAAAGCTGTGCTGGTCACAGGTATCTTATAATATGTACAGTTGTTCCAGCTGTAGAAATCAGTGAGCATAGAATCCACTTCATATGTATCTGACATTATCGATGACTTTTCATACTGGATATAGCGTAAATTGTTATGGCAGAAAAAAATTTGAATATGCCCCCCACCCCCGTACAAATCTCTGTTTGCTTTTGCTTTGTTTGTATTTTTACAGTCACTGTTATTTGGGCTCCTGTTGGTTTTGCAGGGGGTTGGGCTTTGGACTGCAAGAGATCAAAATAGCAGTTTAATTTAAAATCTAATTGAGAAAATATAAATAATCAAATGGAACAAGGCACGATAAGAAACAAAAGAAGCTTCCTATTCTATTCAGTGTCTAAGTGGAGGTCTATTGAGCTTTCTGAATTGTTGATTTAAGTAATTAGGTTTTACTTCCCAGGGTTCAGCACCCTGGGGTCACTCGTTATAGACATCGGTACACAGAAACAAGATATTTAGGAACATTTTAAGTGTACCCAAGAGTTCTCCCAACTGTCCCCATCAGGTCTCAAAAAATAATAATAAAAATAATGAAACCATGTTAGAAATAGCACCTTTATATTTCTAAGTAC
Source organism: Phyllostomus discolor (assembly GCF_004126475.2). Lineage (NCBI taxonomy): Eukaryota > Metazoa > Chordata > Mammalia > Chiroptera > Phyllostomidae > Phyllostomus > Phyllostomus discolor. Next base: position 7,485,875 of record NC_040910.2, on the reverse strand, counting down.
AGATAGACTTAAGACTTAAGAAAAACCAAGGGTGGGCAGATTGCAGACGTTGGGGAAAAACCCGTGAAATAATACCCCGAAACTTGCGAACAGATGAGCCAGCTTTCCTGAATGCACGCATCGCTGAGGTATACTTGAAAATGTGGCTCTGACTGAATCATCCATTACATTCAGTAAAAAGAAAAAAATATGTAAAATATTTTATATGTAAAAAGAAAAAAAAAGTCTGTTTCTAACTTAAGACCTGGAAAATAAACTAATACACTGATGTTTACTATTAAAGTGTTATGGCCATTTAAAAAAGATGCCAAGGTTATGAATATTAAATTTGATCATTAAAATAGGGATATTATTATAAAGCCAGGCACAAAGTTCTACATACATTATAGTCATTACAGCTTAATCTACCATTCTACCTTATTTTGGATTTATGTCACCCACATATTTAAATATTATTTTCTACAACAGAGCCAGTTTTGACATTTTGCTTGTCTTGTTTCTTTCCTTCCCCTGCATCAGCACCTCTAGATAGTGAACTACATCAGGAAAGGAACTGCATACACATGGAATTTTCATATCCACTCCACTAACACTAGACAGCTCAGGACGACCTAATACACTATAAACACTCAGGAAAAATTTCTTAAATTCATCAACATATTTTCATGTTTTTGAAGAATTCAGCTAGCGAAATAGATGAGTTTGATTATAAATTTGACTTAATCATGGAAGTTGTTTCCCAAAATTGCTCAAGTGAGATATTTCGTATAATATTACAATAGTACAAAATATTGTAGCTGAGATTTACTACTTATTTTTACAAACCAGAAATGTACAGAATTACCGTTGTTTCTTTATGAAAGTATAGTGCATATAAATACATTCATGAAATTATTAAATTTAAATATCAAGTGATAAAACTTTCAAATTGAGTTAGATACAGATGCAAAGAATTTTCAACTTGAGCCCCTTTTACAAACACAAGTCATAAAACAGTGAGCTACCCTATGTAATTAAGTGTGAATGTCTTCTTGAGTAGTAGCTCTCACTTTTAGAACAATAATCAACATCGAGTACTTAGTGCTAGAACCTCTGCTTGGTGTCTCGCCTGTACTAACTCATTTAACCAACTGGGCAGCCATGTAAGACAGATACAACTGCGACCCTGATTGTACATGTCGGGGAGAAAAACACAGCAAGGTTGGGGACATTAGCTAGGCCTGTGCAGTAGCAGAGCTAAGTTTAAAAACCAAGCATTTCAGCTCAGAAGATGTAACCATTAACCCCATTACTTCAAATGTTAACAACATCTCTATGAACTTAGGAAATTGTTATTTATCTAACTTCACAACGATATGGTGTTGACAAAACCCCCTTTACCTGAGGATGTAAGTACTTTACCCAATATTGCACTGCTAGTAAATGGCAAAGTTAAAATTATAAATCAACAGTCTGGCTCCTGGATACAACATCTTAGCATAACACCAAGTATTGGGTTTATAGAAATTCTACTGGGAAATTATTTCTCAGAAGAGGCAAAATGGCAATAGAGATAATTGTGGTAATTGTTCAGCAAGGCAGCTTAGACATTTCAAAATTTTAACTTTATTTCATTCAAACTCATCCTACATGGCAAAGGCACCCAAAGACACCCGTTCAGAGAAGTCAATGGCAATGTGGTGGTGGGGGCAGAGACTGAAGTGATACAACCAGAGGCCAAGTACTGCCAAGGGTGGAAGGCAACCACCAGAATTTAGGAGAGAGGCACGGGACAGTGTCTCTCAGAGCCACCAGATGGGGCAGGGCTGACACTTGGTTTCAGGCTTCTAGACTCAAGACTCTGAGATCATAACTTCTGTTGTTTTAAGCCACCCAGTTTTCAGTAATTTGTTCTAGTGGTCCTGGGAAATTAACACAATATTTTATCAACTGCTTGGCAAATTGTTATTTGGTGACTGAAAATTACAAATTTTAGTCCTTTATAAATCTTTATCTATTTCTTTCAATTTTCAACATAGGTCAAGGTAGATACTTCCAAAATGGGTCAGCTTCTTGGAGTTTACCCCCAGCTTTCCTGCGTAAAGTACCAGAAGTTTATATTCTAATGCCATTTCAGTTTCTTTGAAGTACAGCAAAAACTTCAAGTATAAACAAAAGAAATCATGTTAAAAATGTTTCTAGATATTTTTCTTTTCTAACCCTTTCTATATAGTGGTTTTATTTTAAAAATCTTTATAGTTGGCACAACAATGTCTAATAAGACAAACATTTTTTCAACCAACTAGTCTTTTTTAATCTCTTGGAAAACATAGTTTGCAACTTGGTGTCCAAAGAACCATCAACTATTTTTGTACTTATATACTTTTCAGCACATTATATAGTTCTGATATCCACTGTAACTGGGATACATGGGATTTGGGGCAAACAAATGGATTCTTCATGAACTCGCCTGTACACTGGTGGGAATGTTCTTGAGAGAAACACATGCAGTACGGCCCAGGCATCGGTCAGTCAGCTGTATGATGGAAACACGGAACTGTGATGGTTGTGGGGTGAGGTTCTGTGGGGGTCACTTAGAGGAGTGGCTCCTGTATCTCGTGTGTATGTCTCCATGGCAATAACCACATCCATCCATGTGTCTGTATTTCCTACTGGGAGGAGGATGTTCACCCTATCTATGGAAATATTGTGCTTGGCACAGTGCCTGAAACAAAGTAGACATTCATGTAAATATCTATCAAATGAATAAATCAATAACTGATAATTAAATAAACAAAGTGATTTACTTAAAGAAACCACCTTAAGGCAGTGGTTGTTTGAAAGAGTTGTTAAGGACAGATTTTTGAATAAAAAGATATTTTCCCCTGTGGACATAAGGAAGACATAAGGAAGACCCATGATGTCCATCATCAAACTAGTTTTCTTGTTCTAAGTTCTTTAGAATTAAGACTCTTTGTACAGAGGAGAACACGTGTCATAAAAAGGTCTTTGTCTAGACTTAGTGAGACTAAACAGATCTCATAGAAGTTGGGGATTGCCTTTATTTGGAAATTAATAATGAAAATGTAAACGAGAAAATGGATTAGAAAAATTTCAGGAATCTCTTCAAAACTGATCACCATTATTATTTCAGTAATATCAATGAAGTAATGATATACTTTGATTGCTCAGAATTATTCACACTAAGGTACAGAGCTCTAACCTTTGGTTTGCACTATGAGATTGATGCTCTTTTTAATCTTACAGTGAGAGCCCCAGGTCCAGACCCTTGTCTATTGAAACAAATCACTGCGTGTCCTGTTTTTCTTCTCCTGTGTGGGAGCACAAATTGGATGTTCACAGCCAGCGCTTATTTCCGTGGAAGTGCCATGGCCCTGGCGATGTCAACTTGAGAGGCAGCTGGGGCCACCTGAATACAATTCAGACAGTCCATGAAGGGCCTTATTGTTCTTCAGGAACTCCCTGGTCCGTGTATGATTGTTTGGAAGATATTTGGAGAGTTCCGCTTGCTTTTCTGCCCCCAAAAGCAGACCCACTGAAGTGTTTGAAGAAGAGATGCTACTCTCACAAATTAAAAATCTTGTCTTCCTAGGAAAGACAGAGTGATGGTCAAATAGTTTCCAGTGATTTCTTAAAATTTTAGTTAAAAGTGCCCTTCACATTGAAAGATTATTGATAAGTCATTAAAAGGTTCACATACTCTCTGTAAACTAAATCTTCAAGGTCTAACAGTGTCTAACAGTGACATGGAAAGATTCATACATGAATGTGTCAACCGTGATATCTTTTCTTTCACCCCACAGACCTGACGCCAACTGCATACACCCTTGGGAAAAAATTGAAAAAGAAAACTAGACCATAAAGTATTTGTGGTTTACGTGCTTTTTCAGTCTCCTCCTTGGGAACATGGAGCACTAGTGCAGTGCAGTACCAAGGAGAATGCAATGAGAATGCTGCCCGGAGATGACCGCTTTTAGCATGCTAATAGCCAGGAGCTTGAACCACAGCCTTCCCTGAACTCCTGCAGAGCTATGCTGCCATCTATCGGCCATGCCGATTTCTTCTCAGGGTTCTATGGGGCCAGAACACGATTTTTTATTAGAAGATGTCTTTGGGAAATTAGCTGTTTCCTTAAAAAACCTATGTTGTATGAAGCATATATACATTCATAATCATTCATAATACATTAGCATTTCATTTACTATAGAAAGTGTTTATTAACAAATTATCGTGTACTAGCAAATTTATTGAATGTTGTGGATATTTTAGGGCACTACCAGTCAGCAATTCCCAAGAGTTAATGTGGTAACTGAATCTGTTTTTATGCATCAGAATATGATTACGCTATATTTACTACCTTTAGTTGAATGCACTTAATATGCATGATTAGGACTGTGAAACATTTTTAAAAATTAAACAAGACTTCAGTGAAATGGCTATTTAAGAAAGAAAAAGGGTGAATGATGAAATAAAATAAACTTAAAAAGCAGGCTCACCAATTTTTGTCATTTGATGACATTATACTAAGATGAAAAGCACTTGTATCCGATGCCTTCTAAAGCAGAGATCTCCCGAGAAGAGCAAAACTGAACTGAGGTTAGACAATTAGAATTGAAACTGCTGAACATTTTGAATCTTAAATCATTTATTGTTGGGGAAACATCCTTCTGAGAATTCTTCTCTCCTCTTTTCTTATTCAAATATTTAATGCTAAATATTTAGTATAACAGGATGCTAGAAGGAGTAAAATATATATAAATGTGCCAGCTGCTTCTACTTCTATAGTTAGAGAAAGCAGGTTATCTAGTTATTCTAGTGGGCAAATGCAGTTACCACTGATGAGGAAACGTGTTGTATAAAACATTGTGACCTGAAGGGTTTTCTCCGTTTTGGACCCTCTAAGAGGTACAGCATGAGAGTGCGCCAATGCGGGTAACGATTCCTGAATACCTTTGGAGGAAGTGACTAATCTTTCCCACAGTCTTTCCCAAGAATAAACTTGCTCCAACTAAGGATTTGAATAGGGAAGTCACAGAGGGGAGGGGAATGGACTGGTGAATTAATGTTAACACAATGGACCGAAGTACTGAAGAGGGAGAGCAGGTACTTAGACTTGAAGCCCTTCTGGACTCTGTCACTCTGACTTAGGTCATATTCCATGGAGTCATGTTTGAGCACCTGCTGTGAATTGAAAGAGCTATGGCTTTGCACTTGTGTGTTAACAAGCGCGGCTCCACCTCGGCAGACAGTATTACACAGCGCCACCTATTGACCGTGGCTACGGCGGTGGGTCTCAAGTGCTGGGGCGCTTGAGTATTATTATTTCCTCGGGTCATTTTGTCCCAGCACTTAGAAGCGACACTGCCTCACTACACACACAACATGAAAGGAGCAAACTCAAGATTATTCGAAAATTTGGTTACCGGAAACCTAAGGTGGGCTTGCTAAAGATAAGTGTACGTCGGGGCAGAAGGGGATGTTTGAGGACAGGGAAGGAGGGAAAGACGCGCCTCATCCGTATCTCACACTGGGAAGGCTACTCACTTTGTTCGCGTTTTGTAGCGAGGGAAGACTACAACACACCAAAGATAAATAATGCATGTCGTATAAAATGTGAACCGAGGGCAAGTGGGACCCAGGATTTCTGCACGGTGATGCTGGAATTACACGTCAGTGAAAAAGATTTTCCCAGCCTTGACTGCTGTTACCATGTACAAGAGAGCCTGGGACCGGTTGCTCTGAGGCCGTGTCTGCTAAAGGATCATATAAAACGAGCCTATTCTGTGCATTCATATTTCCCTTTCTTTTTTTTTCTTTTTTAAAAGATTTTATTTATCTATTTTTAGAGAGGGAAGGGAGGGAGAACGAGAGAGAGAGAGAGAAACATCAATGTGCGGTTGCTAGGGGTCATGGCCTGCAACCCAGGCATGTGCCCTGACTGGGAATCAAACCTGCGATGCTTTGGTTCGCAGCCCATGCTCAACCCACTGAGCTACGCCAGCCAGGGCTCCATATTTCCCTTTCTTTAAACTCCTGCTGGAGCTCTTCATCTAGATGTCTTCATAAACTCACAGTATTGTATAATTATACCTACCCTATTTTAGGTTGAGTTGACATTACTTAACTATCCTTCCCAATAAAACATAATAATAAAGTCATGATTTTATCAATATTTACATCTACGTGAAAAAGTGGCCTCTGATATGACTTGCAAGGAAAGTTTAATTTTCCAATCTGTATACACATTGAAATAATCATGAGAAATGATTTTATCTCATTCAACTAAATTTATTTTTTATAGCTTTAGGGTGTTGGATATAGAGCAATTTGCCTATTGTTAAGCAGTTTTGGTTTGAGCAGTGGTGAATGTTACAGGGGTCACACAACTAAATGACGACTATTTATATCAAAAAGTGTCACATCATGCTCTCCTTGGTATAGGTCATCAATATAGAAAATTAATCAGAAAGTCATGCAGAGGTAGAAATAACTCAGTTTCAAACTGTAGAACCCTTCACTCTTGGAGCCCTTCACTCAACTCTCTTTACAATCCACTGAAAACAAGCATGAAATAAAACCCCAAAAGTTAACTATTGGTTAAAACTATTTTATTACTAATGAAAAGTAAGCGTCTCAGAATATTTAAACTTCCAAAGATGTCCCATGCTATTTTCATGACTACTTTGTAGTCACTCTGCTTCAACCAGAGTATAAATAAAATACACAGCTCAGTGGGAGAGAAAATCACTGTGACATCACAACAGGATGATGTAGGTTGCTATGGGAATAAAAAAGATGATCAGTGGTAGATAGAGGGATAGTTGGTGGACAGACAGACAGATGCTTAGGTATTCTTCCTTCTCATTGTCAGCTGTCTCTTACTCTGTGTAGCAAAAACTATGGCCAAGAAGAAATCTCAGATAGACCCTTTGGCTTATCTACAAACTTGAAGATCAATTTGTTCAAGCCACAAGAATTGTCTTTTTAAAATAAACTAATTTGTCTAGTCCAGCATTCCATGAAACTCTAAAGATTTTTTGCAAGTGAAAAACTTGTCCCTCCCACCTTGGACCTGCCACTGGCTAACCAAGCACTGAGGGGAAGTAAGTATTGGTGGCTTTTTACTTACCATTTTAAAGATTTTATTTATTTGTTTTTTAGAGAGAGGGGAAGGGAGGGGGGAAGAGAGAGAGAGAAAGATGGATCAGTTGTATCTTGCACACCAACAACTGGGGACCTGGCCCGTACCCCAGAAGCACGTGCCCTGACCTCAGAATCAACCAGCAACTTTTCGGTTTGAAGGATGAGGTCCAACCCACTGAGCCGCACCAGTCAGGGCTATTTTTCATTCTTACTTTTCTGTTTTTTTCATCCCCGTTCACTAGGCTGCTCTAGTCTTTTTCAGGGTGAAGTTGGAGTAAGAAGGAATGAGAGGGGCCAAGAAAGATCTAACTTCACCGGTACTTAAGTAATTTGCTGTTGTTTTTCCCTGAAAAATCCTAATGATTAAAGCTCAGTTTCTCTCTTTAGTTCTTTTCAGGATTTCTCAAAATTCCTTACAGGGTCCTAGGGAAAGCCTATAGCCAGAATATAGGAATACTCTGAATAGCCAGGGTATGGAAACTTTGTTTATCATATTTACAAGTCAGAAAAACCAACATTATGAAGTAAAAATTAGTATTCATGCATGTGGTATTCTGAGACACTTAAATTGACGTTAGCTGTGATTATTTTTTCTTGGTTTTGCATATGTAAGTTGTTTCTTGATTATAATGTTTATAGATTCCTGAAAGTATTTTTAGTTATGTTGATGTTTAAATGATAATTTGGGGAGAACAATTGTGAGGACCACAGATGACTTTGATTACTACGGTAAAACTTCTATTATTTTTAAAATCCATCATCAGTTTCCAGTGGAAAGGGAGTCACTACCCCCAGTGAAGTTGGAATTACTTTAAAAAACACCGAAGTCTTCAAATTTTTGGTTCTGTTTTTTTTTTTTTAATTGGATCTTCACATGCTAGGAGTAAGAGTAATTCTATTTTTTACATTAAACTTATTCTAGAAAGAATGATTCCTGAATACTTGTTATTTGTTTCAAAGACATGACATAGTTATAAACGCCAAACTGAGATTTTAGCCTAAAGATAGATTAATCTAAGTTCTTGCCCACCCCCATCCCCCATACTTGTCATTATAATCACCCTGATGTAGTACTATTACTAAGCCAAAATTTTAGGTCTTTCTTTAAGATACTGTCAAAAACTATTTGTCCTAAGTAGAAGAATCATGAGCTTTGGAATCAGTTCAAGATTGATCCCAATTCCAGACCATCCGTTCACTAGTCGAAGGAGCTTCATCAAGTTCAACATCCCTGTACCTCAACTTCCTCATCTCTACAATTCTCCTGAGAGGGAAAGATCATTTATGTGACCTGTTGTATGACAGAGAGTCAATAATTGGAAACCGTTATAATTTTGAATGGAGACTGACTGACTTTTATCCTTCATTCAGACTCATTGCTTTGGAGCCTTAAACCTTGGCAATGACAATGATTGTCTTGACAAAGCCAGGTGATAAGAAAGGCTGACTCAAAGTCTTTTCTTTGCACAGGATGAGACAAGGAGCTTTGTGCAGATTAGACCGTCTTCAGTGCAGCTCCAGGAAAAACCACACCACACATGACCTGCATCTTTTTCAGGCTGAACAAAACTTCCACTTATCTTTTTAAAAAGTGAAAATTTTAAATGCCAATAAAAGCATTGCTTTGACAAAGCAATTTCTTACTGAGAATCTGCATAGCCTAACAAATAAGTGTTCGGATGCCAGAACTAGACCACCTGAGTCTGACTTCTGCATTAGTCAGGGTTCTCCAGAGGAACGGAATGTATATATATCCTTTAGATTACATATATAAATATATATATTTAGAGAGAGAGATTTATTATATAAGGCGTTGACCCACGTGATCACAGAGTCTAAGGAGTCACACAGTCTGCCCTCTGTGAGCTGGAGACCCAGGAAGGCCTGTGTTGTAGTTTAAAGGCTTGAGAGTAGGAGAGACATGGACGTGGGTTTCAGTTCAAGTTCTGAAGGTCTGAGAGCAGGAGCACCAAATGCAGGAGAATATTGACGTCTCAGCTCCAATGGTCAGGCGGAAAGGGGGTGAGTCTGTTCTTTCTCGAACTTTTTGTTCTACTCAGGCCATCAGTGGGTTGGATAGGGGGAGCAATCCACTTCTCTCTGGCTGAGTCAAATGCTAATCTTTTCTAGAAGCATATTCACAAATACACTGAGAAATAATGTTTAGCCAGACATCGGGGTACCCTAGAACCCAGTCCAGTTGACATGTAAAATTCACTATCACAACTTCTAAACCTGAAACTGCTTAACTTTGTGCTCTGCTACTTGAAGCCTTTCACTTAAATGGTTGGTACCTTGGTTTCCTCATCTGTGCAATAGACAAATAAATAGTAAAAATAAGTTACTGTTATAAATTGTCACACTGCACTTGATAGTAGCAAATGCTCAATACATGTCATCTCCTACCATATTTTATACTTTATTTTTCTTCTATGTTGCAATCAGTTTCCTCTCTCTTCCAGCCAGTAGTCAAGATATAGGAAATACAGTGTCGGCCTACAAAACAGTGTCACCAGTTCGATTCCCAGCCAGGGCACATGCCTGGGTTGTAGGCCAGGTCCCCAACAGGGGGCGCAAGAGAGGCAACCACGCATTGCTGTTTCTCTCCCTCCCTTTCTTTCTCTCTGAAAAAATAAATAAAATATTTTTAAAAAGCTATAGGAAATACATAAATACTATGATGTTACTGACTATGAAGACACAACCCAGTATACTTACTTGTAATGTTCCTATAACGCATATAAAAAATGACCATTTATAAACTTATTCACTGTCTTTACTACTATGGAGTATTTCCTGTGTTAACAAAAATATGTTACTTAGAATTTTTTGAACCAGATAATAATTTACTGCAATCCGGCTGGAGTCTTGGAGAGTAGTCACATGTTTACCTCTTACACTTACCACATCTGAGAGTGAGAAGGACACACTACAGGAAGCAGCCAGGGGGCAAAGATGTATGGCGGGTGCTGGGAGGGGCTTGTACTTCCCCTTTGGATGGCACATGACTGCTTTCACAAGTGACCACATGGGACACCTTCCTCTAAGTCCCACTGTCCACTGACTAATGCCCTTTTCTCATTCAAATGCAATCTGGCATCTACAATGAACTTACCATTGGAATCCTTTTGGAATCCTAGCAGGCTTAGTGGTGATCCCCCAGCAGATATGCCTAGGTTCTAATCTCTGGAAACTTTAAATAGTTTCTATATTAGAACACGTGATTAAGGGCCTTGAGAGGAGGGGCATATCCTGGATTATTCTGGTCAACCCTAAATTCAGCGGGAAGTGTCCTTGTAAGAGTGAGGCGGAGGGAGGTTTGACACGGAGAAGAGGAGGAAGTAATGCGACTATGAAGCGGAGACTGGAGTTATGTGGCCACATGGCAAGGAATGTTTGCAGTCACTAAGAGCTGGAGTTCGATTCCCAGTCAGGGCACATGCCTGGGTAGTGGGCCAGGTCCCCAGTGGGGGGCACGACAGAGGTAACCATACATTGATATTTTTCTCTTTCTCTTTCTTGCTCCTTTCCCCTCTCTCTAAAAATAAATAAATAAAATATTTTTTAAAAATAAAAGCTGGAGGCAAAGAACAGTTTCTGTAGAGGGTGTGTGGCCCTGCTGACACCTTGATTTTGAGTCTCAGGCTTCCCTAGAACCGAGAGAGTGAATTTCTATTGTTTTAAGCCAAGATTGTAGTGGTTTGTCACGTAGCCCCAGGAAACTAATACAAGTGATTGAATAACTGAAGAACTTTTCTCAGACAACAATAAGAAAAAACTAATTGATTAATCGATCCATCTCTTTCACAATAAGTCATTATTGTAATAACTTTTTTGATACAATAATCTTGAATTCACTGCCTTTGTGGTGTATTTACAAAGCTGACAGATCAGAACATAGAGAGAGGAACAATGGAACGCATGGGGTGTACCAGTCCCTGTGTGCATGTGTGTATGTTAGGAAGAAAGACGACATGGATGTGGGGACATCTGTAATACTCACTTACATAGCAACTGTTCTAAGTAGTGGCAAGAGTATTTCCAATTACTTTAAAGGAAAGGATAGTTAGGCTGCCATGAATGTTTATGTAACTGAAATTGAAATTTGGGGAGCATTTCAATGACCACAGGATTACTGATTTTTTATCACTTTTCAAACATTTTGGAACTGTCTTGAATAAACACAGTATATAAACACCCACTTGCATTAGTAGCGTTATCCCCAGAGCTGTTAGGGATATGTACAAAGCTAGGTAAACAGACAGAGTGCAATGCTTCTACATGCTTAGAATCTAAACAGAACATCTTTGGAGAAAAATACGTCAAGGTGCAGTTAAGAAATGCCAATTACAATAAAGTACGCACACGAGTCTAAGTGAAACATTGCATATGACTTTCAGAGAAGCAATCTGTTTAGGAAAAAAAATCAAACAGTGTTAAAGCAATATCCATCTCCCTATTATTTCAAAAAGTATTATGAGGAATCTAGAAAGATTTAGAAATTAATTAAAAGTAAGCATGTTGATCTCAGAACAACATTTTAGTCAAACTATTAAGGCAAAATATATACACATATGTGTATATGTGGATGCATGCATAACATATTTAAAAAACAATTCAAATGACAATTTAAATGAATTCTATGATGATTTTTATTGTGCTTACTATACAAAAATTCTACTATAGAGAATATTGTGCTGAGTTTTATTTTAATCTTGAATATTTCCCTTCATCTCTAGAATGAGTGGTAAACTTGATAGCAATAGAAATGGAATCTTTAATAAAAGAAAAAGTTCATATGAATATCAAAAATGTTAGCTTGGCTGAAGTCAACAGCATACAGCTTGAATGGGGGTGTATGGGTAGGTAGTAGACTCAAAGTCCAAGACTATTAAATACATATTTCATACTTTCTATTTTTTTCTCTTCACTCCTGCTATTACTTTTCTTTCCATTTTTATTTTTATTATAAACTTGCTTGTGGTTTATTGAAAACATCACAGCAATAAACCCAGAATTCTTTCATCTTCCCCTTACCGTGCCTGTAAGAATCCTGCAAACATTTCTGTACTTGGACCCACAGGCTCCCGTTGGGCGGGTTCAGTAGCCTTGCTTCTGCTGAACCGCAGGCCCACTACTGGTGCTGGGGATGGTGTATTCTTGATTTCTCAAGGACACCCCTTCTGCAATTTTGTGGTCCTTCATCTGTATCATTTATTTATCCCTCTCTATTAGGTAACTCCCACAGTATATCCACATGCTATACAATGCTCTGTTTTAAAGAAAAGTATTGCTGTTACTTCCATTCAATAACTGTCTCCCATTTCTCTGCTTTCTGGCACAACAAAAATTTCTAGTAAGATTCTCCATATGTTCATCCAGTGAAACTTGGTGTCAACCCACTTAAATAAAACCTTTCTCCCCAGCTGTGGAATGCCTTGTTTTAAAATCACCAGTGCTCTCCTTGTGACAAAATTCAGTAGGATTTCTTTGATTTTAATCTTACTTGTACTTTTGTAAATATTCAACACAGTTTATTTCACTTTCTTAAAATGTCCCCTTTCCTCGGCCTTATCAGCCACACACTAGTTTTCCAAATCCCCTAAGCATTGCGCCTCCTCAGTCTGCTTTGCCAGCTCCCCCTCCTTCGATGGATGTCTAATTCACTCTGTAACTTGCCTCGTGCCATTTCTTTCAGGGTTCTACATGGTATCATGAATAATCTTATGTAGAAATTATTTATATTTACAGCCCCACTCTACTCCCTGAATTCTAAAATATTGACATAGCTCCTCCACTTAAGGAGTATGTCCAACTTAACGCCAGTTGCTCCAGTCAAAGACCTAGGGATCACTCTCAATTCCTCTCATTCATGCAACCCCCAAAACCCATGCAAAGATTCAAGGGCTTGGAGATTTTGTTTGTTTTGAAAGACTCACAGGAACTGGTGGGTCTCAGTCAAGTAAGACTTTCAGTGAGGACAAACAGAATGCCAGCAAACGGTGGAGGTCTGAGGGACGCTGGACGGGAACCATCAAGGGCTCTGCTTGTTTATACAGTGATGCATTCTTTTTTCCTCTGGATTGAAGTGTCAAGGCTTTGCCTGACAAATTATGATTTCAGGATAGTTCCAGGCAGGAGTTCACAGCAGGGTCGTTTGTGTCTCTTGATCTTACAGCGAAACCACGCCGCCTGACCAGTCAGCTGAGGCCAAAACTCTGCCCTGGGTGTTCCCAGGGAAACTCACACCATCGAAAGGGCATCCTAAGTCAATCAGTAGTTATTTGGTTAGTTGTCCTTATATTTGCCCAGGTGTCAAGACCAGACATCCAGGCATCCCTGAAGGTAAGCATAGACCCATCCTATTTCTGCTGTGAAATAACCCTCTCATACCTACATATCCTACAAAGAGTTCTGTTGACTCTAACATATAAAATAGACACATATTCCTGTTTTTCCTGCTAATACCTTTGTCCAAAACACCAACTTTTTAAACTTGGGTAACCTCAATCACCTCTTAACTCTTCCTATTGTACACTCTTTTCTCCCACTCGATAACACATTCACCCACAAAGTGGCAACTGTAGATATTGAAAAATAAAAATCAATTCTGTTTCTCCTTTAAAATATTCTAATGTCCCTCCACTTGACAAAGTGGATATTTCTCTAAGTTCCTTACATTTTAAAATACTTTATCACGGTAACAATCTTGTAAAGCTCTTATTTTCCTTATTCTAGCTAGTATTTGGGAAACTACACCACTGAGTTTAGGGAATTTCCCAGGGTCCCACAGATTGTAAACACTGAAGCAAAATGTTGAATTCAGAAAGTCTTGGAAGACCACATTATTAAGCATTCAACTATTTTTTTCTTGATTGTTTATGCTTATATAAAATGCAACTTTTGTGATTCATCACATACAGTAGTGTGATATGGATACTAGCTTGAATCCTTAAAAGAAAAATAAGGATATCCTGTCTTCCTTTCTTACTGCTTAAAATCATCTAGTAAAAATTCATGTCTCAATCCTGTTAGGTCTCATAGGCACAATGACAGCTGCATTTCATAGTTTATTAGAGAAATCAGAGCTTCATTTTATGTTGAATTTCCTTCAGAGGTCAACGAAAGGCTGTGGTTTCATATTTTGAAAAGCTCATGCTATTGCAGCACCCCTGCTATCCATCACTGTAAATAGGGCATGGTTAAGCAGACACCCTGTCACCGCCGGAACATGTGATCATCCCTCTCTCTCTCTCTCTTTTTTTTTACTTAGCGTACTTCTGCATCTTTAGCTTCGTCGCCTCCAATTACTAGATTATATCTCACCATAGAACTGTGCGCCATTCTCGTCTTTGGTTCTTTAGGCGAGGTGACAACCACGACATTCACAGTGAGAGTCAGTCATGGGAGAACGTGGAGAAAAGTTCAATAAGATTTCAAAATAAAATGAGATATTCTTGAAACTCAGTGAGGCAAAGGTTTTTCAAAGCCAATTTTTTTGCCCTTTAAAGTGTTCACATTGTGATTTAACCACATTATTACAAGGCGAGATGGGGGAATTTCATTTGACACACTTCACTGTATTGTATATTAAAATTCAGGGATTCTGAGGCTTTTAATGCATTGAAATGTAGCAGAATTTACATCTTCTACTTTAGTAATCAGCCATGTTATTGTCTGTTACCCTTTGCTGATTCCAATGTCAGAAACAATACTTCTGTCTATGTCTCAAACTGGATTCATATATGTTTTAGGGCACAAATGAAATTTTGCACAATTTTACCTTAGCATTTGTAAAATAAATACAACTGAACTAGCAAAGCAATTAATTGAATACAATTTAATAACACCAGTAACTTTTCTCTTCCCAAAATGTTGATACATACTTTGTTCTGGCAAGGTATTTAAATATATATATATATAAAGTTTGATTTGAAAATTTAGCCGTAGAAATATAATTGGCAAACTATTTTGAGAAATAACAACAATATCACTTGCCTTGTGAGATATTAAAACACTATAAATTGATCACAATTAAAACATTCTAGTATTGGCCTAGGGATATATAGATAGATATATTAATGAGCAACATAGTCAATGCAAAAATGGACTCACTTGTATTTCGAATGTAGAGAAAGACAGACAATTTAGTAAGTGTTTGCAGGTTATTTGTGGGGGATGGGGGCATTCCCCTACCACTGTTCTAACTGAACGAAACGCACTTCTAATGCACCTGTTTCACAACATTTTAAAGTAACTACACAAAAATCAGGAGACTGTTTTTGAAATCATTTTGGGTGTTTCAGATCTTGGGAAAATTTCCCGACATCAAGAGAAAATTTCAGGATTCATAAAGAGAAAGCTACATATCTGAATACATAATATGAAATTCAAGTAAAACCAAAGGTATTAAGAAGGCAAGTGACAGGCTGGATATATACTATCTTCAACATATGTAGCCAAAGATGTCTTAAAATTAAGAAAATAAAATCACCGGTAGAAAAACAAGTAAAAGAATTATCAATAAAATGTGACACATACAATAAACACAACTGCTTGGCTGTCATATAAAATAAGGAGCTTTACCTGTAACTAGCGATGTGAAGCTTGGAAAAATAAAACTCCTTCCCTTCCAACAGGCAAACATTGGGAAGGTTGTGAGAACCTAGAACTGGAGAATGTGTTGGGTAAAGACACTTTTCTGGAAGTAGTGGGATTGTGGATTCATGGGTAGTTGCTTTGTGAATAGAGGTTTGCTTGTTTATTTGTTTTTTTTTACCAACACTTTTAAAAGCCTATAAACAAAACCAAGCAGTTCTCTTCTAGAAAAACTAGTATATGTGCATAAAGTGGAAAATAAAAGACATTATTATAAAAATGAATTATTGAAACAGCCTTAATGCCCATCAAGCGGAAACACTTACTTATGCATTGACATGTCCATGATATGAACATCCATGCATTCATTGCACATGTATGTAGAAGCAGTGATACAAGATCTCAACCCTGTATTGATTAATGGGAGTAGACACTGTAGTTCACGTACGGTGCCACCTCATTGAAGATATCTCAGCAGGTGTGTCTCTGAATATGTCTGCATGTGTCTTAAATGCAGAGAAAATTGTAAGTCAAGTGAAAAATACAAGCAAAATAAGTTTGCATTGCTTACTGCTTAAGTTGTGGTTAATCTCCATAATCACTGCTTTTCAGGCTATTGAGGAAAATCTGTAAGTTCTAAATAAGTCCATCCCTGTAACTTGTGCATGCTCTAATTTCCTCAGCATTTTGGAATAATTTCTAAACATTGAGTTTTTACTCAGTGGCAGGCATTACACTGAGAAATAAATTTGCCCTGGCTGGTGTAGCTCAGTGGATTGAGCGCGGGCTAGGAACCAAAGTGTCCCAGGTTCGATTCCCAGCCAGGGTACATTCCTGGGTTGCAGGCCATAACCCCCAGCAACCGCACATTGATGTTTCTCTCTCTCTCTCTCTTTCTCTCTCTCTCTCTCTCCCTCCCTCCCTTCCCTCTCTAAAAATAAATAAATAAAATATTTTTTTAAAAAAAGAAATAAATTTAATCCTCATCATTCTGACTGAAACATATTTTATTATTCAGATTTTGCAAGTAAGAAACTTAAACTGAAAGTGATAAAATGAGACACCGAATGCCACCCAACGGAAGTAAGGATCTGGTCTGACTTGGACTGGTCCTGACGGGCACCTTGCAAACGCTCTTGATGTTACTCCTTAGAACCCCTACGTCCAACATGAGTTTCTCTATTCCACATCTGTCCTCTCACACTTTTTAAAAGTAGGAAACCTAAAAATAAGGAATTTCATTAATGAGTTGTAGAAAACACTAAAAAGAGAGCAATTTTCTTTCTTTTTTTATTTTAAAAGCTTTTATTTACTTATTTTAGAAAGGGAAGGGAGGGAGATAGAGAGAGAGAGAAAGAGAGAAACATCAATGTGCGGTTGCTGAGGGTCATGGCCTGCAACCCAGGCATGTACCCTGACTGGGAATCGAACCTGCGATGCTTTGGTTCGCAGCCTGCGCTCAATCCACTGAGCTACGCCATCCAGGGCTGCGAGCAAATACTTTCATAATAAAGTCTTAGCGGCAGTTTACCTTTTATGCCGAATAAACAATTTATTAGAGAATATGTACTGTGCGGTATCAGTTTCACACACACGCCGGCACCTCCATCACCACTTCCACTGAACTGGATGCACGTTTGACAATATATCATTACTGTTGATTACTCAAGTGTCAGTATCAGTATCAGTTTATTTTGATAATTGTTCTTGCATTAGATGTGAAATTTAAATGAGTCAATACATAGATAAATACAGATACTTAATATTCACATGTCATCCTACTTGAACCAGCAATAGTCAATCACCAAGGCCCTTTTATATAACTGACATTAATTCACAAGTTGGATGTACATATTTTTCCAACTATATATAAGCCTTTGTCTCCTCAATTATTTTGGGCTAAAGAATTATATCTCTTTCCAGATGAGTCTTCTCCGTCTGCTTTTAGGGAAGATTAAGTAGGCAGTCATCACTGATTTTATTTGGTCCTGATACTTTTTTTACATTTTTCCTCCTGTTGCTATCCCAAACACATTAACTCTCTTTTTGCACCATCCATTTTTTAAAATTTCTTTATATTCTCACATCTATCCCTCCCTCTTCATTGTATCTCCATGCCAGAGTACTCAATATATTTAGTCAATAGCCCACATTAGTTATTTCTAAACCAGTAGTTCAGTGGGTGCTGAGGTTTGCTCTACAATTCACTGCTTTGCTGATTTTTTTTTTTGTATGGTGTAAGTGTCTCTTGCTTTCATTTCAGATAACTAGCATTTGCTTTATCTTACTTGTATGATATATATTGCCATTTCCTGCTGGGATAAAAATGACACACAGAAAACATACTCTTAAACTGTTACGTGTATTCAGAAGTTCCGAGACATTGCACTACCCAGAACAATTAAGGGTAGCTGACTTTATCATTATTTCTAAATTTAAATCATTTTTTGGTAAAATTACCTTTAGCTTTAGTGTAATTAGTACTTTTTGTTAAGAAAAATATGATAATGAATATGGGTTTGAAAGACACTGGCTGATATGTCTATTTTGCAATGTACTTGAATTAGTTACTATCTGCATTATATCTTAATGAGGAAAACTTGCAGCATAGTAAGACTAGAACGTTAGCGGGAAATGCCATGGCTTGCTTAAATATTATGAATTACAGATCATTTAAGAGAAAAACAAAAGGGTTTCTCACGTGTCCAGAAAATAAAACATGAAAACATGCACAGTCTATCAAACAAAAACCATAACTGGGTGGCATCAGTTTATTCAAAATCACTGCAGATGTCAATAAAAGAGTATGCATTTTCCTCTGGTCTGTTTGCTGCTTCATTTTGCTTTAGCATATTGTGATTTTAGATACTTAATACTACAAAAGGCATTTTACTAATGCCTGAGTAATCCATTTGCTCAAATTATATTAATTTAATGTTCGGTAATAAAATCAGTGGAAATCAGTAGCATGATCAGCATGTTGGTATTGTTCGCAGACTGAAGTACAATTTGCCGAACAAAACAAAAACTGCAGGAGAAAATACTATACATTCTTGTTTTAATTGGCAGCTCCCAGTTATATTAATTCCAGAGGCAGTTTTTAATGCCTTAATTTGCATATCTTCATGTGAATTCTTGCCTCATAAAAGGCAGGAAATTGACAGCCTCCGAGAACACCAACTCCAGCTTGACCACAGAGACCTTACAGTGTGAGAACTGGATGCAGCCCTGGCTGGTGTGGCTCAGCGGCCTGAGTGCCGGCCTGCGAACCAAAGAGTCACTAGTTAGAGCCCCAGTCAGGGCACATGCTTGTGTTGCGAGCCAGGCGATGAGAGGGAACTATACATTGATGTTTTGCTCTCTTTCTCTGGCCCTTCCCCTCTCTAAAAATAAATAAATACAATATTAAAAAAAAAAGAAACGGATGCAATGGCCTCCTCCAGCTGCATCACACATCCCTCTGGAAGAGAGCCCTCCTCACCAGCCACGCTGACACACCGATTAGAATTCCAGCCCCCAAAACGCTGAGAAATTAAAGTCTGTTGTTTATAATTCGTGGTGTTTTGTTACAACAGCCCCAAGACAGACAGATGCATTATCACTGGACTATAAGGCAAATCTTTAATGATATTATAGTTATCTAATCATTGAATAAGGCATCATCCAAAAAAAACTTACTTTCTTGCCAGTGGAATTCTTTAAGTACAACTCTTGAAGCACAAGATATCCAGTGATATCTTTAACAAGATTTTGCATTTAATGGGATATTAAACTAGATAAGTAAAACCTAGATCCATTTTCAAAATAAATCTAATAATATGGTAAGTAAGTTAACTGATTTAACAAATATAATTTGGTAAGTTAATTGATTAATTAAGAATATTAAGTAAGACTGTATATGTAAATGCCTGAAGATGTGCAATGATGATGATATATTTCTTTTCAAACCACTAAGGTTTTCTATTGGTGTTTGCTGGCATGTGAATCTAATTTGGAATTTCTTAACAAATTTCATTCTGGAAAAAAATCCTAAGATTATTCAAAACCATTCAAACAGATGCTGGTAACCATCACTGTGTATGTTTTTTTTAAATTTATGCTCTTCCAATTTATAAATCTTTGGGACCTCATTATTTCCATCTTATGGTTTCTATTTATTTGATATTTCACTTATGCATTTATAAGTATGTATAGTTTGGCCTCTGCATTAGTATAATGTCAATTCTCACCCCTCGACAATTCCTCTGTGTCTACCCACTCATTAAGAGTCTAATTTTATCTATTTGTCACTTAGCATTGTGGAATGCTTATTATACGACAAGGTCTGTCCAGAAGGTATCTAGCTATATACAATGAAAAAGTTTATTGGAGAAGATACAAGATACAAGAAACATTGTACATAGGACAATGACACCTCAGTTCCCGTCAAAGTAGGCCCATCTTGGGACCTCACACAGTTCTCCCAATCACCGTCAGCTGTCCCATCGTATTTTCTTGAATCTCATCAATGATCTGAAATCTCTCCCCGTTAAAAGGCAATTTTAGTTTTTGGGAAAAGCCAGAAGTCGCAGGGCACCAAATCTGGGCTTTAGAGGAGCTGAGTCACCTGGGTGATGTGATGTTTTGCCAAAAAGCTCTGCACGAGAGGTGACGCATGAGCAGGTGTGTTCTTGTGATGAAGCTGCCAATGACCAGTTGCCCATGTCTGTGGCCTTTGAATCGTCTGAATAGTTTCAGTGGAGTAACATTCAAGCACAACACAAAATTTCATGCAGATTTATTGCTCTACTCACTTAGTCGTTTTGAATGTGATGGCCACACAGTGCACATGCTCACTCAACAGCGTCTACCACTCCCAATGACTAGTACAGTGAGGCTGTCATTGTTCACACAGGGGCATGCAAGTCCATTCTACTTGGCTGCCAGGTTACATCAATGTTATGCAAACCATTCTCGCTAGATTAACAATGGTTGGGCTTTTTTGGAACAGATATCAATATCATTATCAGTTTTAAATTTTTTAAACTATGACCTTAAATTTTTTCTTAATAAAAACGTCAGAGGTTAATAATGTTTTTCATATTTTAGAGATGATGGGAGTGGAATGCAAAGAAGCTAACTTGCTCGAGATGACACAGCTATTGAGTAATGAAGACAAGATAGAACGTAAACACTACTTGTCTCTCACGATCTTCCCATTGACCACCGGGCAAATGAGCGACAGCCATCTTTGGCTCCAGTGTTGGTTTGACTTAATCGGTGGTACACAGGATGTCAGTAATACCCGGGGCATACTGTGGCTCTCATAAAGGAGAGAAACAGGATATTTTCCTCAGAAGGTTTAATGTATCAGAGTTATTAAGTGCTCTATGCTATCCAGCTCTAATACCAGACTTATCAGTTCTTTCTCTCTCTCTGCCCATTTTTTCCTCCCTCATCCCAAACTCTGTCTTATTTTAACACTCTTCTCAACCACATCACCACTGTAGAAACACATGTGTTATTTAAATAAACTCCTGGTCTATATCATAATTGACAGATAGTGAGCATTCTTTTATTTTTAATTTGAAGAATAACAAGGGCAAATAATTAATTTAAATTAGTAAACTTTTTCTTATAATATAATGAGGGTACCTATATGGAATCTGCTCTTATGCTATAAATGACAGTCACAAAACTATACTGAAATGCCATATGACAAACAACTTCAAATAAAATATAAATAATTAATTAGAATAGGTTATAGATTTTCAAAAGATAAGACAGACATGTGGATTGCTGGTGGCGGTGGGGTGTAAGGGGGCTAAATGTTAATGGGAAGAAATATAATAAAGGTTAAATAAAAATGTAAAAGATAAGACAGACAGAAAATGAGTGGCTCACATGTTATGTGGACATGTATTACTTAGATATTTTTTTTCCATCTGCCACTTTTTGAAAATCTAAACTATTGCTGCACGCATATGTGAATTGATAACCAGTATTTAATATTAAAAAGATGTATAATTTGTCGTGTTGAGATATACTTTATGTGTGTATCTGTGCTGCACCATGTCATAAACCAATGAGATACTCTTCACTTTGATACACCAGAAAAAAATGCAATTTAATTCTGTCAAAAAACTTAAAAGGAAAGGGTGTCTATTTTTGTCCTTACAATATGAAAAACATAGAGGTCACTGTTTAGTGTCCTATCACATCACTGGATTAAGTCAGATATGAACTATTAAATATTAAGTATCATTATTATTACTATTTTCAAAAACATTAAGATACATATTATAAATTCTGGTTTCTGGATTTCACAGTAGAAAACATCAGAGGATCCCTCATCTGTGTATAATGATAATTGACAGTTTGATCCCAACTTGGGTGCAGCTGGGATTTGCCAGGAGAACCTGAAACAGCAGTGGGATGAGATCACCTGTGGATCTGGGATCCAGGGTGGGGCAGCGTTTGCCGACACCGTGAGACCAGACTGGCACGCAGGAGCATGTCCAGTGTGAGCGCGTGCGAGGCCATGGGCTCCAGCCCGGGGTGTCAATATCTCGTGTGTCTGTGTATCAGCTCCTCCTTCCTTTTGCTCCTCACCTGGATCTATTTTCTTCTGCACTTCTAGCTCTCCTGGCCCTTCCACCTGCTTCGAAGCCCATTTCCCGGAGTGAATGTCGGGTCTGGTTGTTATCTGACTGACATGCAATGGTTCAGATTCTCAAAACTCGCGTAAGTGAAAGAGATATTTTCATTTCTAATTTATTTTGGATCTTCAATAACTCTGATTCTAAAATCTGTATTTTCTTCGAAGTGATTCCAGTGATGTGCATTTTGCTGCGTGTAATGACTATTATCCATCCATACGTACTATTATAAGATGTGTCAACCTATTATCAGATCGTGGCATTAATGAGGCTTATTTAGGCTCTAACCCTTCATTTTACAAGATGAAACACTGAGTCTTTATGCCATGCTTAATTTCTTAAACATTAAAAACCATACTATTAATATCACAATCACCTAAGAAGAGAAGTAGAATATTTAGAATTTTCATTTTGAATCATGCATATTCAGTGACACAATGATCCTTAACAAGTACACCCTTTCCCCCCACATGGAGATGATGATTACTTGCATCTCCAAACTGGAAGATAAATGACATATCTTGTCCAACTTGTTAAGAATGGGAGCAACGGCTTCTAAATGGCTCTTTGACCCCTGGATCCCCCAGTCTCCATGACAGGGACTTGAATCCATCTGCCGAACTCCTCTGTGCCTCTGGTCCCAGTCTGTGAGACAGGAGAATGCTGAGACACCAGAGGGCGATGGCCGTGATTAAAGAAGAAAACGTAAGTGACACCTCAGATAGGGCTTGGCCCCTATTACGCCCTTTATCATCATTGTCAGTTGCTCTTAGTATGACTATGATTTTCTCTGAAAATGCCAGAGGACCGTCTGAAATGAACAACCCCAAAGGCACCATTCCATGGATTATCGTTCTGAGTCGCAGCATATCATTTGCTGAAAATAATTTGAAGATTCAAAGTACAGATCAGTGTTTTTGCAATTCAACGTTGCTCAGTGCCTTTTACAGTAATTATTCCCACCATAACTGGCAAATGTTAGCATATATAATTTATTTTTATTGCATATGTATTAAGTGCCTGTTCTGATTATTTAATTCACAATATCATATCAGGATTAAATATTACTAAGATAATTCAAAGCTTTTTAGCAATTTTAATTGATTGTTCCTCATCTCTGTGCCATGTCACAAACACATTCTCTGTGGTAGTTCTATTTTGTCAAATTTTAACAAGTTTCCTTGCATCTTCAGCTATAAAAGTTTTCTTAGGCGAATATTCTTTATTAACTTTTTTAGAAAAAAGTGAATATATATAAAGGCATGGAGAACAAAACCATCCCTTTCTCATTCATATCCCTTTATTCATGGCATAAGATTCATTTAAAATGCATGTATGTCACGGAGAGCAGTGTGGTTGGTGACTGAAGAGGAGGGGATGAGTAGAGGTGGAGGGAGGTATGGTGGCAGAAATGGTAATGGAAAAATAATAAAAACAAGCCCTGGCTGGCGTAGCTCAGTGGATTGAGCATGGGCTGCGAACCAAAGTGTCGCAGGTTCGATTCCCAGTCAGGGTACATGCCTGGGTTGCAGGCCATGACCCCCAGCAACTGCACATTGATGTTTCTCTCTCTCTCTCTATCTCCCTCCCTTCTCTCTCTAAAAAAAATAAATAAAATTTTAAAAAAAAGAAAAAATAATAAATACAGAAAAAAGAAAAAGTATGCATTAAATAAACATTATTGCTTCATTATTATTTATTCGATGATTTTTTCCTCCAGTACACATCTGACATACTTGTAGGAGCTCCAGTTACATGGATTCCAATTACCCTCCAATAAAAAACCATTTTGTGACGTTTCACATGGTGCCTTTGCCTTTCATTTTGTACATAGACCGGAGAAAGCAAACCTCTTATTCTTGGACTTTGAGCTTAGCGAGTTAAAAGCAACAGCTTCCTGCTTCAGGTTTTGTTATTTGTTTTAGACGGTGAGCTATTAATGAACTCCAGCCTCCTCTTAAACGGAAATTCCTCCCCAGGGCCCACTGCGAAGCGCAGGACCACTCGTCACTCCCTGCCAAGCCTCGCACTGCTAATGGACATCTGCGCTAACCTATAGCTGTGCAAATCCCTGGCTTGTCTATTGGAAGTGAGAGTCCCGCAGCCCGATGAAAAACACCCTGGTCTCCCCTGACTAATGAGAAACCAGCCTACTGCCCGGGCAAAGACGGTGCTAAGAATGTGCCTCCGAGGGATCGCGGAAACCGCCCAAAAACTGTAATCAGGATCATTACAGATCTCAGTGCCGCATTTTTCATATCTTCACTCGGAAAGAGCACGAAATAGAATTTGAAAGCGCACGATGGAGACTCAGATCATTTGCTCTAATGCAGATCATTATTTATCTACAAAGGCATATTTCACGTAGTTACTTAATTTCAAATATCATAAAACACTGGGGTTATTGGCTCCATTTGGTTGTCCAAGCACAGATCGGAGACCGGATCCCTGGATGGAAGAACTAGGGAACCTAAATGCGGTACTTTGGGCCCCTGATTCATGTGGGTCAGGACTGCAAGTTGGACAGCAAGGGGGAAATTTGCCTACTCTTCTAACTCAGAGCCCAAGACCACAAGCAGAAGTTTCCTTTTGACTTGATTCACTAACTCTTCGGAACTGAAATGGTATAACTACATTGTCTTGTCCCCCCAAATTTACTCCCTATATTTTTTTCCAAAAGATTTTTCTAGGAGTCAATTCTAAAGTACATTTCATGTAAGCTCCTAGAATGGTCATAGCCAGAAATGTGACCTTGGTAAAAACCATTTCAAGTGGAGCCTAATCAACAAACAAGAAACAAGAAAAATATAACCAGAGACAGTAAAATTAAGAACAAACTGACAGTAACCAGAGAGGAGGTGGCAGGGGATAATGGGGGGGAGGGGGAGGGGGTTTTAGGAACATGTATAAAGCACACATGGACAAAACTAAAAGGAGGAAAGGATCAAGAGTGGGAGGTGGGGATGCCTGGGGTAGGGGGCAGTGGCAGGGGAAAATGGAGACAACTGTACATGAACAATAAAAAAAATTAAAAAAATTAAAAAACACTTTGTCACCTGTTACCAATTATAAAAAGTGAAAGGAAAACTAAAATACCACAAACTATCATAAATATGACCTATCCTGTGTGATTTCTAACAATATGGAAGAGATGAGCAGAAATCAGTGTATAAATCCTATGTGAGAGCCCAGCATGTAAGCCGGCAAGTAAATGAGATAGTTTCTGAAACGGTTGCTATAATACAGGCCCAAACGTACAAGTCCACACTCTGAAACCCTCTGACACACCTGTCCTTTAAAACTCAGAATGCTTTCCATTTAAATAAGCAATACTCTCATATGAAGTATGTTGTGTAACATCCACAGTAGGATTTGGGATAGCTACTGTAGGAAATATAAAGACAACATAAATAGCCTCATGTAAATTCAGTTTCAGTTTTATATCAGATATATAGATGAATTATCCCCAAGTTGTCATTCTTAAGTTACTAATGGGTTTCGGAAACGGAGAAAAAGTACGGAAGTGCAGCCAACCTGTAACAAACAGAAGTGAAGTTCAGGGGAAGAGTATTAGAACCACCGAGAATATCCATTTCTAAACCTGTCTACCTCCATGGACAATAATAACATCAAAACTGAAGAAAAGGTTTTGCAGCCACGTATTTAATATTGTTCATGTTGTCCTAACAAGAAGTGTAAAGGGCTAGAGATAAGAGTAATGATTGGAAGCTGGAAAGGCATGGAAAACAGAACCTTCACGGAGAAAACTGACCATAATATCTTGTAACTCGACCACTAGCAGTAACACAAGGTGGGGATTGCATTCTTACACAGCAAACTGAAATCCGAGTGCACAACATGTACGTTGGGAAGGGTGTGCTCCTGAAGACGTGGGAATGCTTTTTCCTCATGACGTTTATTAACTTACTTTTCAAATTTTATTTTTCAGTTACAGTTGATGTGCCATATTAATTTCAGATGTACGACATAGAGGCTAGACATTTATATGCCCTCCAAAATCATCGCGCCGATAAGTCCAGTGCCCATCTGACACCATACATATAAAGAGTGATTACAATATTATTGACTGTATTCCCTATGCTGAACTTTACATCCTCGTGACTGTTTCCATAACTGGCAATTTGTACTTCTTAATCCCTTTCATCTTTTTCATCTGTCCCCCCAACTCCCCTGCCATCTGGCAACCACCAATCTGTTCTCCATATCTCTGACTTTGTTTCTGCTTTGGTTGTTCATTTGTTTCCAACGTTTAGATTCCACATACACGTGAAATGCTATGGTATTTAGATCCTCCCCTTCACCCTTGCATGAAAATACAGTCAAGTGAATATACTCAACTGTTCAAATGTAGAAGCAAATTTGCCCAAGTATTAGAAAAAATGACAGGTTAATGGTTCTATGTTCTTCTGTGGTCATAGTAAAGGGACATTTTTGTTCACGAAGTCAGATATGCCACCACCGAATTATTTATGACTCCGTGTTATTAGTTCAAGTTCCTGACCTGCAGTTTTGATGGAAGTATAGCCTCAGCCAATTTGAGGTCCTCCCCCATGGGATAGGTTTGCATCCAATCTTCAAGCGGGACCTGGTGTTGGAATGGTGTCGTGGATTCCAGGGAGTTGGGCCATATGCTTCTTATCCTGTGGCTGCAGAGGTTCCAGCTGCTCCGTGAGGGCTTCGGGCACCTCCACCCGCCCCACAGCTAGGGCAGTGCGGCCCAAGCTCAGCCTTCCCTCGCTTCTCCTTTCCACCGGGTTCTCCCATGGGAACTACTGTTTGTTTGTTTGTTTGTTTGTTTGAAGGAAAATGGAGCCTGCTGGAAGATCTGAAGACTGAAGTGGGAAGAGAGACAGGAAGGCCTCCGAGCTGTCCTTTCTGTGGCCCCTGGTCACTGATGTCCCCACTTGATGCCTTTGCTTCTCAGTCACTTTGTTGGGCCACAGGCTGAATATCATTAAAAAGCCCAGACTATCCACCATAGAAAGAAACGCAAATATTTTTTTCAGGCAGTAACTGTACCAGCTGCCTGGTCCACCTTCATTTGTTCAAACCCTGGTATTTGAAAGTAAAAACTGTCTAATATTGCTTATTTGCATATTTTTCTTCTGTGCTTTATGATTATAGTACAAAAGTCGCTATCTGCTTCTATTTTTCAGGACACTGGCTAGTATCTATCTCACTTTTACATACCCTTAATATAAAATGCAAGATAAGGCTGAAAGTGGAGGCGAGGATTATACAGTAGGGTTTCCTGAAGGCCACTGTGAGGCATTCTCACTAACATCTGTGGGTGATGGGGGGACATGGGGAGACACTGAGGTTTACTTGTTCACTAAACCTCCTCTCCAATGCAGCATGCCCATAAATGCAACCCTGTGAGACAGTATGCATCCTTTATCATCAAGTAAAACCATCTCTTTATCTTCAATTATTCCTCGGGGGCAGAAATTTAAGACCTGCCATTCCGTGTAAGTCTGACACGTGCTAAGTGCTCCAGAGATGCATGGTATAGTGAATTTAAATGTGTTTTTTTTTTTCCTTAGTAATTAAGGAAACACTTGAACTAGATCTCACAGGTATAAAAGTAAATCCGTCGCAACAATACTTTGAGTAGAACTTGCATTTGTAAAAGTAAATCCACACCATGACTTAACCGTAGGAGTAAAAAAATATCCCTTAGAAGCTTGTTTTTATGAGCTTTGTAGGACGACGGCATGGGTGAGACGTCACAGGGCCTGGGACCACGGGGTTGCCAAGAGCAACAGGAAGAGGGAAGGAGCGCCCCCGCGTGGTGCGGGGAGAGCCTGTGGGACTTAGCAAGGGACTTCTTTACTTCGGAAGACAGAAGTAGGAGTAAAAATATTCTTAGTCTTAGTTGAGCTGATAAGTGCAAAAAAAACCCTGAATTTAAGAGGTAATAGGGTGGGTGGGGAAGGAATAGTTTGATGGGAGAAACTGAATTTTATATTTTGAGACTTGAGGCAATCTTCTCAGCTCTGACCATAACCAGCAATGTGATACTCAGCAAATCTCTTAAAATTTAGAATTTTTATTTCTCATCCACAAGAAAAAAAAAATGGAAGAAGTTATCTTCAAAGGTCTCTCCAGCTGGAATATCAAAATGATTCTAAAAATATTATTCCGTGATTTTTGACAGGGCAACCTGAGCTGTGAAATGCAGGGGCAGAGAGGAAGACGGGAACTGGTTTTCACATATAAAGGGAGGCAATTTATTATTTTTTTAAGAAAAATAATGTATACACTAGACAAGAGAGGATAAATTGTAGCGTCTAACCCCAAAAACATGATTAAGGAACAGAACAAACAGATACTTAGTTTAGAGATGGTTGACGGAGGGGAACACAGTAAGTAAGAGTCGTAAGTTTCCCATATACATATGCATTAAAATAGAATATATAAATTATGTTGCATATTACATGTTAACAGATATAAAGAGAGCACGTGTTTATGAAAAGGTTAAAAGGAAGGAAGAAGGGAAGCAAATTGAGGACTTTTTTTTTCTGAAATTTCTCTGCAAGGTTGAAAATGAAGCTGCTACTCAGTGAAAAGACCCGAAATTGGGTCAAGAACATAATGGAAAGCACAATGCTTAGCAACTATGTGCATGAAAAGAGATTCAATAAGCCAAAAGCGAATGTTTAAAACCAAATAGAGATCACGCTGCAGACAAGATAACGTGAAAGTTAGTGATTATGAATAAGCATAATTTCTCTACAAATGACTCAGCTTCCTCTCTTATGTCTTTGAAGATAATACGTCATTCTTCCCCTGGTTGACAACATTGTCGGGGAGAGAGAATTGCATGAGGTCCCTTGGATGGGTGACGTTCTAGGTCAGAGACAGGAGATGTGTCAGAGAACTCCAACAGAACTTTGAGACTGATGAGTAGATGCAGCAGGACGGTGTAAATTGGGTTTGTTTCTCAGGTTTCAAAATCAAGAAAACGGTACAAATGGGAGTGATGACATCATGGGAGGTGCAGTCACAT
The DNA here is from genome assembly GCF_004126475.2 of Phyllostomus discolor. Lineage (NCBI taxonomy): Eukaryota > Metazoa > Chordata > Mammalia > Chiroptera > Phyllostomidae > Phyllostomus > Phyllostomus discolor. The sequence goes on along the minus strand of NC_040910.2, from coordinate 7,456,466 downwards.
GATAACAGAAGGCAGGGGTATGGGGGGGGAGGTCACCGGAGCAGAGTGGGCAGAGGATTTCTGGGGTCAGGGCTTCATCAGGGACATGGGGATACAATTGTTAACCCATCTGAAGCTTCCTCAGAGCAATACCTATCCTGTCGTGTATTATAGGAATATGTTATACTTTTCACGATATGAAGAAAACAGTCAAGAGTTTAAAAACTAAACAACACTCGGAACTCAAAGAACTGCAGATTCGCTGCATCATTCCCTCCTAGCTGGGGAGATGCTGTATGTGAATTTAACAACTGGCCCCTTCTCTCCCAATAAGTGCATCTTCAGATTTTGAGTATATATAGACCAAGAGGATTATTAACATGTTTTCGATCTATCAAGGCAGGAGTAAAAAAGCATTAATTTTGATGTTGGTAGAGAAATGGGAGGAAAATATATATCAATCATGGACATACATGCCATTTGCCTTGCTTCTTAAACTCTCTACGTACCCTTCATTTAAAATGGAAAAGTAGAGCGAGGGTGTCTCACAGAGGCAGGGGGTGAAACAACCTTCCTAAGTACGAGATTAGCAACAGAGCTTGTTTAAGTTCGTTCTTCTTGCCTGGGAAGGTATGCCTGCTTCCCAACCTTAGACCCTCCGTTGCTATCAGCTCTGACAACTCCATTCTGGAGTCTAAATGCATGTGCCCTGAGCTGTCAGTAGAGGGACTGTTCATCCAGGCTAGATCAAGCTGGGCTGAACTGGGACAGGGCAGAGTTTGGGGACCCAACTCAACATTATTCATAATGGATAATAGATGCAGGACAGATGACAGCTGGTGACGTGCCTGCCTCAAGCACTGACACAGGTAATGCATGGTCTTTGCTCAGGTGGACCTGTGATTTCCCTCCCAGCTTCTGGCAGCTCGGTCCCTCCCACCTCTTCACTCCCCTTCCATAGTTGATGTTCCCCAAACCCCTGGAAATAATTATTTTTTCCACAAGTTGCAAGTTGGAGGGCATGATCCAAGATAGCATAAAAGTGCAATTTGTTAAGTACTTTTTAGCATCAGTCTTGATTAAAGCATTGATTTCAGTACTTCAGTGGACAAAAGAGCAATACGCTTCAAGGCATTTTTAAACCTTATTTCAAGAAGATAAACACCAGCTGAACCCAAACCAGATGGGGATCTATCCAGAGAGAGTTGCAAACTAGCACAATGGAAGATCAGAGAGGAAAATTCACAGAGATGACTTCCCTGAGAGATACATTGGGATGGACCTGGAAACATTAAAATACTTTCAAGTGATAGGATTGGGGATTAGGGACATTACAGGTAAATGTAATAGCCCGAAGTAAAGATCAAATAATAAAGATCAAGGCCTTTTGAAATGTTGATTTATTCCACTGAGTAGATAGGGAATTTAAGTTGATAATCGTTTGTATGAGGATGCTGAAGTGAAAGAAATGATAAAATTCCATTTAAAAAAAATAAGGAAGAAAGTAACAGAGACAAATTACGGAGCTTAAGTGAACCTCTTCAGCAACCCACAAACCCTTTCAACTTCTCTCCCGATCACTTTCTGAACAGTTTTTTCCACACTTTGAACCCCATATTTCTATAACTTTTTTTAACCTTATGCTTCCTTTATGTAATGGGATGTGTGTACATGTGCATGTATAAATAACTTAAGCATTCAGCTTCTTTCGAACAATATTGGGCTTAAATTAATAATCCATATTGTTGCATGGTGACATATAGTACTTTGTGGGTTTTTTTTTACTATTTTGAAAGTAACACCGGCCCTAACTGGTGTGGCTACGTCCGTTTAAAGACATCCTGCAAAGCCAAAGGTTGCCAGTTCTACAGTTCTATTACAGGTCAGGGCACATACCTGGGTCGTGGGCCCAGTCTCTGTTGGAGTTCCTGCAAGAAGCAACCATAGATGTTTCTCTCTCTCTCTTTTTCCTCCCTTCCCCTCTCTCTAAAAAGAAGTAAAATATTTTTTTAAATAATACTGAATAAAAGTAATAAAAATAAATATATTTTTTCTTGCGCCCAAATTAAAGGAACATGTTTTCTATTTAGTACAGTGTGAGCTTTGGGTTTATTGGAGATATCCTTCACCACATAAAGAAAGTTTCCTTCTTTTTATGATTTACTGAAAAGTTTTATAATAAATGGACATTGAATTTCTCTGTGCCTTTTAATGTTAACATAGACTATTTCTCATTCCAGCTTTACCAGGGGATTATACTGATGAATTTTTTCTCATGATTTATTTAGTTATTTATTTATTTTGAGAGGGGGGAAGGGAGAGAAAAAGGGAGGGAGAGAAACATCAATGTGTGGCTGCATCTTGAGTGCCCCCTACTGGGGACCTGGCCTGCAACCCAGGCATCTACCCTCACCGGGAAGTGAACCTGAGACCCTTAGTTCACAGGCCAGCACTCCATCCACTGAGCCACACCAGCCAGACCTAATTTGTAAATTTTAAAATCACCTTGCAATCTCTTTTATACATTGTTGCATTCCCTGTGAAAACGTGTTCTTTCATTGTGTCAAGAGAGAAGAAGTTCAAAGGACACACACGTGGTCAAGTTTAAACGTGGCGGCATGACTTTGTTGGGGTTAAGGGAAACAGTGCACCCTCAGGGACACAGAGGGCAGGCAGGCTGGAGCAGCAGCTGCCCCGAAGCTTCTGTTAACTCACCATCTATTGTCTCAGTTCTGGGTGATGATGGAGGTGCTTTTCAAACCTTCCAGCCATCCCCTGTGATTCTTCCTGGGTTTGAGTGCGGTCCTCCCCTTGACCAATCCCTTTCTGGACCTACTGGAGTTCTGCACTCTCTACCCAACCAATTACCTTTCCAGGTTTTCCCATGCTAGTCCCTGCCCCTCATGTCATTAATTTTGGCTCTTACTGTGCGTACCCCCAAATAGAAACACCTCCCCCTATACCATGTTGACTTCTATTGTGCATCAAAAAAGCCCTATTAAGTCATCTGACTTCTGCACATGTGCCCAGCAGAGGAATTGTCCCTGCCTCCTCGCTCTGATAATCCAGCACGGGGCTGGCAGCACCTCTGGGAAGCTGGCCCGTCTGCTCCCAGGATTAAATGTCCTCCTCCACCGCAGGCTCCTGGGATGTGTGAATGAGCCTGTAACTGCCGCAGCTTCCTACTAAACTCAGTGGAATTCTATCCTAATACATCTGATCCAGCTTTTCAGCTTACTGCTTTAATATCTGATTCCCTTTTTCCTTTTCCTTGTTAATAACCAGTTAACTACCGACACTCACAGTTGGATTCAAAATGCAAAACTCTCATTCAGAATTCTTCCGTCAATATTTATGAGCCATATTTTTTTTCTTAACTTTTCTTACTAAATCCTTGCTGAATTTCAGTGTCGGAACTTTTCTGACCTCATACAAGTTGGAATGGGTACATTTTCTGAAGAAGCTGTAAACATTTGTTATGCCTTCTTTCTTAAATGTTAGTTAAATATCAATAGCGCAGCCATTGGAGATGGAGTTTTCTTTGTGGATAGTTTAATTTATTTAAGTCACAGAAATTATCCAGATTTTCACTTTCATCCTTGCCAAATTCACTAAATTGTGCTTTTTAAGCCATTTTCCCATTTTATTTATGTTGTCCAGTGTATTACCAGAAATATTTCAGTAATATCTAATAATTATTTAATGTCAATAGTCCCTGTAATGATGCTCTATTTTCTTGGTGATTTGTGTTATCCCACTTTATTTTTGATCTATTATAATAGGTGCTTATGAATTTTATTAATCTCTTTAAAAGAGAAACTTTTGTTCTGCTGATTTTTAAGTGTTACACATCTGCTTTTGCTTAATTAGTTGACATCCTTAATTGTATAATATTTCCTCTTTTTTGGCTTTGTTTGCTCTTCTTTTCCCAGGTTTCTTGGATGCAGATTCAGATCATTTTTAACATTTGTTTTTTAACTAATAAATGCATTTAAAGCAATATATTCTCAGCTAAATATCGATGTAGCTGAATCCAGACATCTATGATATATCATAATTTCATTTTATTTCCTATTGTTTGCTAATTTCCTATTGTTTCCTATTGATCTGAAATAATAACTGTTTAACAGCGCCCTACCCTATCAAAGCAAAACACAATCCAGACATCACGATAAAAAAAGAAGAACAGTTATGTAGTCAGTGCTCATCGGGCGCCAGGCATTGGGTGGATCATTTGTGGAACGCAGGCCGAACTCATGGTCGCCTGTTTGAGAAACAAAGTTAATTGCCTTCCAGCTCAGAGACCCGGGGACAACCTGCCCTGCCCTGACCTCAATAAGGAAGCACGTTGTGTGTCTCAGACACCTTGCTTTGGATAAGGATGCTTAGCTTAACACACCAAGATTTTAATGAATGTGATTTGGGAGGCAATTGTTTGATAATTGACTCCTCCCTCGTAAGCTTCAGAGTTTTCATGTCAGTAAAGCCGCTCCCACATAGAACGCCGTTTCCTGTTATCCAACACAGGTGTATAAACGTTTCGGCACCTACTTTTACTTGCTCTGTCGTCACTACGGATGCCCTTTACCCGCAGTAGTCAACATGACTAACTGTGTTTTTATTTCCTTTTCTCACTGTGTGCCGTTTAGTCATTGAGCTCAAATAAGTCAGTGCACTCTATAATAACGGATAAGGAAGTGAGTTCTGAACGCCTGGGTTCAACTCTGTGCGTGTTCCCTAGCCTTTCCATGCTTTCAACCTGAAAAGAAAAAATAAGAATAACAAATCCTTGGGAGGCTGCAGGAGAGTCTTGCCAGAGGCTCGCACGCACCTCATTTACCTTGAAAATTGCTCAGGTAATGCATTTCAAAAACATGGATTCGAATGTTTGATAATTCTTGGTAACCGTATTTATTTATATTATTCTGAAAGCAAACAGGAGGTGTCTGGATTAAGTCCAGATTACTATCCCTTACGGTAATTACTGCATTCCCTCCCCATACTCCATGTCCCGGCTCCCCCCTTCAGAATGAGGCCCGATGGATGGAACCCGGGCATCAGCGATGGGGGGTTCACGGGAGAGGACCCCAGCCTCAGTGGCTACACGGGGCCCCTCCCTTCGGAGAGGTGGGCAGACGCTTGCTCCCTAATGTGTTCTAATCCTCTGAATGTAAACAGCCTGTGCCAGGGCTCCAGGGTTCATCCCGCTTTGAAATGGAAACAAACTTGAAGATAAGCATCTAAATCTCTCTGGCAGTGTCTCCCTATCTAGTCAGTCATCTTTTAACTTCCAAGACTTGTCCTTTAATCTGGGCTCCAGTTTCTTTGCTCAGAGAGCCCAAATGGTTCAAAAGCATGAAAATGCTCACTCTCCTGATAATGCTAAATTAAAACTGTATATAATTATAAAGACTTGGAATCCATATCACAAAATTAAACATGAAATCGCTAAATATGTTATTTTCTCAAACTTGGCTAAAGTTAGCCAACTTTTTTATTTGTGCCAATAATACAAGTACCAGATATTGCTCAGTCTTTCATATGTAACTCTAAAAACAGCATTTTAAAAATTGTATACATTGGTTTGAGAGAGAGACACACAGAGAGGGAGATGGGGGGAGAGAGAGACACAGAGAGACAGAGAGAGAGAGAGAGAGAGAAAGAAAGAGAGAGATTATTTGTTCTTCCACTTATTTAGGCATTTGTTGGTTGGTTCTTGTATGAGCCCTGTCAGGGATCAAACCTGCAACCTTGGTGTATATGGACGATGCTCTAACCAGTTGAGCTCCCTGGCCAGGGTAAACCACGTTTTAATGAAAATTAAATACATTGTGCTATTTTCATCTATCTAATTGTCACAAACATGGGATAGAATGAAAGTATTGCATTTCAAGTAACTGTGCCTATGTTGTTTCCTCAGAGACTTAATCGTCATGCAATATTTTTGGAAACACCAAAGCTTTAATAAGAGAAAGTCAATGAACCTCATGTACCTTTTATAAAACATGACATAAGGCAATATAATTAAACCTAAACTTATTTCCTGTGGTGAAATTAACTTACAGAAATGAAGGTGTTTATTTATTAAATGGGATCTCTGGCACTCTCACCTGATTCTTTCCCCTCCTGGGAAGGTTTTGATTGTTTGCTTCCTTTCCCTCGCCTGCGTGCTGTGTAATTTAAACCTGATGCCTCCCCGTGGGAAACAAAATTTGATCGGAGAACAGCCTGCAACACCAGCTAAACAAATTACCGATGTTTTACTCCCTTTACCTCTATACCTTTTTTTTCCCCCTTTAAGAATCAAAAGAATTGCATGCAGGCTTTTACAAGTTTGTTGTACAGTTCAGATTTAATTTGTAATAACAAGCAGCACATACCGGCCCCTATAGTGACATAGAGTTGCTTGGTAAGAGTTTGCTCAGAAGCTGACGCATGGCTGTTCTCCTTTGGCCCATTGCCCGAAGTCTGTCCTTCCCGGACTAGCTTTTGGTTTCTAAAGAAGTGCATTTTTGTGACAACAGATTAGATTACAGGTGCAAAAGAATTGAAATGAAAACAATGTTTAAATTGTTGTAAAATCGAAGACAGAAAGATTTGTAGAGCATGTCTAGTTCAAAGGGTGTCTGATCATGTGATATTTATTGTCAGTTGTTAAATAAAGCATGTGTTGAGTATTCTGTCCCAGGTATTATGGAAATGACTGTTACGCAAACGTCGATATAAGTAATATAACACCCTTGAAGTGTGGGCACACTTCACCTGTCTATTCACTGACAGTGAGGAAGACATACATGTAAATAAATGTATTTAGGCCACAGAACCCCAGATCACAGTTAGCTAAATTTCATGATTCACACTTAATTACTAATGACAAGTTAGAAATATTTTTGGTGTGTAAGTATATTGAATCAGTTAACCATAAGCATTGAGAAATTACTTTTCACTTAAACTCATATTTGCTTTTGAAAATGATGCTCTAGACCACATGATATACCAAGACAAATCTAACCTTATTACACAGGTTACTAGTTCTAATAAATTAATTAGTTAATTTATTTATTTATGCAATTGGCAAATATATTCTGAAGTTTCAATTACTATAAAATTTTTAAATACTATTGTATTTTTAAAAACCCTATTACCATTGTTTATTACTTTTACTTTTAATCTAGAGATAACGTATAAAGGCACAAACATGCTCCACATTGAAGAAGTTTTAGAAATGTGAAAATAATAACTAAAATACTTTATGTGGCCTCATGGAGAGTTCTACGGAACAAATATTTGGGTTTCCCACAGATTCATAGGTTGAAACCTAGTGACCACGGTGATGGGGCCTTTTGCAGGCGCCTAGGACGCGATGGCGGAGCCTCACGAGAGTGGAATTGGCAACTTAGTAAAACTCTTAAGAGCGCTTGCCTGTCCCCTTCTGCATTTGGAGTTCCAGTGAGAAGGTCGCCATCGATGAGGAAGCTGCTTCTCACAAATGGAGGAGCTCAAGAGCTGGACAATTTTAGTTTTAAGTGATAGTTGATACGCTTAGTCATTCATGCAGAAAGCGGCTGTTTCAGGAACCGAAGATGTGCTCCACCTTGACTCCGGGAGGCCACAGGCCATTTCTCCTTTGTGCCCCAAGAGGCCTGCGAGCCATCCAGGTCGTGCCTGATCCATTTGTTCCAGGGAGAGGCATCCTGCTGTCTGGGGCACAGGACACGGGACCCAGATGCCCGGACACAGGTACAGAGTCACTGGTCGGTGGATGAAAGGATGCTACGGACACTGCCAGACTGCAGGTTTTCTCTGGTGAACCTCTTCCCTGAGTTCCAAATCCCTTATGCACATTTTTTCCCCTGTATTCCAGATCTCCAGCTTCTCCCTCCTTATAAAAAGGCTGGCGTGACAGGAAAAGTAAGACGGCCTGTTAGGGTACATAACCTTCCATCTTCTCAGATCACCGGCCATCTGAATAAAGCGCCCCTAAAGATTCAATCCCTGTCTGCTTACGGGGTCTGGTGGTGACAGGCGGCACAAACACCGGCTTCTCCGGCTTTACCTCCAGACACCGAATCTGCTGGCATGCTGATCTTGGACTCCCCAGCTTCCAGAAAGGGAGAAATAAATTTTTGTTCTTAAAACACATTGAGACTGCAGCTAAGCTATGCCACAGGTATTGTTTATACAGTGTTCTCAGGCCACATTAAAAAAAATATTTACTGCATTTATTGGGTGACATTTGTTAATAAAATTTTAATTACTCCTTTCCTGAAGCCTTTATTAGTTGTAATGGTTTTGCAAAAAAAAGTTCAGCAGTCTCACAGCTCTTCGGGTTTTTTTGCCTCTGTTCCTAGACATGAATTAACTGTATTTCAAAACAGGCGTTGGTGTTAAGCATGATTATTATTTTTTTTTGTCGAGCTCAGTCCTTGGAAAGTGTCCAACAATACCTGTCAAACTAAATTAACACATTCATCCTTGTGGCTTGTTTCCATTAGGATCGTTAACTGAAAATATCTGCTAAAAGGAAACTTTGCTAAACAAAGAAATTTAAGTTTTGTTCAAAGGATCTTTTGGTCAGTCATGAATAATTTAGAATCACGAGGGTTGGAATAAATAGCTCTAGTCTATGTATACACAGAAAAAAAAGTAAAGTTCAGGTCAGTTCAGTCAAAAACAAAAAAGGTGTCATTCTGGTAATTTATCCATGTGATTTTGAAAGCCCAACTGAAATGTTAAAATCTAACTCCTTTCTCTTAGGATGAATCTCTTTTCCAGAAGACAAGCCGATCTTTTCTCATCTCTGTTTATTTTGCAATGTTTTCAGTAACTAATTTCATTCACAATGATTTTTTAAGGTTTTTATGTTTTGCTTAGAGTGGAAACACCATTTATTAAGAACACTGCTGTTTCCCCCATTGGTTTGTCTTGACACTCATTAAAAATCAGTTGATCATAAATATAAAGGTGTATCTCTAGTCTCTAAATTTTGTGCTATATTAATCTTGACGTTTCCTCATATGCCACTACCACACTATCTTATTATAGCATTTTAGTAAGTTTTGAAATAAAAAAATATCAGTTCTACAACTTTTTTTGAGACTGGATTGACTATTAAGAGTTCCTTGAAGTTGTCAAACTCTTCACAAAACATCAGTTGGGATATTGATACACAATCCACTGAATGTGTATGTGAACGTGGGCAGAATTGCCACAGTAGCAATATTAAGTCTTCTGATTCATAAACATGAGATCTCATTCTATTTTTATCTCTTCCTTAATTTCTTTCATCGTTTTGTAGTTTTCAGTGTATAAGCCTGGAATTCCCTTTGTTAATTTATTCCTAAGTACATTATTATTGTTGATGCTATTGTAAAAAAATTTTCTTAACTTCATTTTTGTTTTTTTTTCCAGTTATTGTATAAACATGTACTTTATTTTTAAAAATATTTAGGCTCTACCCTGAAATCCTGCTGTAATTCTTTGTAAGTTCTTATTTTTAACTAAGTTTATTGTGGTGACATAGTTTATAAGATTATATAGATTTCAATATATTTCTATGATAGGCAACCTGCATATTGCATTGGGTGCCCAACACCCGAAATCAAATCACCTTCTGTCACCACACATTGGACGCCCTCTACTTCCCACTACACCCCACTGCCTCTCCTTTTAGTATTCGCCACACTGTTATCTGTGCCTACGAGTTTTTGTTTGTCTTTTTCTTGTTTGTTCATTATTTGCTTTCTTATTTTTTAAAGTAAATTCCTTACAAGCTCATTTAGGCAAAATCTATCATCTGCAAATAGAGATAGTTTTCTTTCTTTCTTTCTTTCCATTCTAGATACTTTGAGGTGGCTCTAGGACTTACAATACACGTAGCAGTTTATCAGAACCGACTTCGGAGTCACACTAAATTCCAGTGAGATATAGAAATGTTACTTCAGTATAGCTGTGATCGCTGTTCCCTTTTTCTGCATGCTAATGCTGTTATTCACATTGTATATATGGATGTTACAAACTCAGGAATTCATTTTTATAATTACATGTAGGATTCTGTATGTCTTTTCAGCAAGCTGAGAGCAACTATACATATACTTATCATTCATTACGTGAATCTTCTTAATTTCGTTTCTGATGTTCTTCACGGTTTCCTGTGTTTTTTAGTTACTGTCTATTGCCTTTTTTGTTTGTTTTGCTTTGTTTTGCTTTCACCAGCACAGCTTTTTTTCTGTACATGTTTCCTTTGTGCTGTTTTTGCCAAATGGACTGCAACTCTCCATGTGCTACGTTTGCTCTTGCTACTTGTTTTGCGTGTTGTTCTTGTAGAATCACCAGACCCCTCCCAGCTCTTCGCTGGGAGATTTCCCACCAAAATCTCTACTGTCTTTGGCAGTGCGCTCTGGCTGGAGCTCCTCGACACTGTGCTCCAAGTAAAATTCGTTCCTTTAGGAGAACTGGCAGAGCAATCCGTCCCTGCAGCCTGCCTCTTCCCTGGGCAGAGCACTGCTGCCGTGGGCGGATGTATGGACAAATCCCTGTTTTTTCTTAGAGTGACAACCTGCGTGTGTGAGTAGCACTCAGCAGGAGCAATAGGGACATAGCATCTTAGTTTTCCTCTCCAGACATGGATTTTTGATCTTGTGAGCCAGCTGTACTGGAGATGATCACTACATGGATCTACCGCATCTTCACTGTGTGCTAGAAATTCCTCCCTGCACATTGAGGGTGGGGAGAAGAAAGGAACCCAGACTTCTCAGCCACAGTGGTCTCAGTTAACACTCCTGCAACATGGAGCTGATGGGAAGGCTGAGAAATCCTGGTAGCCAGTGCCCTCCCGGCCTCCCTAGGAGAAGCCTTAACCCTAGACAGGGAGCTTGTGGGGAGAGAGATCCACGTGTTCTTGGCCACACTCACCAGGACGTCCATCTCCCTGAGTTAGGCAGAGGGTAGTAATCACGGTTCAGATCTCACAGACTCACACTTCTAACCAAAATGCCCTTCTTCCTCTGCCAAGAATGTTCTTGCCCATTTTCATCTGGATAATTTGTACTCAGCTCTCCGGGTTCTATTCATCCACATCCAAACCCCTAGAAACTAGCCCAGTGTCTGGGTTATACCCAAAAGGTATACCCTCGATGAATGAATGAGTGCACCAACAGATGAAGAAAATTCACAGAAAGGACAGCAACTCATTGATAGAGCAGAGTCCTAGAAACAAAGGAAATGGTTGATTTCCTCAATGCGTCTGACTTGAATGGGGTCACCTCTGTCTCTGAGACACAAGTGAGATACATTCTCTATAGGAGAAGCTTTTGTGAAAGCTCATTCTTCATAGGAATAAGGACCAGATGTTTAGTATTTCATTCATTACTTCCTGCCCAGAATTATTAATGCAGAACCCTTGTTTCCCGCTTCCTATGATAACAGTGAATCTGACCTCAACCGTAGGTATTATGTCCAATGTTATAATTAAATGTCCCATGTTTTCATTAAAAATTTCCACATCACATCTTCTAAAATGCAGAAGGAAGTTTGAGCTGAAAACAGACAACAGTGTGATGGTTACCAAAGAAATGCGGAACGGAGGTTATAAAGGGTAGGAAGGTCAAATACATGGCAATCAAAGATGATGTGACTTTGGGTGGTGGGCACACAATACAACATACAGATCATGTTTTATAGAAATGTACATGTGAAACCTATACGGTCTTACTAACCAATGTCACCCCATACATTTAACCAAAACAAAGACAAAATTGGGTGGAAAACCGAATAAACTATTGTTTCCAAGCTTCACAAACACATAGGCTATATGTCAATAAAATATTTTAGCCTTTAAACCATTGTTTCAAATGGTATTTCATCAGCTTTACACATCAAGGAAGAAGTTGGGGCTTAGCAAGATTAAATTCCTACCTCAAAAGGATTAAATAGAAGAGCTGAAGTTAATTCTCCAATAATACGGCATTTCTCTTTAACAAAGCACTGCATTCCTTCCTTAGTTCATTTATTCATACATATGCATGCCTTACACTTATTTTTTTCATTAAAAATGATTTATTACTTAGAATTGTGAAATAAATTAGGTTATAGTTTTCTAAATCTAGTGGGCCAAGTACGGGATATTCAGTCATACTGAATCAGAAACCCTTTGCTGTAAATTGTGAATCTGTAATTGGAAAACTTTCCTGCTGATTCGTATGTAGTCTGCAGCCTTGTACCAGACTAACAAGGGTTATGTTTGAGAATCACTGCTCTGCAGACCTAAAGTGGGATTCCTTCCTCTCTATAATCATCTAGCGGGACTGTTTCGTAAAAATATATAAACCAAGAGTATAATTTATATTAACAAACTGTTACAGCTTATCAAATTAGAAAGAAATTAGCATTTGAGGTGAAAATTGTTCATTTTCCATAGGCCTTTACAGCCCAGCTGTGAATGGCAGCTAGAATTTTAAAAGGTGGGTTTCCAGTTTGTTTAGTAACAACGCATGTCATGAACAGAGGGGTGGAAGTTCAAAGGCAGGTGCATGGGCAGCACTTGGCAATGTGAACAGGTGCAGGGCTCAGGGAGAAGATATTAAAAAGTCACCTGCAGGCTTGAATTTTTACCAGACTGTGGGCGGCTTGAATGCTGCCCAGGCCGTTGGAATACCCAACACGTATGCAGATGTAGGTGGTTTTTTTTGACCAAGGGCAAGACATTTCCATAATTATACATAAGGAAAAAGTAATATTTTGACCTTGCGTGTGGTGGATTCTAGGAAGAGATTCTAGAGGTCAGAGGACCTGTTGGTGGAGTGTCACCAGGGCCCAAGGTCAAGTGCTCTGAAACCAAACCTTCCGGTGAGAAAAGAAAGGCACAGATGGAAACCAGGAAAAAAAAATTACCATAAAAGAGCAATTCTACAGCACAAAGAAGACACTGAAAAAATCTAGTAATATTTTCAGGGGAAAAAAGTAAATTCTTAGTATATATTGTAAACTAATGAAAGAGAAATACAGACTATAGGATTTTTTTGTAGTACGGCATTCCTCAAGGAGATAAAATAATTATTATACATTATTTTCTCCCTTCTTCCAAATTCCACATCGATTTCTACATTATTTCTTTCAAGCTTCATAACAGAATTGGATGTCTACTGAACCCTGGAGAATGAGGTTTGCTTGTGGAAGAGCTCCATGACTGAGCATTTCGGGTTTCTCCCCATCGCCGTCATTCTGCCTCTTATACATAATTTAACTTTAACTGAAAACCACAACAGGCATAAGTTTTTCAAGAAAGGCTGAACTCACTTATTTTTTTAGACTTATAAAATAATGTATGACTATTTGGCTTTCATTTCAGGTTACACTTCAGTAGCATACATTCATTTAAGCATACAACAAAAACACATTCTACTTAAAAGACTCCCAGATCCTCACAGACTTCGATTTATTTTTTCCCTTGGTCAGCTGTAAAACCTCTTCCTTTTCACAGTGGTGGTGCCGGGTTGCAATTCTGTTCTCTCATCCCCCTTTCCCTGCGATGTAACACAATTTACAACAGTAGGAACGTTCAGAGTTAGCGAGGAGGAGGGGAAAGGACCAGCTTGGAAGGACTGTAAGTAGGAGAGAGAAGGAACAGGAGTGTCCCTGCCGCCAACGAGACACAGCGAATGCCCAGCGGAAGCTGGTACTTTTTTAAATGATGTATTTCCATAAAACAAAGGAGCAGGAGAAAAATTATGTAATGGAGAGGACTTGAATTTTGCTGACTTATTCTGCTAGGAGTAAGTCTAAGATGAGCATAATATAATTCAATATTCCAAATATCTTTTTATTTATTTATTTATTTATTTATTTATTCATTTATTTATTTTTAGAGAGGGAAGGGAGAGAGAAAGAGAGAGAGAGAAACATCAATGTGCGGTTGCTGGGGGCCGTGGCCTGCAACCCAGGCATGTGCCCCGACTAGGAATCGAACATGTGACACTTTGATTCGCAGCCCACACTCAATCCACTGAGCTACACCAGCCAGGGCGCAAATACCTTTTTTAAACTCTATTTTTATAGAGTTAATTGTTTACACTATTACAGCTGTCCCTGTCCCCCATTTTTGCCAATGACCACCCAGTCCTGTCCTCTCCTCCCTCTGGCCATCACCACATGGTCGTCTGTGCCTATGAGTTACACATGTGCGTTTTCTCGGCTAATCCCCTCACCTTCTTTGGTCCAACACCGCCCCCAACTGCTGTCAGTCTGAATATCTTTTAATTCCATTTTCATCTGAATCTCTCGATACTTCAGAACGGCAGTTGCAGATATCATTGTCTCTGTTTTGGAAAAGGGGAGAACCTGAGGCTCGCGAAAGCTGCCGCCCAAGGACCGACGACGCAAACGCCCAGGGCACAGCTCCGGCGAGTGGTTTCCACGTGGAAATCCAGGTCCTCGCCCCTGCTCTCCCCTCTTCTTCTTCCCTCGCCATTCCTATCCCTCTCCCTCCCCGTATGCACGTCCCTCCTATCTTTTTAAGTCATTTATCGAACCTGTGTTATCTTCTACTACAGTTCATCCATTTAAATTTCACTAGAGGTTCAAAAGCTAATAAAACACAACCAGTAACCTCCAATTACTGTGTATAACACATAAGCCAGATATTGGAAGTTTTGTTGGGCAACTTCTGATTTCAACCCACGCTAAAATGTAAGCAAATAAGAAAATGGAGACTTGCTACATTTTCAGAAAAGACTTTTTCAAGAGCTGGAATGTGTTCTGAATCTTTTAGGGAAGCGAGGGGGCAGAGTATTGAACTTGCACGGCAGCCATCATTCCCATCCCCGGAATCCCATGGCCCGTATCTTCTTAACTGCCTCCCACGAAACTTTTCCTAAAAATTGTAAACCCTCTACTCGTTCTAACTCATCTTTTCTCTTTTCTCTTAAACTCTGCATTGTCCCCTCTCAGAAGCATGTTCATTTATTTTTTCCTGTTTCCCTAAACATTCACAGAGATACCTACCTATCCAGCCCCAAGAAGACCCTCCAAGGGACAGTAAGAAAATAAAAATAGTGATATTTATTTTTGCTGACAAAACTGGTGTAGGAAGAATCTTATATGTGGCACTAAGGGAGGCTGACGTCACAGGAGAAGGGGCAGGGGTGGGGACGGGGTATGGGTCAGAATTGACTGCTTTTTAGTGCCTTCCTCCTGTGCCCTGGGTGTCTACCTGCCACATACGTCTAACATTGTAACACATATGTCTAACATTGTAACACATATATCAACACGTCAAGCATTAGAAAGATGCAGGTATAAAATTGTCTGAAAAGATTTAGGTTTCTCAGAGAGAAAATAAAGATGAAATATTTCATTTTGCATCATTTTCAAGAGTGGAATTAAATGTGATCTTTGCTATAAGTTTGTAAGCTAATCAGCTGAGTTTCTGAAAGCACATGACTAGAACAGCTACTCAGGATGGACTGTATTTTTGACTTGAGGCTGTTGTGGACAACAGTAAACTCTCTGGTTTCGTTAGCAGAATCCTAGTTAACTTGGACTTGTCATTCTTTCCTGGAGGGATGGACAGTCTTGGTCTCTTTTTCATAAAATAAAATAATATGACAGCAAGTTTATGGTTAGCTTTATATGTGATTGTGTACCAAAATATCTTACATAGATATCAAACTTTATTAGAAGTTAAATTAATTAGACTGAGGTGGTTCTAGCACCTTAGGAGCCTATGGAAACAAAACCAAATGTGTCAAGGTCAAGGGAAAAAACCTAAGGACAACCAGTCACAAACAGCCTATTAGGCTTTTGCAAATAAGGCAAGTGTTTAGTCTATAGCCAAGTCATAAATTCCTGACTTTGCTTCTACCTTTCCCCTATGAAAGTCCATCCCCAGCTGCTGGCCACGGATGTCCCTAACCTCCAGGTTTGGTGCTGCCCTATTC
Source organism: Phyllostomus discolor (assembly GCF_004126475.2). Classification (NCBI taxonomy): domain Eukaryota; kingdom Metazoa; phylum Chordata; class Mammalia; order Chiroptera; family Phyllostomidae; genus Phyllostomus; species Phyllostomus discolor. Next base: position 7,440,552 of record NC_040910.2, on the reverse strand, counting down.
AAATGGATTTTTGCTCAAGTAAACTCTTAAAAGGTTTCATGAGTTTCAGTTTATCCTTTAATTTTGCATACTTTTATTTGCAGCAAAATAAAATTACTATATTAAAAAGGCTCTTTTAGCTCAATTATGTGGTTTTCAGGTGAACACCTGCTTAAGGAAACACCCGTGTGTTGGAACAGGCCTGCCAGAGCCAGAAGGACCACCAGTCAGTTATCGGTGTGTAGACATTCATGTATGTGGGCACCGTAAGGAATCGGGATGCTCGACTCTGAAAACATTAGAAGTTTGATGAACTTAGGCTGTGGTACACATACCCTGGATAATTATAAAGGAGGTCTCAATGACTAATTCTAAAAATAAAAAATAAGGCACATGGCTTGGTATTCTGCTCTGATGGACAAGAAGGCAACCGTTAATGGAGTTGCCGAGGCCAACGGTGTAAGTGCAACTAAGTCTCACGTGATCTGGAAGTTGACACCACTCACCAGTCACGTGAGAAGAAACATTCTTGTGAGAGTCCGCCGCGAGCACTTAGTCTTTGTTAAGTCAAATCAGTAAATTCCTTTAGAGAAATAATACCTAGCCAACTCATTGGGAACTCTTGGTTTAGTAATAGTTTTCCATAGATTTCCCCCTTAAAAGGAATATTCAAAATACGACCAAACTGGGGTGGAATGTGCCATGCTAATATTTGGGAAGCCACTTTTATCTAAATTTTTATTGTGAAAGGAGACAGTGATTTGGTTCAAACAGCCCTGAAAGATGTGTTTCATCTACTCTTTCACTATCCCTAAGCTATTACAAAATATTTCAAATATGCATGAAACTATTAACATAGACTATTCCATAATGGACACTACTATATTGACCATGTGATAAAAACCCGAAGCACGGTGATAAAGGGGGGAAAGGACACATAAGAACTGGAAGAGACAGACCGGCACAGTTTCTGGAAGGGCTAGGAACATACATGAAAGTGTGGTTACAACATTTCAGGAGAGAGGACTAAGGGGATGAGCTTTGCCCTGGCTGGTGTGACTCAGTGGATGGAGCACTGACCTGCAACTCACAGGGTCTCCAGTTCGATTCCTGGTCTAGGGCACATGCCTGGGTTTCTGGCCAGGTCCCCAGCAGGGGGCAAACAAGAGGCAACCACACATTGATGTTTCTCTCCCATTCTTTCTCTCTCCCTTCCCCTCTCTCTAAAAATAAATAAATAAATAAAATATTTTTTAAAAAGAACACGTTAAAACAAAGAGGATGAGCTTCCAACAGTGAAGCGGGCACATGAGAGGTGTGGTGGGCACCAGACTGAATGACTAACAATGCAATAAGACCCTGATGAAGATTTGTATTAAAGAGAGATTAATCAGTCTCCCGCCTTGCACATGACAGCTCTTAGAACCACTGTTCTCTTTTTCAAATATGAAAATTGTCACGTACTTGCATATTCATTTAGGTTTATAATATTCTTTCAAACAGCAATTACACTTAGTCCTCACGACACACCTGTAAAGTCAGTATTATCATTATGTTTATTTTGCCTGTAGGAGCAATTTGCTTGATGTCACAATGTTAGTAAGTGGTGAAAACAGATGCACACGCCATGTACGAGAATGCCTGGCCAAGGAGGTAAAAAGTACACGCCGAAAACCAGTCAGGCCTTGCTTGCCAAGGCTTTGGGCTTGGCTCCTGCCTGAGCTTGGAGGAAGAGAACCTATTTTGGAAATCTCTCTGCTAGCCCAGACCCAGTCACCACCCCTCCGCACTGTTTTCTGCCTAAGGCTTCCTGGTCTCTGGCACCCAATCTCGCTGGGTCTCGCAGGAGCACCACAGGAGATGACAGTGAGGAGCACAGTGGCGTTGGCTATTCACTTCTCAACCCTCCTCTCTAAACACGCTAAAGGCTTGCTGTAGTCCAGTTCTCCAGATGGACCTTAGCGCTCTGCCATCTAGCTTTCCACAGCTCCTTCCTCTCCTCACCCTTTAAATGGAAGAACAAAGGAAAACTCGTTATGTTCACATTCATATTAAGATTTCCTTCATTACCTGAATTTGATTATGCTAATTTGTTTTCCTGCTGGGCTCTTGACCCAGAGCTTGTTTCTACTTTGCATAGAATGGGCAGTTTCCTAATTTATTTGCTTAAAGGAGCCTTTTCTAACTTTTTAAAAAAGACTTTATTTATTTTTAGAGAGAGGGGAAGGGAGGGAGAAAGAGAAGAGAAACATCAATGTGTGGGTGCCTCTTAAGGCGCCCTCTACTGGGCATCTGGCCCACAACCCAGGCATGTGCCCTGACTAGGAATTGAACTAGCAACCCTTTGTTTCATAGGCCAACACTCAGTCCTATGATTGTTGGACTTTTAATTTTTAAAATTAAATTTTTTAAAAACCCGTGTCTCTCATCAGTAAAACAAATGGAACTTTGGTGATTTACTATCTGGCACCACCTCTGCCACTGACCAGCTAAGTGCAGTCAGATATTCCATCTGATCTATAGGCAACACCTTCTTTCCCATTACGTTAACTTAGAACAATTGCTACATTTTTAAGATTCTTTTTTGGTACAGATATTGTTGTTTACTTTTGTCTTTGTTTTGTTTTAAGATTCTATCAAATTTATACTTGGAAAATATGTATTTAATACTAAATAATCACAATATCTGATCGAGATTAAGCTTATTGAAATTAAACTTGTATGAAGACAATGACATATGATATTTTACTTAGAATATTTCTAGAATTTTTAAAATTGATAAATCTATTTTTATACATGGCCTCTTCTCTAAACACTTAAATGTTTTACTGTGTAAGCAAAATGAGAACCTTTTTTAGCTTTTAAAGTCACTTCCTGTAGACACACAAACATGACACTGAACAGTGTTGTGAGTATTCCCAAAGCACATTTGTCTTCTAAATAATAACACATATTTGTGAAAATGTATATATTAATAGCTCAAGGTAATTACAAAAATAGATTCACAATCATATATTTAAAGTAAAATGCAAGAGCCATTTAGCGTTTCCATTTTCTCAAAGTATAATTTATGCCTATACGAAAAACTAGCATGAACCATGAAAGCAATACTTCCCCTGTGCATGTTTTCTTATCCACCATATTTATATTTTGTAGAAAATGTGTAATAAGTCTATCAAAATGCATGGAAATGAAGCCAAAAATATCATGCATGTAATTGATCTACAAACTCTAAGCCCCCAAAATTGGGGATTATTTCCTTAATAAAGGAAAAGAAGAAGCATATCATTGATTTTTTTGAGTGGAAAATTCATTTTAATCTAATGCCAAAAGTGTCAGGTTTATCACAGTATAACTTAGCTTGTATTTTTCATGGTCATCTAAATAAAATTCTCTATAAATTTTCAGAATGCATTTCCCTGCCCAACAGCCATCACTTCCATCTTCCACTGATTGAATTTCAAATGGTTTGCACTTAACGCAGCCAGACACTGGGCACGTCAGGCAACTCCACCATCTGGACCGGGCGAACAGGGACGGAAAGCAGCGAGATGCTGCGATTCCAAGCAGGGCACCATGACTGCGAAGCCTTCCGGTTTGAACTCTTCGTCTCCCAAATATACTCCAGGGAAGGCATTAAAAAACACACACACACTTTGAAGGTAAAGCAGAAACTGGCATAACTGAAAAATTGACATATATTATTTACTACTGGGAAGAAATGATGTATACCCTTTTAGTTTACTAGACTATTAGTTTTAAAAATAGTTCTAAAGAAGTGCTCAAATAGTGAAAGAAAAGTTTTATATGGTACTATGAGCGAATATTCCACCCCAAACCTTCTATGATATAGTACATATGTATTTAAATACATTTATGACCTAAATCTTTGTTAAAATCAAATTGAAATATGATCAAATCAGATTGCAATTTAAATATGACAGGCAACACTTTAAACCTTTTTGTAATGTACATGAAAATATTTTATAACATCAAGATAATAATGAATTTCTGAAATTCAAAGGCAGTGACAAAAGTAAAAATTGATCACTGAGACTATATCAAAATAAAAATAACATCATAAAAATAAAGCATAACAAGTGGCAAGACAAACTGTGAGTTGGAAAATGATATTTGAAAGTGATATAAATCCAGAATATATAAAAGCTATATATAAGTCATGAAGAAAAAGAGATGATTCTATAACACGGAAAAAGACAGAATTCCCTGAGAATAAAACCTGACTAGCCTTTAACATACAAAGGTGTTAACCTGGTAAGTAATAGGTGGGATTCTACTTTAACTCACAATGATATATTATTTCATATCAATCTGATTAGCAAAAACTGAAGTCTGAAATACTGCCTTAGTAGTGGTGTGAAGGAACCAGAATATTTATTTAGTACTTCTGGTGGGAATGCACACTGATGGGATTGCTTTAGAAAGAAATTGGACATGTTGTAAGAGGAACAAGATAGGCATGTCCTACGATGTGGCAATTCAGTTCTTAGGTATATACCCCTGAGGATCTCTTGCAGGTGTGCTCCGGAAAACACGTAGAAGAATGTTCAGGCAAGTATTTTCATATTAACAGAAAGTGGAAATTAGCTACTGTTTGATAAAGTTACTAGTATAGTTCTTGATGATCTAAGAATTAAGAATATATGATAACTTCTTGTTAACAAAGAACATAGTTGAATTTCCGAAATACAAGGTTAAGTCAAGGAAGCACATTGCAGAAGAATACAGAGTATAATTTCATTAATATAAAGTTTAAAAACATCCAGACACAAGAGTACGTTTGGAAAACTAAAGGAACCCAGCACGCTGGGTCGCGACCCCTCTGACGGGAAAGACGGAGCCGGGATGGAGGAGAAGCACTCGGCAGTCTCCCACGCGATGCTGGTCGTCATCGTACAACGTGCTTGGTACGGCAGCATTGCCTGCAAAACTCGCAGGTCTCCATACATTTTCTGCTTGAGTTGATAGTTAATAAACTGATAAATACAATGGTTGATCAATTCAATGTGGAAAGTAAGCGTTATGAATTAGGACGAATTGGTCATGTTGGAGTCAGAAATAGAGAAGAAATAGAGGAGGAATAGAGGAGAGACTGTCATGCAACTCAAGAAATATTGAATATATCAAGTGAAATTTATGTTGGGGTACTACAACTCATCATGGAAAGCTATTAACTTCTAAAGATTCCCAGTTTAAAGAGGAAGGGATGCATTCTGGTACTAGTTAAACATGGTTGACGTAAGTCTTGGAAGATTAATTTTGATCACCTTTTCTAACTACTTCAAGGCAAGGAGAAGAATCCGAGCTTGGATTTACGAGAATCTAAAGGACATAGACAAACCTTTAAAGTGGCCCCCGCAAAGGTATTAAAGAAGGGAAGTTAAGGCAACCACCTCATTGATCACCAGCCGCGGTTCGGAGACTGTGTGCGAACAAGGTGGCGAACAGGGAGCATTAAGGCAGGCTTTGAATGCAGGTGTGCTGAGGACAAACACTGGCACCTGGAGAGGTTTGCTCATATGACACTGTCCCGTGTGTGCAGCCTGCAAAAGAATGATTTAAAATGACGCTATAAAGCAGAAACAGAACAGGAACAGAGTCCGGTCTCGGTGGGGGTGAATCTCATTTATTTTAAACTAAGGACTAACGAAACTCGCAGTTAAGACAACACATTTCAGGGCACTGTTAACTTGATATCTTGTGCATTATACCAGTCAAGTGTAGTTGGTAGAAGTACCAGTTGAATCCAGCAGAATGGCCAGAGCCTTCAATATCCAGGCCTACAGGGAGTGTAGTACTTTCCTGAGGCAGATGAAACAAAATATTCCACAAAGGGGTGGCTGAAAACAACGGACAGTCTTAGATGACAGAAGTCTAAAATCCCGGTGTAGGCATAATTCGTTCTGAGAGATCCGGGGGAGAATCTGATACATGCTTCCCCCTTAGCTTCTGGGGACAGCAGGCAAATCCTTGGTGTTCCTCGTCTTGCAGAGGCACCATTTCACTCTTGGTCTCTGCCTTCACATGGTGTCCCCCTGTGCCTCCTTATCTTCACATGGCTGTCTTCTTACAAGGGCACCAGTCATATTAGACCAGGGCCCAATGCAATGACCTTTGCTTAACCTGATTAATTTTAATCTGCAAAATTCTATCGCCAATGAAGGTCACATTCTCAGACACTGGGAATCATGACTTCGACATATCTTTGATTGAAGATTTTTTTTTTATTTCTACAAAATTTTGTACTCCTTAGAATTAAGTCTCACTTTTCTATGATTTATACTATAAGGACTGTTTTTCTTATTCATAAAATGAAGTATATACAATGTAACTTTACATGTAACCTCCTGATTCATTTTACATTGTATGGTTTCCTATTGAATATTATTTGAATATAAATTGTTAGATGTTTGAGCATTAAAGAATATTCTGTCATCATTTCATACTATACTTACACAAAATAATTTCACAGTCTGTTCTTCTGTTTTTCCTAATAGACTCCTTCATCCTAACTTTAATAAAGCAATTAAAGCTCAGGTAGAAAAATTCCTGGAATAAATGATGAGCACCTCAAATAGAGCTTCGTTAAATGAATGTTCCTTAGAGTCTTAAGTAGTCCTTGTAATACAAATTGATGTTATTCAGTAAAAGCACTGCAATAAAATAAGTGAAAAGCAAGAAAACCCATTATTTATTTTAAACACTTAAAATTAATTTCTAAAGGTCACATCAATACAGTGCTACATTATTGTGATATTTTTTAAATTTGACATTTGTGCTTTAAAAATTGACCCAATCCTTGTATAATTTCATTTGAATAATCTTTCATTTTCCTTAGCACTGCAGTAAATTGCTGAAATAGATCTTTAAACACTCACCTATGATCAGATACACATAGTCTAAAATATAGATCAGACGTAAAAATTAGAAGAGACTTAACCAGCCTCTGGCATGAAAGTAGATTATAAGGCAGTCGAAAATAAATGTAGTAAAAGTAGATTTACACACTGTAAGAATAACTCTTAATATATGCCATCCACACTTCAAGTAACATGCATCATGTTTTCATCAAAGTTAATTTTTGCTACAAACTTCAGCTAGTTATTTTTTTCTCTAAAAATGTATTAAAATCAAGGTTAACACAGGGGAGATTGACTGTGGGAGTGTGGGGGTGGGGTAGTGGTGAGCAGGGAGGGGAAGGTGGGGCAACTCTAACTGAACAACAATAAAATTTTTTTTTTTAATTTAAAAAGTCAAGGTTAATTTGTGACCACACACTTTGTAGAAGGAAAAAGCCAGAGTAAACATGAGGATAGAAATCTTTTTCTTTTATGAAAGTTTAAATGTGAACTCTGGTAAGTGCAAAGATTATTTTAATTTTGTTTTATAGATATTAATTGTTGAAAATGATTTCAGCCAATAGTCTCATAATAATATATGTGTACCTCATTCTGGAAAGTCAAGGTATTATTTTATGGTTATTTATCTTAGGAAAAGCTTAAAGTATCATATAGATACAATTTATGCATCGTGATTGTGCAAAATGCCAAATATCTGTATCATCTGGCGGAAAGCAACTTATGCTCAGGAGTTCACATGCAAGGTTGAGCAATATTTTCCTTGCTTGGTTTATCATTAATCCACAACAGAAACTACTAAAAATCAGAAACTATTTTTAAAGGCTGAATGATTTCACTTTGCAGCTGTTTGTAAAGAACCCATGATATTAACTGCTTTTCTGTGGGTACAGAATCCAGTTTGGGCATTTTCAGTGTGCATGCCTAACCCAACAATGAATTCCTGGGGAACCTCAAAGGCACAGTCCGTCCAACATGCTCACACTACCAGTGAATGTGTTCATTTTCTCATTTGAACTTCCTGCTTTATATTCTCACTGTGTCTGTCCAGGGCAACATAATCTGCTAGAGAGAATGCGAACCTCCTGCCGAAATCTCTCCTTAAATTATAAAGGGAAGTGTAGCCCCGAGTACCTAGTGTTAAGCTAGCAAAAACAGAGCTAATGGTGGAGAGAAAGAAAGAGAGAGAAAGAAAGGTTTTCAGAGAAAAATTGTGAAGGGAGCACAAGAAATTTGTGTATTAAAAAATAAAAAATATACCCTGGCTGGTGTGGCTCAGCGTATTGAGCACCAGCCTGCAAACCACAGGGTTACCAGTTTGATTCCCAGTCAGGGTACATGCCTGGGTTGCAGGCCAAGCCCCCAGTAGGGGGCACATGAGAGGCAACCACACATTCATATTTCTCTCTCTCCCTTCCCCTCTGTCTAAAAATAAATAAATAACATCTTAAAAAAATAAAAAATATAAGTTGAAATTATTTGGGGGCAGCAATGGCTAATCAATCACCTTTAATACAGAAGAAATATTTTAAAATAGTGACAGCATCCCATCATTTAATAAAATGTGTTGGAAGTTTTGTTTTTTCTTAACTCTTTGCTAACATCTTAGATTTTAAGCAGACTGTATATTGTCGATACATGTTCTTAAAGTTTTTCATGAGGAAAGAGTACCCATATATTTGCTGGATCATATGTGTAAAAATATATACTTGAGTCAGTGACTATTTTACTACTCAAGAATTATATTAGCACTTCATAGGCATAGACTTTCTGAAATTTTATGTAAATTATGGCTGATGAATTTCACGAAGACCAGCATTTAAACGTGTAACATTCTAATTGTCCTTAATCTTTTTTTCTGAATTAACACTTGAGAATTAATTTTCAGAATAGTACTATATAAGTTTAAGAAAATCTTGATTAAAAGAATCAGAGAGCAACAACCTAGAAATATTGCTTGAATTATATTGGCTATTGCCCTGGCTAATACAGTTCAGTTCTTCGGGCACCGCCCTGCAAACCTAGCGGTAGCGGGTTCTGATTCCCAGTCAGGGCTCCTGCCCCAGCTGTGGGCTCTGAGCTCGGTCCCCTGTCAGGGGTGGGAGCTTGCAGAAGGCACCTAATTGATGTTTCTCTTTCACATTGACATTTCTGTCCCTTCCCCTCTCCCTTCCTTCTCTCCAGAATAAAATTTAAATTTAAAAATTACATTAGGTATGACTATGAAACAAACTAAATGGATATAGTGCCCCAGTTAAATTTGCATTTGGTGTTGACTATGTCATTGTCTCTCAAATATCATTGAACAGAAAGGTTTAGCAATTGATGTACTTAAAGATCTGATAATGTCCCAAGTACTTTGACAAATTGCATATAATATCATAGTAATTTAAAGAGAATTAACAAATTATGCATCTCCTATTTTCTCTGGGTATCAAATTGATCATTTAAAATCTATAATTGTAAAATAGGAGTAATAATGAAATAGAAGATACATTCTTCACTGGCACTTGATCAAGAAGCCCTTTATCTTGTATTTTTAGGATTTCAAAAGAAGTATAAAGATTGTCACGTATAGCTCCGAAGGATATAAAATAGTTCACCAAGTACCAGACTGGATACATAACATATATTTTTAAAACTGATTTTTAAGATTCTTTACATATTGATACTGAAAATCAGAAATTCACATTAGAAACTATATTTATTAGATAAAATGATCTTTTCTTCAGAAATGGTAATCCACTTCAGAAACAGAAAATCCATTCCCTGTTCTCAATGAGAAGACTTTTTATTTGCTTATTTTTCTCAAAAAATGCCTCCTGACAAATTCTGATATTTGTAAGTGTTTTCTTCTCATCTTTTCAAAACATTTAACATGTTGGAATTTTTGCATATTCTTCACATGTATTCAACATGCTAATAGGCTAATAATAAAGGAATAATTTCTAATACTGCATCTTTTGGATTTCCATGAGCTTGTCTTTTTAAAAGTTGTGAATTATTTCCTGGAAATTCCCTCCTTGTTATGTCTCCTCGCATCAACTTCCCGATGTTCCCCGCAGAGAACACCCTGTGAGCTCCCTCTGTCTTCGTCCTGACTAGAGAGCCAGCAAGCTTTCGCAGAAAAAGGTGAGAATCTGGTCACTGTGTTTTTCTGCGGTCAGTGGCACTAGTATGTGTAACATTAAACATACTTAGAAGGGAGAACTTGGCCTGATCCCTTTACTTCTTTTATCCTCTTTTTACAATACAAACTTGCCCAGCTAAATCTCTGTACCTAACATCATCCCTGGAAAGCCTGCTGTCTGAAAAAAGGTGAACTCTGTTTTGCAAAATCCCTTAGTCCCAAATAATTTGGGGACAGACACACCCAACAACAGACTATTTAGGGTGGTATTAAGGCAGCTACTCTGTTATACTCATCCTTAGAAATGCTTCCCAACCACAATATTTTTCCCTCTTTACTGAGATATAATTGACATACAACATTGTATATATTAAGGTGCACAACGTAATAATTTGACATTTTGAAAATGATTACCATACAAAATGTACTTACCATCCATCACCTCACATAATTTTTTTCTTGTGGCGAGAACTTTTTAAGACCTACTCTTTTAGTGACTTTGAAATATACAATGCAATTTTGTTCACTATAGCCACCAAGCTGAATATTACAATCCAGAACTACTTATGTGAGAACTGCAAGTTTGTTCCTTTGACCACCTTCACCGATTTTGAAATTGAGGGTCTTTATGAATTTGATTAAATTTAGCTTTAAATCTGAACTACTAATCCATATATATATATATATATACACACACACATGCATATGGATGCATGTGTGTGTGTATATATACACAGAGAGAGACCTAGCCTTTCCCTCCTGACAATCAGCAAGCCCCCAGGCAGCAGAAGACAGCAGCCCAGCCCTCACTAATGTTCACAAGGTCAGCACATCTGACAGGCTCAAGATAACATCCGGATCTGTTATGATTCAGCTCCTGAGCCCTTAGGCGAAACGACCCTCTGGACAATTTCCCAGGAGACCAGGACCAAGGGAAGCTAGAAAAGACCCAGAGAGGCCCTTAAACCTGAAGCAATGATCCATCACCATTTCCTCCCCTCCAAACAACCAGCTTCCAGAGTGACCCCAAACCCCTCAGCCACATTGTCTTGTGATATTTGCCCTCTAGAATCTGTAACCTACACGCGATCACGGAGTTCCAGCTTTTGAGCATTAGCTTCCTGTTCTCCTGGGTGGCGCCATTCATAATAAAATAGCCAATCTTTCTCCATGGCAACTCTTAGTGTTTCGTGTTTGGCTCTGCTGGCACTGGGTGGATGAACATGTTCTGTTCTATAACTATTTTCCCCAACATTATTTTTGAGGTTCCACATATAAGTGAGACCGTATTTGTCTGTGTCTGACTTATTTCACTTCGCATCGTGGCCTCAATGCTCACCCCCACATTGGTGCGAATGGCAGGATTCACTTCTTTTTATGGCTCAATACTATCAGACCCAAATATTAAGATTTAATAAAATAAAACAATTCTCTTTCGTTATTATGTGGTCACACTTCAAAAATCCACATGCATTTGCTCAATAGTAATATGATTTCCTAATTCTCTGACTCACGGCAAATCATAATAACGTGCGTTTTGAGACAATAGTCAGGGGCTGCCTACAACCTGGAGTCATTTACAGTAATTTACAATTTAAGTGTTTTTAATAATTCAGAGCAAGGAAATAAGACTAATTTTAGACTTAAGATGAATGTTAATTTAAAGATGGAGGTAGAAATGTCGACGAGCAAGAGAGAATACCGCAATGAAAAACTGCAGAAACGAGTGAGCGTGGTCACAGCGCCCTCTCCCGTACGTGCTGTGTCCTGTTTACGTGTGCGTGGGATTTTAACACCAAGTATTTTGGAAACACTACAGTGATTATATTGTCTGATTCCATTTTGTAGATAAGCATTTTTAGTACGCCTAATTGTAGGTGTGGCTTTGACAATTGAAGTAAAGTATCGTGGAAGACAGTAGGATGTTTAATACAGGTTCAGACCCTTTTTAAGAAGGAGACTAGAGTTTCGATATCGACCATAACTATGTTCAAATGTGTGATGAAAACAACTAGGCTTATTGAAACTAATGTTTCATTAAAATAGCTCTAACAGTCATTTGCAGAAACATGATTATTATCTTCAATACACTTGGTATTTGTCAATAGCTATTTCAGTGCAACCACGAAAAAGTAACTTTTTTGGCATCATCAGTGTCTTAATTGAATCTTCACATCTAAACAGTGTAGCTTGAAGAAAAATACACCTTTCTTATGGGAAGAATTACATGTCGGAGCAGGTTCCTAAGTCCATGTTTACTTAAAGACACATTTTTTTTTTCACCAATATCTTGACAGGTTTGGATCGGATCCAGACACACAAGATCTTCTGCAGATGTAAGGTCCCCAAAGCTATTGTGTTAGTGACTTTGCAGTGCTTTGTAAACGTGTTTTCTTCCCTGATTTCTCTGCATTTCACCTTATCTGAACATTTTTTGGCACTTAATTGTATTTCTTTTAAGTCCAGCTGTTGTCAGCCCAATCCTCTATGAACTTGCTTTTGTTTGTATTGAGGACAATGACCCTGAGTATTTTGAACTTAAACATAAAGATTTACACAAACTTTTTATTGTGTTTTGTACTTAAATACTCAAAGTATCCCCCCTACCATCTTCTTTACACTTTCTATGATGCAAACATGTTTGTCTTCCTCTGAGTACTTCACAAACGTGATTTGATTTATTCCCTATAAAATTACCTGTAGTCTTCTGGAAAAATAAATTAAAAAATACAAATAAACTGTCATCATAATCATAAGTAGCATTCCGATGTAATAATTATTTCAATTTAGGTCCACCAGAAAGGTAAGGAGGTAACAAAGAAGCAAATTGCAGAATCATAATGATTGCAGAAGCAAATCATAATGATGATTATTTATTAATCATCATAAAGGTGGAAAATATGTACCTGTCTTCAAATACACTGCAATAAAGACAGACACTAACGAAGTAATATTCTAAGTCAATATGCAATAATTTTATTAAAGTCTGTTGACAACTTTTAGGCAATAGAGTGGGGATTTCATTTTCACTTAATTGTAACATCTACATTTTTGCTTCAATTATAAGTCATCCCAAAATATATTTTATTGATTTTATTTGGGTGACATTGTTCACTAAAATTATATAGATTTCAGGTGTACAGTTCCACAATACATCATCTGTATACGGTGTGGTGTGTTCACCACGCCAAGTGAAGTCTCCTCCCATCGCCATTTATCTGCCCTTTTTCAACTTCATCCTCCCCCCTCTCTCCCTTTCCTGTTAATCACCAATTTCCTCTGTTGTCTGTGTCTATGTTTTTCTTAATCCCTTCATCATTTTCACTTAGCCTCCCAGTTCCTTTCCCCTCTGACAGATGTCTGTCTGCTCTCTGTATCTGTGAGTCTGTTTCTATTTTTAGTGAGTTTATTTTGTTCACTAGATTCCACATACAAGTGAAATTATATAATACTTGTCCTTTTCTGAGTGGCATATTTCACTTTGCATGATACTGTCTAGGTCCATCTGTGCTGTCGAAACAAGAATGATTTCATTCTTATTTATGGCCAAGCAGTATTCCACTGTGTAAAGCTGTTACCACAGCTTTTTAATCCACTCATCTACTGATAAGCACTTAGGCTGCTTCCAAATCTTGGCTATTGAAAATAATGCTGTAGTGAACACAGGAACATAGGGGTACATATCATTCTTTCCCATCGGTGTTCATATTTCTTCAGATATAGTCCCAGAAGTAGAAATGCTTGGTCATAGGCAATGCCATTATTGATTTCTGAGGTATCCCCACACCACGTTCCACAGTGGCTGCATCAGCCTGCATTCCCACCAACAATACAAGAGGGTTCTCTTCTCTACATCCTCATCAGCACTTGCCTGTGGATTTATTGATGATAGCTACTCTGACACGTGTAAGTTGATATTTTTATTGTGGTTTTAATTTGCATTTGTTTGAAGATTAATGACATTGAGCATCTTTTCTATGTCTATTGGCCATCTGTATGTCCTATTTGCAGAAGTGTCTGTTCAGGCCCTTTGCCCATTTTTTTTTTAATTTGGATTTTTTTTTTTTTTGCTGTTCAGTTGTATGAATTCTTTATAAATTTTGGATGTTGACCCCTTATCAGATGTATCATTGACCAATATGTTCTCCCATTCAGTGGGTTGGTTTTTAATTTTGTTGATGGTTTTCTTTGAGCCACGTTTGATATGAGTTGACCAACTTTGAAGCAACTGTAGGAGATTGGAATAAAATGAAAACAATAGGACTAAATTATGAATTGAACATGCACATTTAAGGAAAAAGAGGTGTTGCAGATAACTTCTGAGGTGCTGGTTTATTTAAGGGGATGGACAATGATAGCATTTGCAATATCATAAATGTTGAATTCTTTGATAAGATTCTTTGAAAAATGTAGTTAAATAGTCAGGTCTAGAAGTCATAGAGAGATTCTACTTAAACATAATAAATTGTGAGTCTTTTGAGCAATGAAACCAATGAGCATGGGTAAAAGGAGCTAAAGAGAGAGTGTAGCACGAAAAAGAAGTCCATGAGCAAGCACTGAGCCACAGGGGCCCCTAGTGGCCAGCTGATGGAAAAATGCCCACAAAATATTACTCTTAGGGCACATGCAGAGAGGTAGGGGGAAATGAGGATGATGTGTTCAGAAACCAAAGGAAGAAAGCATTTAAGAAGGGAATGATTTCAAGTGTGGCTAAACAGGCAAATGATGTGAGCACTGAAAAAAAAATCTGTTGGGTATTTTGGTGGCCGTTGCAACCATAATTAATGAGAACCAGGTTAATGGGAACTTTTGAGTGACAGACCTGACTGTTAAGAAAAAAAATACAAATTGAAAAACTGAAGATATGCTTTTTCAAAATTTTATCTATGAAGGCATGAAAAGAAGTAAATGTGTATGCACCAGAGTTGAGTTTTTAATTTTAAAATTTTTTGGTTAAAGTTTGAATATGTTAAAATGGATGGAATGGATGTAGTTTGTAGGAAGGAGCTGACTAGGAGAGAAAGGGAAAGATGAAATAGGTAGAAAAGAAGGGAGAAAGGGAAAGAGAGAGACAGAATGAGAGAAACAGTATAAAATTCCAATTAAGGCAGGAAGTATTAGACTCAATAGGCAGATAGAAAATTTGTTCTTAAGATGAGAGCTAGAGTTTGCAACATCAGTTGAAGATGAGATATTAAAGTACCATCGAATCCTTGCGAAATCTTTGAAAAATTTACAAGGATATTTTTTCAAATAATTATGTGACAATAAAATTGTATTAGAATCTTAGATAATATACGTGTGAACTGACATCAGTGCTATCCCTTCAGTGCATTATCAATACTTGTAAGATATGACAGCATGTTTTATATAGAGAGATACATATATCTTTTTAGGTTCACAAATAAGTATTTCAAAATCAAAATCTAAAAAGTTATAAATATAAGGGTATATGATAAAAAAGTAAAAAGCTGTAATAAATTATAGATTGATCTTTAGGAAGACACAAAATATAAAATAAAAATGTGCTCACAGTCAAATTTTTAGACATGAGTTTTAATAAAATTAAACAGTATTAAAGGATTTGTATTATAAACTTGAACGTTTTATCTGATACATTTAGCATCTAGTGTTTGCCAAATTTATCAAAAAATGATCAGATCTGGCCCTGGCTGGCATAGCTCAGTGGATTGAGCACAGGCTGCGAACCAAAGTGTCACAGGTTCGATTCCCATCCAGGGTGCATGCCTGGGTTGCAGGCCATAACCCTCAGCAACCACACATCAATGTTTCTCTCTCTCTCTATCTCCCTCCCTTCCCTCTCTAACAGTAAATAAATAAAATCTTTAAAAAAATAAAGTCTATACAGTTGTATGAAAAATATTTTTTAAATGATCAGATTTAATTTTATTATTTTATTAGATAATTTATATTTCCTGTTGTGTTCCTCTACTATGTAAATGAGGAATACATTCATTCATATGCAGGAATTTAGAAGAAAATAAGTATTTACTCTAAATTTGTTGAAGCAGTAAATTAATTAATTAATTAATTAATTAAACACACCCTGGCTATCCATGATCAGTTGTGCAGCACGTGTGAGATCCCTTTTATATTATAAGTACTATCGCTCTTGTTGCGTGGTTTGTGCCAAACCTTCATTAAAAACTTAATCATGTTAACATCTCACTTCACTGCACACCCTTACCTTTCTGTTACTCATTTTGCAATATACTCTCAGAGTGTTAGAACCTGGATTGTTTTATTAAAAAGATTCATGATGCATAGTTTCTAAGTAAAGTAACGAAGAGAACCACATGTATACTCTGTCATTTTCTTTCATATAATAGCATTATTTATCTAAATTTGATATTTTATGAAGAAGCAAAATTATTACCAAGTTTATTAACATTACAAATGGTGATTCAAAAAAATGTACCAGGAATTATGCTGACGTGTTATCTCTCCTTTCTGTAGACAGAAATAAAATGCAGCCCATTTAAGGTTGAGATATATCTGATTTATTGTTTGTGATGTTTATTGAAGGAAAGCTTTTTGTTATTTAGAATTCTCACAGTCAGCACAATTCTCTTAGGAGTTGGAGAATGGATGGGAACAGCAAAACTTTAGCTCTCAGATCTATTCCAGCTTCTCTCAGACATAAGGATAATGGTTTTAACTAAAAATCTTATAGATACTAACATTTCTAATACGTAATTTTATTAAATATTATATTAGTTTCTGATATATACCATAATGATTCAAAATTTATATACCATAAAAATGATCACTCTGATAAATCTATTAACCATTTGTCACTGTACAATTATTATAGTGCTATTAACTATATTCCCTGTGCTGTACATTATATCCTCATAAGTATTTATTTTTTAACTGGAAATTTATACCTCTTATTTCTTTCACCTTTTTTTCCAATTGCCCCACCCGCTTTCGTCTAGTAATCACCAGTTTGTTCTCTATGTATCTGTTTCTGTTTTGTTTTATTTGTTTTGTTGTTTAGATTTCCCATACATGTGAAATCATATCTATTAATCTTTCTCTGTTGACTGATTACTTAGCATAATACCATCTAGGTCCATGTATGTTGTTGCAAATGACCAGATTTCATTATTTGTTACTGCTGACTACACATATATGTATGTATGCATATGTATATATGTATGTATGTATGTATACATGTATATAAACACCTTCTTTATCCATTTATTTATTGATGGACACTTAGATTGCTTCCATGTCTTGGCTGTTGTAAATAATGTTGCAATGAACACAGAGGTACATATATCTTTTTGAATTAGTTTTGGTGTTTTTTTTGGATAGATACACAGAGGTGAAATTTGTGGGTTACATGGTAGTTCTGTTAGTTTTTTAAAGAAACTCCATACTCTTTTACACCAGCTGCATCAATTTGCAGTCCCACAAAGGAATCTCTTTTCTCCATGTCCTCACCAACACTCATTATTTGTTATACTTTTGATGATAGCCAGTCTACCCGGTGTAAGGTGGCACCTCATTGGAGTTCTGATTTGCATTTCTGGGCTCTGATGAATAGTGATGTTGAGCATCTTTTTAAGTGCCTGTTGTAAAGTTTATTCTAGGCCAAAAGTTAGTATGGAAAGGGAGCAACAGTAGTTGCTCAGTATTACAGTAGTAATACATTGTTGAATCTGTAAGAGGAACCACCATATCCAAAACTTAGCTTTTTTAAAGAAAACAAATGGTTTCATTACATTTTGAAAGTAAGGAACTTTGTTAAGAATAAATTGAAGCTACTAAAAAGTTTTTGAAAGGTTGTGATCAAGATGGTTTCATGTAGAGAAAAATATGAGATGATTATGTAGCTCTGGGAAAGAAATGTAAAAGGGTTCATTCACTCATTCATTCATTCTTTCAATAAATGCCTACAGTGATTCGGGAATTGTTCTAATTATTGGTGATGTAGTACAGCCGTCCTCAACCTTTTTGGCACCAGGGGACTCCTGATGTAGCATAATTAGAACAAAGTCTCAATCCTTGGGAGCTTATATTATTCTACCAGTCTTCTAGTAATAGTCTCTGCATGAACATGTGAACAGATAAGTGGGTGTAAGAGACAGGATTTAATCAGGAATAAGTTGAAACTAAGTATAAGCATCTGTGTAGATCACATGTTTAAGCAGAAGGTTTTGGAAGAGAGAGGCTATTTAAAGCTCTTAAGCATAGATACAGAATTTAGAACTATAAAACCAAAAGTTTACTTTCAAAGCAAATAAATGAAAGACTAGAAACTTTCTTCGCAACCACCCACCCAGAAAGGCAAAGTTCAGATAAACCAGAACCAATATCCTGCAAGCTAAGTGAGCCCAGGTTTTTTTTTAATCAGGCAACCTTTAGCCATGAGATTTTCTCTGCTGAAAAGTATGGTCTCAAGTAGTGCACAGAAAATGTATTTGAAACGTACGTGGAATCAGAAAAATGCGTAGCTACCACTACGTGATATGTGTCCACAGGCAGAGGGGCCAGACTTGGGAACCGCTTTTCTGGAGGTGGGCCCCAGCTCTTCCTCAGGAGGAAGCTCAAGTTTGAGGAGGCTGTGATGGTTAAAACGGGAGTCTCAACCAAAACTAATGAGATGACTTTCATGTTTTATGGCCAAGGTGAGTTTGGCTAAGAAACAAAGGATACTATAAAGATAACTTAAGTCATTGAGAGATTTTATGTCATGCTAAGATCATGCAAAATTATATGTCTCCATGAGTGGGAATCATTGAACTATCACAGGGATTTAAGCAAAAAAGTAATTTGTAACCAACTGTGCACATTTGTGCAAGCACGGGAGGTGACTGTTTCAGAGAGTTCCTAGGCTTCTGACTTAATTGTCAAAAAATTATGATATAATATATTTAGCTGTGATTTTGTGTTTAATTGTCTGTTGAACAACATACACAACTGGTTGTTGTTGGAAAGGAAGCTCACAAGACTGAGAGACTGGAAACGTGATGAAGACGATGGTGAGCGCCATAAGCCTGAGGTCCAAAGTGAGACTGAAGGAAGCGAGGAGCCCTGTGGCACATCGACAGGTGAGAAACAAAGGCAAGTGGAAAGAGAAAACATCCCGAACCATAAAGAAGGTGTGAGCACAGAGTGGGAGTAAACAAGAAGCAATATGAAAAACGATTCACATGTTTTATGTATGTTTTTGAGGGGCCTCCCCGCAAAACAAAAAGACCAATATTTGGTGCAGTTGATGGCTGAAGGTTTTTAAAGCATAAATGTCAGCTTAATTAGCAAAACAAACAAACAAACATCAAAACTAAAGGAAAACATACTTTTGCTCAATAAAAGCCTCCAAACAAAGTGAATTTGATTTGATAGAAATGATCTTGTTTGAACAAGAGAAAAAACAAATACAAAAAAAATATCAGCCACGCCTCTTTTCCAACCCCGCTTCGATGAACCAGCGACGCTTTGGATGGCAGCGGAAGAGCAGCGAACCCCAGCTCTCCGAAGACTCCTCCGATCTTCTGCTCTTTCTCACAGGGCAGGGCGCCGGGTCTTGATCCTTTTTGTATTTTGTAGAATAGCTCATTGCTACCCTCTGTCACTGAAAAGATGGCACCTGCTAACTGCACCTTTTAATCAGAAAGTGATGATTTACCGGAATAACCTCACTGCGAGATAAACCACAGGGGCTTCAGAGACCTGCCCCCTCGGTGGGGCTTGGGGGGGTCTCATCATGGGTGCCCCTTGGAGCCGCCCCTCTGGCGAGAGGATGCGTGGTTTCACCCGGTGCTCCCCAGTGGGAGAAAGAAGCTCTGGGTCTTTGCCGCTCCTCTTTCAATTGTGGGGACAGTATTTACCATCCTTGGAAGTAATTGTTCAGACGCACTTATCAAGTGAATCAGAATGTAGCCAGTTGTTGGTTGTAAGTCATGTAAGAGAGGGCTCTGAAGCAGGTCACTGTCGCGTGGGCCATGGGAACCAGCCCATCCAATAACATGAAAGGTTTGCTGGGCATTTGGTCATTGCATCAGTTCCTTGTACAGCAACATGAGAGATTCGTAGTGTGGACCGTTGACACTCTTTTCCTTTCCGGCTTCCTGGCAGAGCCCCGTTCCCCTGTTATTATATATACAATAATTCCACTCATCTTTATCATGGTAATAGGGTCGAGGATAAAACTTTACTTTTCAGAAACTGTAGGTGACATTATAACTGCCTAAACCTAAGTTACCTAATGATGAAATAGGCAGCCATCATTATAGCTCAATGTTTATTCAGTGAAGCATTCTCAGAGCTTTCCTGTTGACCATCGTGTTATTAGAAGTCTATAAGCATGGACTTCATTCGGTAACTGGGTTCACAAGATGGCATATTCCATTTAGACTTTAATTCTTTGCCCGTCCTGACGCTTTATTTCAAAGTACCAGATTCCCCGGTATCAGCACAGCAATGAGGTAGCAGGGACCCTCTTTACAAATTCCCCGATCCTGTTACCACTGAGCGCGCAGGTAAGTCAGGTACCAGACGTGCCACTGCTCGGCTTCGTCACTGAGTCATTGCTTGCATCTGGGTGACCGAGGTTAACGTGGAGGGGTGTTGTCTGACACAGACACCGATATCAACAAAGGGTAGGTACGTACCAACAGTGAGGCCAAGCCTACTTCACAGAATGCACATTGACCAAAAGTACTTAATGTACTAATGCTTCTCTCAAATGTCAGCAAATAGACTTTGGATTACAGGTGTAATAGATAAATCTCGTAATGAATACATGACTATAAATAAAGCATAATAATTGTTTTGGAAATTTTAATCCATCATGTATTTTTACTGGTGTATACCAAGTTTCTATTATGGGCTAGACTCAGTATGAAGAGGTCATGGTTAAGAAAATGGTGCCTCTTCTTAAGTACTTTATAGGTAAGTTAAACCCATGTCCTGTTTTCAAAAAAAACCCCCACATATTTATGTCTGTTATAGAATCTAATTTATTAAGAAGACTCCTTTCATTTTCAAACGTACCACCATGTATGATGAATTATATGATTATCCTGTTTCTAAACTATTGATAAACTCATGCACAGAAACACTGGATGAAATTTAAGTCACTAAAATAGATCATTTTAAAACTTAAGTTAGATCCTCAGTTCCTTTTCTACCTGACCTGCATCAATTGAGGCAACTTCTTTTAAACCACAATGAAAGCTGAATAAATAACCGATTATCAACAGAATCAATCCAACACCACAGAACCCAGCAAATTAATTTCATTCAGGGGTTTTACATAGTGTTTGAAAAAAGCTGTGTAAAGAGGATTATGGCAACATATTATAAATTGACTGTAAATAAACTTGGAGTCTTCTCAAGGGGAAGATGTGATATTTACTCCTACAAATGAATATTTCATGATGTCCTGTTTCCTTGTTTTTAGATAAGACCTGGATATAGAATATTTTCCATTAGCATTTTGTGGATGTAAAATATTTTTTTAATTTAAAATTTACTAAAGGCAGAAACTGTACTTGAACAACAATAAAAAAATAAAATTTACTAAAGAATTGTGCTTTTGAAAACAGCAAAAACTGACTCCTAAGATGCAACTCAGAATGGAAATTGAATTCTGTGATGAAATACACCTGGAGTGGATTTGGAGTAATTAAAGAAAGTTTGCTCAGAACTCCAAATAAATAATTAACTATTTTGCCACTGGCCAAAGACATGGTTCCTTAATTGTGCTTAGGTTGGACTGGATGTACATGTTAGAAAAATAAAAGTTGTTTTTGATAATGCAGTTTTAAAATTCTCAAGTCACCACATGAAGTTCTGAGGCAGACAGAGGTATTAAAAACACACTGTTTCTAATTTAATGAAGCTCTCTCTATATTAACAAATACATAGGAGAAATACAGATAAATAGCACTAGAGTCTATTATGTCTATTTAGAGAACCATCCTCTCTGACCTTACAGTTACCAACATGAGTGATCGCAGCATAAGAAAAAAAAAATTAGTCACAACGCTATGGAATGAAATTTCTAGATATATTAATCAAAATGTATTTGTCATCACATGGATGCCATCATTAAAAAACGTGACCCTTAGAAAGCAGGTCTCGTCACTTTTATATCATAAAGAACTTTGGGACCCACAGCTTGTTTTCATTTGTTTTGAATTTGATTTTAAGACCGTTCAGTTATCCCATGTATTGTTCTGGATAAAATTTACTGTATTGTGCTAATAAGCAATTCTAAAGCTTAATAGTTTATGAGAATAAAATGTATTTCTACCTCCTTCTAAGCATCCCTTGCGGCATGAATACATCTTTGCTCCTAGTTATCTTCCCTCTAGGTCCAGACCTAACGAGGAGAATCTCTCTGGGACTTGCCAGCTGCTTCCCAGAGGGGGAAAAATAAAGAGAAGATTCTCTGTGAATTGGCTTTGAAAGCTTTAGGAGTGACACCTGTCACCTCCGCCCAAATGTCATTTGGCCAAAATCGTTTATATGACCTCTCCTGATTTCACCTTCCAAAGATGTATAATTCGCATTCTGGCTGAATTATCACAAATCACAGTGGCTAATTTTGAGATCACTTGGCGGGGAGGGAAGCAGCATCCTTCTGGAGAGGGAGCCTGAAACTCACAGTGCCAGCAGCGACCATGACAGGGGCAGAGGCGCAGCCGTCCTCAGGAGGAGCGGCCGATGTTAGAACAATAATACAACATAACGCGTGTTTGCTGTCAATCTAGTAGACAGAGCTGCCAGGCTGTCAGCAGAGAGAGGTAACAGGAAGCAATACTTTGGTTCTCCGGGAAAACATTTTTAAACAAGAGCTGTGGCATCAAAAAACTGCCCAATAAAAGCATGAATTTTAGGGGCTAATAAATAATAGACTGTCTCCCAAATATGTAAACATGAACCCAAGTATCATATCTCAAACCCTGCTGCATTAAAGTGTGCCAGAATCAATACACTTTGATTTCTATTATATGGCAATTTTATATATTTCTCTTTTGAAATACCTCTGTATTTTAAGGGGTTTGAGAAGAAGAAGGTAATGAAGAAGGTCTTGAAATGGTGAATAAGTAGCAGAAAAAATAAGAGGAAAAGGAAATCAAAAGAGAAGTCCAAATTTAGAAATACAACTTTTCTCATAATAATTTTATTTCTGAAAAAAGTGATGTAAATTTAGAGAATCTACATTTTATGTAAAATAATAAAATTTCTATAGTATTATAGTAGAAACTTTTAATTTAAAAATGCAAATTACAAATGAGTGCTGGAGAAGATGGGAGAGAAGGGAACCCTAGTGCACTGCTGGTGGGAACGGAGGCTGACATGGCCACTGTGCGAAACAGTATAGAGTGTCCTCAGAAAACTAAAAATGGAGCTGCCTTTTGACCTGGCAATTTCACTGCTGGGATTATACCCTAAGAGCCCTGAAACACCAATTCAAAAGAACCTATGCACCCCAATGTTCATAGCAGCACAATTTACAATAGTCAAATGCTGGAAGCAACCTAAGTGCCCATCAGTAAATGAGTGGATTAAAAAACGATGGTACATTTACACGATGGAATGCTACACAGTAGAAAGAAAGAAGGAGCTCCTACCCTTTGCAACAGCATGGATGGAACTGGAGAGCATTATGCTAAGTGAAATAAGGCAGGCGGTGAGGGACAAATACCATATGATCTCACCTATAAGTGGAACCTAATCAACAAAACAAGCAAGTAAAATGTATTCAGAGAGTCTGAAAAGGAACAAACTGACAGTAACGAGAAGGGAGGTGGGAAGGGATAATGGGCATGGGGAGGGTTGTCAGGAACAGGTATAAAGGACACATGGACAAAGCCAAAAGGGGGTAGGATTAAGGGTGGGAGGTGGGGATGGCAGGGGTTGGGGGAGTGGTGCGGGAAGAATAGGGACAACTATACTTGAACAACAATTAAAAAAGAGAAAAAAATAAAATGTTATAAGCTTTCACATTAAACACAACTGATAAATCAAACAGGGTGGAAGATTCCAATGATAATAAATTTAATTGTGATTATAAAAAAATTAAAAATGAAATTAAAAAAACACAAAAGAGAATCAATTGACACTCTTAAGGTAAAGTTTTATTTTATAGTGATGCATCGTGATTTCCATTTCTAAAGAGAGAGCTAATGAAATTTTCTGAAATATACCACTTTTGTTCTAGAAATGAAGACATTTTTGTATGGGAGAGGGTGTTTTTCTAAAAGTTTTGATTAAATTTCTAATCTTATGGATGCATCATAGTCGAAAGGAGTTTACCTGAGACAATGGGACATCTGGGAAGTACACGTACTTGATAATGTGGCAGATTTGAACGGAAATCCAGACTCAGTATAGTACCTGATGATCACTGACCAGCAGATACACTCTGTGAATCTCAATTTCATGTATGAAATAGAAGTAACAACATTTCAATAAATTATGTATAGATTTTTAATGCTTATTTTAAAACTTCTTTCATCACTTAAGTTTTTCACCATTGTAAACATTTAAAACTATTAGGTAAAATAATTCCACAAGAAACAAAATGCATGGTTTCTTCTATATTATTTTAACTAAAAATTTATTTTTTTTTGCTTTAAATACATGCATACAAATTAAAATTCTATAGATTTGCTAATTAAAATAGTGAAGTAAATTAAGGAAATATGCTTGCAAACACTAGGCATATTTATAAGGTTCTTTTGCTTATCATTTACCATATAATTTGTTTCTAATTTGATATAAATTGAAGCTGAGGTGCCATCTTTCTCATATCATTTACTTGGTTAGTAGTGATAGATGAAGCATTTACTTGTATTGAATAGCATGCTATACATCTATTTTAATAAATTTCAGCTTTCAACTTAATTGATAGTTTTAAACAGAGGGATAGATTTATTCCCACAATGAATAAAACTGCTTAACACTTGCAGCCTGTATAAATTATGTTAACACTTCTATTGGCTTTCCATTTTCAGTCTAATATACTGCTAATTTTAAAAGAAATCAATCAAACAATGTATAATATATCACTACAGGACAGTTTCTATATAAGGAGAATAAAATATTTTTCTATAATACTTTAAAGCTATGTGTTAAATGATTTTGCCAAGGGCCTTCACTGAACCAAGAAGCTTTGGCTTGTCTGATATATATCTCAGCGAGCTCCCTTTATCATTTTTTTTTATTTGGGACTATTTGTCTCTCCTTGGCATTCTACCTTTACAAGTAACATGTCTCTATTGTAAGAATTCATTCTATAGTTTCAGAGAACTTGTCTCCTAATTAGAAACGTATAGTTTCTGATGATTCTAATCCACATGGTTTCTTATAGATAGTGAAATACAATGAAACTGATGATCAAACACTGATTTCTGAGAAATAGATTATATAGGTAGATATAGATATAGATGGTATAGATATAGATGATATAGATATAGATAGATATAGATACAGATATAG
The DNA here is from genome assembly GCF_004126475.2 of Phyllostomus discolor. Classification (NCBI taxonomy): domain Eukaryota; kingdom Metazoa; phylum Chordata; class Mammalia; order Chiroptera; family Phyllostomidae; genus Phyllostomus; species Phyllostomus discolor. The sequence goes on along the minus strand of NC_040910.2, from coordinate 7,415,082 downwards.
ATACATAGACATAGATATAGACATAGACATAGATATAAATATAGATATAGATATAGATGATATAGAGATAGATAGATAGAGAGAGAGAGAGAGAGAGATCTCCATTCTGGTACAAGAATGACCTACCAAGCTAAATGCCATTGAACATTCAGACAATGTGAAGGGAGATAATTGAATCCTGCATTTGCCAAGATTGAGATTTTGAGGAGTCTAAGGAGAATAATTTTTGTGGAGCAGGAGAATAAATGCCTGATTGGAATAAATGGAAGAAGAAATAGAAGAGATTTCAAGTGTCAAATACTTTTTAAGGGGAAGAATTACTATAAAAAAAAAAACAGAGAAAATGATAGATAGAAGGAAGGGATGCTGGAATTCGATTTCTTTGAAGTAAAATGAGTGAAATCCACATGCTAAGGGAAATGGCCCAGAAAGGGCAGACATCGACAGTAAAGAGGAAGTGGAATGATTGTAACAGTAATGTTCTGGAACATGCCAAATGGTACAGGATCCACAGCTCAAGATGAGGACTGATCGTTGACAGTGGTGTGAATAATTCTTAGACAGTGAGAGAAGAATAGATATAATGATAACTAATGGATTTAATACACATGTAATGAGTGCCCCAGACTCTGGAAATATAGCAATGTAGTCATCAAATCCCCAGCTCTCTCTCCTTTAAGGAAAGACCAGATTTGCAATGTTTATATATGAAAATATGAGTGGTGGACAGAACTGGTGGATAGGACAAAATGAGTCATAGGATGATATTTTCAATAAATCGGTTTGGCATGTAAGATAAGCAAGAGAGACAAAAGTTGGCACACTGAGATACCTAAGAAAGTACTCAGTTCAAAATAGCAGCTGTGGAGAATGGTCTTCCGTTGGTGTGGGAGCTAAGGCCTTGAAGGTGGAAGCTAAGCAGGGTTTCATCTTGCTCTTGCTGAGACACAGGGTTGTGTCTCAGCTGGACACAAGAGTCTGTCCATCCTATTGGGGCTTCAGGACACACTAGCAAGTAGGTGGAGTTAAGTTCCTTTTCTTCCCCGAAGAATGTTACATAGAAACTCAATGATATTGCTCCCCTCAGTGAGAAGATAAAATACAGAATCTGAGATAGTAACCCTACTTCACCGTCTCAGGGAACTGAACTGGTTCCAAATGATAAGAGAGTCTTAGGATATGATGAAGGCTTCCAGCCCAGGCAGTACAGAGACAAGTCCAGGTGTACAGCAATCAGCATAGGCTGAGACCCATGTACTCAGCTGCTTTTCTCACTACATCTTCTCGCCAGTCCCATGGAGTTCCATTATGACAACCTCCTCACTTTACCATTGAGGAAAGAGGCTGAATGAAGGAAGGCAGCTTGCTAAGGTCATCCAATGTGGACAGGGCACAGCCACATTTGAAAGCGTATTGGCCTCCAGAGCCTGTCTGGTGCACACACATCTTACCACTGTCCAGATCATCGTAGTGATGAGGGGAGCTCACCAGATACATTAAGTCTTTTGATTGAGCTGCTATGGACCTGCAAATTATATTTCACTCTTTCTTTTTTTTTTTCAATTATTTATTTATTTATTTATTTATTTATTTATTTATTTATTTTTAGAGAGGGAAGGGAGGGAGAAAGAGAGAGAGAGAGAAACATCAATGTGAGGTTGCTGGGGGCTGTGGCCTGCAACCCAGGCATGTGCCCTGGCTGGGAATCAAACCTGCGACACTTTGGTTCGCAGCCCATGCTCAATCCACTGAGCTATGCCAGCCAGGGCTCACTCTTTCAATATAAAACTGTATATTTGTCAGGAAGACAGTCATTGACATGACTAATTGTATTAATGACTATGAAAGTGTTTTCTTTGTCTGCATAAAAAATACTGCTATGTTTATATGGGGAGGAGAAAAAGGAAAATTCTAACATAAGAAAAATAGGCCTGCTCAGGGAACAGCAGCTTTATTTTTGTGGCGGTAAAATTCTGGTTAAATTGTGAAATTAATATTAAACCATGTACTTTATTGTTTCTCAGATAACAATGACTATGTGTCTAATCCATCACTGTACTTTACAAATATATATTATGTGTTACATAAGCATATCAGGTATAGGTGTTAAAATAAATGTTATTTAATAGAATTTAGTGTGCCTTTTTGATATGTTTCTTAATGGAACCTAGTGTGCCTTTTTTTCTTTTGAAATGCTTTATTATGTCACTAACACTTGGGGTTTTAAAGCTATTTTAAACATGGATAACACCATTAGTTATTCTATACCAATTCAAGCCATTCGCATGATTTTCAGTTGTTTTGTAAGTACTATATAAAGAAATGAGTGGCCCATTCAAACACTTAAACAGGTAATGTGAAAGAAATATAGACAGTGTGGTATTTATACAACTGCTTCAACTGCTATCCTCACTGAAAGAAAATATTGTTTTGACTTGTAAACTGAGAAAAAAATAACTAGGAGTGTCAGTACTGGAGAGTAAATATAGACTATAGATGTCAAGTTCTCACATTGCTGCTGTTCTGGCTACAATCGTACTTAAAAATGAAACCTGTGGATAAAAGGGAATGAAGATAAAATAAACTATAATGACTATAGCACATTATAGGCTACATGGCCATATGTTTTTTCTGTGGATTGATCATGATTACTGAACTTGTTATCCCTTAAATTATGGATCTAAGGAAGTAACAAAAACCATAGTTCTGAGAAGAAAAGATAATTTGGGACTCATGCATTTATATAGCATGCCAGAAACCTCACTGAATAATTTATATGTCTAAAATTGTTTATCTAAGATTAATTTTCAAAAGGAGCAATGAATTATTGTTTAAAGTATTTTCTGTCCTAGGAGAAAAAAGGGAAATATAAATGTATATATTCCCTTTTCTTTTTTATTGACATTATAGTCTCATAAGCACCATGTGTATGAAGACCATTGCTGTTGAAATCTGTTCAAAATGTAGTAAAAACCCCCCAAATCTCATCACATCTCATTTTAATTATTTCTTCAAAAACATGTTCAGATGTATTTATTATTACATCTTTATGAAAAATAAAGTCACACTATACATCTCAGATCTAGGCCATTTAATGACTTTTACTTTTTATATTTATCATGCAAAAATATTACCTGATGGAAGCTAAGAACTTTTGGTTTTGTGTCTACCCTAATGAAGTTAAAAGTAACTAGCCACCTACTTTGACCTAACGCTCCTTAAAAGACAGGGGTGAGAGTTATAAGGTATTTATTGTATTATATGAAAATAGGCAAAATATCCTTCCAATTGCCAAATACTCATAGCAATGCAATGTGCACTCATCAAGGTTTCTCCTGAACACCACAGAATAATTAAGGTTGGGAGAGAAAGGAATAGGAGAAAGAATAACTTGTCACTTCTAAAATTTTACTGGATGAACTACATGACCTGAAATATTATATTGTAAGACTGAGACGGATAATTATAAATGGAAACAGTTCTATGTAGTCCTAATAAAATTTAAGGGAGAGTGGATATAAAATAATATATATTTGCAGACAGGAGCAATACTCTATATAGCATTCTTCTTACCAAATTAAGGCAATTTATGTCTAGAAATACTGACAGCAATTGGCCCAGAAAAACAAGCCTGAACTGAAAGAATTATCTAACTCAGAACTTTCTGAAAACTACAAAGAAGACCATTTGACAACCATTATATTAACAATTGAAAATGAGAATTACGAATTTTTCAACCAGCATAGTTACACACACCAAAATATAATTTGGGGTATAATGAGAACCCTAATCTTAGTAATGGTAGGTAATTGCCTCTGCTCTTGTCCCACAGCTATCTTCCCCTTTTTAGTTTAATTCAGGAGAATTGTGCTCATCTGATCATTTCTGCATGTAGCATGCTGCTCTTTCATGTTCCCTGCTGCCTGGAGAGACCAGTTAAATCTTTCTGCTAATATTATCAGAACAGTGTTGTGTGTCCACACAAACACACTGCAAATTTACTTTTAACTCTTAGTCTTTAACAACCACATGCTCAGGAGGATTGCTTTGCTTCCATTGGCTTTGAATACATTTTAACGACAAGTTGCTCAATAATAAGGAAGTCTCATCCTTCTATTGAAGTTATCTTAATATTTGATAATGTCTCTAATAGAAATTGTGCTTCTTGAATGGGTTGCTGCAATATTCTGCTTAATTAAAATTCTGTTCGGTTGCAGCAGTGGGTGGGATGTTGCAAATTTGGTTTCCGTTGAATGCAGAAGAATAATGCCTGGTCTGTGCTGCACTGGGATACCTTCCACATTGCACAGAATCATTTTTACTGCAGGGTTTTGTTTTCTTTTGTTTTCAACAAAAGGGTAAACATTCCTCTCACATTGGGGTAGCCTTTAAAGTTTCTTTTTGCATTCTAACTTAATGATATCAGTAACAGTTGGTAACAAAGAATTCTTCCCATGAACACACAAACCAGTAAACACAACAAGAAGGAATCGAAATTTTTCTCCTCAATACATTTTAATAAATCTATCAACCTAAGTTTAAACGGCATGATTAAATTTACATGGAATTTTTGTCTCCCGGCTCGGCCATCTTTTCTGGAGCTTCTTACAAAGAGACGCACAGAGGCACACGGCCATGGCCAAGTGATGCTCTGTGCATGGAGCATAGGGCACGTGACCAAGTACCCAGTGACAGGACAATGTTTGTCCAGTAGACCAGTAGAGCTGGAAATTACTTTATTTCATGATAACATGTTTTCTCAGTCAGCTATCTTTCTTGTATGAGATTCTAGATCTAAAATAAAAGATGCCAGAAAATGATGCACATCTATTGTCACGGATGGACAAACCGGACGTGGATGGCGGTTCAGACCCTGGGGCAAGCCTGGACCGGGGGGCAGAGCTCTGGATGACGGCCACGTTCACGGAGCGGTGCTGAGCCCCGCACTGTGACAGGGGAGGTGGGGAGGTTGTTCACACAGCTTACACTTAGGTAAGTGTACTTCATGGTAAGCAGGCGTATAATGGAATCATTTCCCTTTTGTTTAATCAGTTTTAATGTGTGTTATATCGGGGTTAAAAATCCCTACTTCCACTATTGAAGGTCTATAAATGAAATTAAACGAAGTGTAAAAGTGCCCAGTTTACTCATCCGTCATGGTTACTTTTCTTAATTGAAGTCCAATGACCATTGAGAAATGAATTGCCGGGTTTTAGGAATGAAATTTTTCCACTCGAATTTTTCCATATTAATTAAGTTTCATGAGAAAGGGTACAATGATATTGCCTTGGTCGTCATCTGACTGTCCATGTGTACCTGTGATCTAAATGTGTATGATAATAGATTTGCAAATGTCTCAAATAAAACTGCATAAACTATACCATGTGGAAATCTTAATGACAATTTCACATGAATATAAGTAATGGTAGAATTATTCTATTTAAAATGACTTTGCATATGATTAAAATAACTATTTCAGAGCCATAAAGTTTAGAACTGAATCTGTTTTGCTCACCATCAGAAGGCAATCACAGTTCACTCATACTTTATGAAAGCTCTCTTTGCACATAAGAGAATTTCTTTCATTTTCCCAACAACAGAACCATGATGAAGAAAAAAAAACAACAACTCTAGATGTGAAATCTTAGCACCCTCGCTCCTCTGAAAGGTAAGCCTACTCATTTTTGGCCATTCCATGCCTTGTAAGGCTTTTCAGTCAGCATTACTCTTCATCAGTCTCTGGAAATTTTCCCACGCTGTGTTGGTATTCTTGACTTCATCGTATAGGTCATGACCATTTAACTTTTGTTCTATTTTTTCCTCATGTTACATGATATAATGAACTTTTCCAAAAATTAAAATAGGAAGAGAATGAATGAAAAGACGAAATAACTGGTTTTGAACAAGCAAAGTAAGAGAACAGTTAGGCTCTCACTGAATTGAGAATGATAATGTTTACATCATAGTATTATTATTATAATTTTTAAACAAATGGGATCTCATCAAATTAAAGAGCTTCTGCATGGCTGAAGAAAACAACATTAAAATCAAGAGAGAATCCACTGTATGGGAAAACATATTTGCAGATGATACCTCGGACAAGGGTCTGATCTCCAAAATATATAAAGAACTCACACGACTCCACTCCAGGAAGACAAACAGCTCAATTAAAAAATGGTCAAAGGACTTGAACAGACACTTCTCCAAGGAGGACATAAGAGGGCCCAGAGACATATGAAAAGATGTTCAATATCACTAGTCGTCATAGAGATGCATATTAAAACTACAATGAGACACCACTGCACACCAGCCAGAATGACCATCATTAACAAATCAACAAACAACAAATGTTGGAAAGGATGTGGAGAAAAGGGAACCCTAGTGCACTGTTGGCGGGAATGCAGACTGAGGCAGCCACTGTAGAAAACAATATGGAATTTCTTCAGAAAATGAAAATGGAACTGCCTTTTGACCCAGCAATTCTATTGCTGGGATTACACTCTAAGAATCCTGAAACACCAATTCAAAAGAACCTATTGCACCCCTGGGTTCATAGCAGCACAATTTATAATAGCCAAGTGCTGGAAACAACCTAGGTGCCCATCAGTAAATGAGTGGATCGAAAAACTGTGGTACATTTACACAATCGAATACTACTTAGCAGAAAGGAAGAAAGAATCCCTACCCTTTGCAACAGCATGAATGGAACTGGAGAGCATGATGCTAAGTGAAATAAGCCAGGCGGTAAAAGACAGATACCATATGATCTCACCTATAAGTGGGACCTAATCAACAAAACTGACAAGCAAGCAAAATATAACCAGAGTCATGGAAATAATCAGAGAGGAGGAGGGAGAGGGATAATAGAGGGTAATGGGAGGGGGCCATCAAGGAACATGTATGAAGGACACATGGACAAAATCAAAACAAAGGGGGTGGGTTCAAGGTTGGGAGGGAGAATGGGTGGGGTTGGGGCGACAATGGAGACAAATGTGCTTGAATAACAATAAAAAGAGGTGAATAAAATAATATCATTATTATAATTCTTGATAATCATTTCTTTTTTACATTTAATGATTTTATAATACAGTCACATGATTGAATCATCCTGTGCGTTCTAACATGTCTCCCGTTGCTCCAGCAACCCCACAGTTTTTCCCAGATGCTTGCATTTGTGTGTCTTCTGTTTTTCCAGAGTGTCTTAGTGAAAAATCTTCTACATGTGAGTATGTACTTATCCTCCACTCTTTATAGACAGAACATATATACTCCTTTTCCCCTTTGCTTTCTCATTTAATATATTTTGGAATCTATTTCCATATAAGTGCACAGAGAGCTTTCTCATTGATGACAGCAACACATTATAATATTGTTACATTGTATTTCAACATGCTCTTGCTGAAAGACGTTAAGATTATTTTGCTTAATTATTGTTTTTGCTATTACAAACAATACGGCCATTAATGACCTTGATGAGAAAAATATGTACAAAGGATATTTCTTTTTTTTTTAAAGATTTTATTTATTTATTTTTAGAGAGGGAAGGGAGTGAGAGAGAGAGAGAGAGAGAGAGAGAACATCAATGTGCGGTTGCTGGGGGTTATGGCCTGCAACCCAGGAATGTACCCTGGCTGGGAATCGAACCTGCGACACTTTGGTTCGTAGTCCGCACTCAGTCCACTGAGCTATGCCAGCCAGGCAAAGGATATTTCTTAACTGAGTCAAAAAGGGAATCTATTTGTAATTTTTAATTTTGAAAATGTAATTTTAATGACATGCGTTCATTCTTCTCGCAGATGCAATGGCTGTGTTCCCACAAGCATTGTAAACGGAGGCCTGTTCCCAGCAGCCTCCTTAAGAGAGCACATGGTCACGTCTGTATCAGGTCAAGATGGAGTAGCAGGGGCCAGATACACGATCAGAAGCAAAAGTGCTGTGCTGGCTTTCCTTTGATTAGCGTTAGCACGACCTATGATTTTCAACATTTTCCTTTCAATCTAAGAATATTTATATTTACATCTATATTTGAAGTAAGTTTCTTGGTAGTAGAATACAGTGCATCCCCCCCACAGATCTCCAGTTTCTAACTATCAACAAAAGCTGAGGTGTCTGAAGTAGAGAAGGATTAGTGGTGATAGATTTATTGGTGAGATGCTGTTTATGTCGTAGTATTTGTTCTATTATGTCTCGAAGAATAATGTGTGATATGTCTACTGTCACAGAGTAAATAGAACTGTGATTTATGGTTCACCATTTCTATAACAATTTTAATATGCTCTCTTCTATCCTGCTTTAGCACATTTCAAAGCAAATTAATTCTATTCTCCTTTACATTTCATTCCCTTTTCTATTTATTCTCTTTACAATGTGACCTATGGAGTTGTTGTTACACAGAAGGCGTCGGGCTCTGAGATAGATTCCCGACTCTGAGTGCTCCCTCTCCCTCCCTAATAACTGGTCCCAGCACAGCGCCAGCTTGAAGATGATTGGTAGATGGCCGACTTTCCAATATTGTCCATATTTATACTTGTGGTGTCTTCGGTAAAGCTGTCAGGAGGGTACGAAATTTAATGTGACCCTGTTTATTGCAAAAAACACTTTGTTTTTCACGAGTTTGTCCATTTTTGATTGCTCGGTTCAGATTCATTGTGGTGGTGAGAAAATTTTCCAGCACCATTCATAAAAATTTTGCAACTCTGTAACCTTCTCTTTGTTTACTTTTGTAAATTTAATCAAGCAAAGCTCTTAGTTGGAAGATGAATGTTCTTGTTATAAAAAACACATCTTAGGAATATAGGCTGCTCTTTGAAGAATTTTAGTGTTTGGGCAAGATAATAAAAATATAAAGAAGTTCGGTGTTTGGCCAAGTATTGATAGAATGGCATGTTTCTATCTTTCTTGGGACTGTGTTTTTAAGACATGTATAACCTTGAATCTTTCGATGTGAAAGGTAACTTCCCGTAGAGAAGGACGCTCAGTTAACCTCGCAGCAAACATCGGACTGACCGACAATTCATTCCAGTGGACGGCAGGACTTCAGCTTCCTCTCAAGTGTTACAGATCGACAGGGATTTTTCACCAGTTTTCAAAACTGACAATTTATAATTATTTCACAAGTGTTTTCACTTTCATCACTTATATATATTCCGTATTATATAATATGTGTTTACAAATTAATATAGTATACAATAGATATGTTACCTGTGATTAACTTTTTAACTTAAGAAATGTTATGGTGCTCCTTCTTCATGAGGAAGAAACACAGGACTTAAATTATATTGAGAAGTAGCATCTAGCCATTTGCTTGGAAAATATATGTCTTGGTAGCTTTGATTTTATAAGCTTAATTTTGATATCCACTTTAGTTTCTTTAATTCACTAAAACTTCCAAACCATACACATGACAAATAATGATACTCTTTACTCACTGGCTTACTAGAAAATAAGAGTTTAAAATTGATAACTACAAGAATGGCCAGCCTGTTGCGAAATATCCAGTTTTGAGAAACTACTGGGGGTGAAGAAGCCCATCCATTTGTACAGTCCGTTAGCAACCCCACCCCACTGCCACACAGGCACTCGGAGGAAACCAGTCCTATTCTCTGCAGCCAGAACCCACAGCCCTACGAGCTCATTCCTAAGGATGAGAAGGAAAATCAGCATTGAGCACATTTCCCCACGGAAGCCATTTTTCCCTTTGACTTTACCATTGTGCATTGTGCACAGATGCGTTCATTTCCTCTGAACTTCCTCAATCCAGTGACTACAAAGGTTTGCATGGTATCTCAGTTGTGACATGTTTCAAACAGGTTATTCTAAATATATTTATGTTAGATGATAGTTGATTAGACTATAAAGTCTACAGCAAGCCATGTAAGTTTTCTTTTGCCATATTTTCATTAATATTTGAGAAAAAGAATATCAACAATTTACCTGTACTATTAGCTAACTCCCTAAACTTTAAAGTTTGTGCTAAAAATATTCATTTTATTTTACTTTTCATTGTCAGATAAGTCTCTCAGTAGAAGTATGAAATAAATCAAAAAGCACAGAAAAGAAAAAAACCTTAAGTGAGTTAAATACATCATAGTTAATAAAATTAATCTTCTAATTTAAATTATAATCCTTTACAATATAAAAACCACATGAATTTATTTAGACATTCATTAAAGACATGAAATAACCTAAAAACATATGTAATCTTACATATATTATGAGTCAATCTAATTATGTAGGCATTGTAATTATAACCTTGTTTGATCACACTATTAAAATCTAATTCACTTTTTTCAGTCTCCGAAGTAAAACATGTATGCTATCCTGACAGCGATGAGGAGTGGCTACAGTATTCTCTGTGTGCAGTAACACGGCACAGCGGATGAGGGTGCACCAACAAACTGGTCAGTTGTAAAGTGTGAGCGCTTCTTCCATTGCATTTACTATTCTCATCCACTTACTATGAATGTTACGGTTGTTATTATTTAGTGAACCCTTGCTTAATCTTCCATTAGAATACAATACCAGGGATAATGCAGAATGCACCAGCCAGGAACAGTTCCATCTATAGAGAGACTGGTGTCTTAATCGTTAGAGATGAAGGTCAGGATCCTCGTTCATTTGCTTGGAGAAGGGCTGGGTTGTTCATGCAAATGCATGAAAGAGATGAGGTCCGTGACAGACTGGAAAGCACATTTACCTTTTGAATAAGGTGACTGATGATTAGCTGTATCTCCTCATTTCTGCTAAAAACTTGGGACAACTATGGCCAGAGCTTATGATCTTTTAAGGGATGTCAGAATCTTAATATTTTAACTTTCTAGGCCCTCATTTTATTGTCATGAAATTAATAATAGTAAGCAAGCAAACACTATATGAGGCAAATAAAAAAATCTGAAGTAGTTTACTTTGCCATTTTCCATGATTCCGAACTTCCCAGATGTGCAATTCAAACCTATGCGTGGGTCATCACCAAACATGAGCTCAGCAGAGCTGCAAATAAGCAGTTCCCATGAGCATGTGATCACGCCCACTGGCCGTGGACTTTCTACTTTGGCTTTGAAGAGATTTCTGCTCATTCACAAGCATCAAGAAGTCTATTCAAGGGGGCCTCTAGATACCTTTGTAAATAACTGTAACTTCCTCTTTACTGGCTCCTACGTCCTTGGTCTTATGACATATCTTCTAATTCATTTGTGTTTCTTGTCTTTCTGTACGTTGCACTCCACTCCTTCCTGCCTCCTCCAAATTTTGCACTTATGATGACTAATGTATGTTTGTTTCTCTAGAACACGTTGACCCAGCACACAGTTTCCTGTGTTTGGTTCACTTAGCCTTCCACCACCATATTTAAGGCAGTCTCGTGTCTCTTCCAGTCCCAACTCTGTCCCAGAGTCTCCCGGACTCTGCTCAGCAGAGGACGTAAAAAAGATATAGTTTTCCACTGAAAAATGGTGTCAATGTTACCAGGCTGGAATAAGTACCATAAGAAAGTTGCACACAAACTATTGTAAACATGCAAAAAGTGGGCATCTAAACTATGTGAAAGGTGATCCGTAAAGGAGGGAGAAGACACTCGAGGAAGAAACGAGGTCAGCATCTTCAAGGGAAGAGAACCAACATCAGTCCACATGACGATGAATCATTCATGCAGCCACCCTCACCATTTACAGCAGAAACTGTATTCCATCAAAACTCCCAGTTTCATTATGGAGGACATCCACGCACACACACACATGCACATGAGAGAAAGAGAGAGAGAGATGTTTAACTTGAGCTTGGCCTTCAGCTCTGAAACAATGAAACCTCTAATGAGGTGGGAGTATTCAGAAACAGCTGCCATGTAAAGAGCTGGGCAAGCTCTCATGTTGCATAAGGACCCTCTGCAAGAGGAAGGAACACCCACCGCTTGTGCTGGAGTGGGATTGGAGGGTCGGGTAAAGGGAATCTTAAAACCACAAGGCAAGAAAGAAGGGAATGAAGAAAAACTCTCATAACACATGAGCACAACCGCCCAATATTAGTTGTGAGTATATTTTTTAAAGTAACTGACATGTGTTTATGGATCAATGATCTTTATTGTAACTCTGATATTTTCAGTGATGGAATTTATCTGAGTGACTCGCAAGACAAGAATAAATAAGTGGTATTGTCATTGTTCATTCAGTTCCTCCATGATCTCAGTCAAAGGCCACCAGAACCTTAACCTGAGGTTGAAGAGTTGGGTGTACTTCTCAACTCGGCAAAGCTATTATCACTATGGGGATCTCTGGGTGTCTAATGAGAAGGTATGAGAAGCAACTTTCATTTAACTCGGGTCTCTGTTAGGAGATCTGGGGGAGGGTTCAAAGACACTGGGATTTGTTCTGTATGGAAGGCTATGACAAACCAGAGGCACATCTACGATTTGATGCCTTAAGCGTTCTGTAGGAGAGAGGAAAGATTAGCATGAGTGTGAAAATGTAGTTGCAGAGAAGCTGCAGCCACTCATGTCAGCCAGGATATATATTCGGTGTCTTTGTGATGTGCACAGTGTGCTCATTGCTTTTTTCTGTGTGTAGACAAATTGTCTCACTTCACCACGGTCACAGTGAGTCCTTAATGGATGTTGGTGTTCTCTGAAATTATTCATGTTTAAAAGGAGACCATCCGGCTTAGCTCTGAGTACCAAGCCAGCAAATGATTGTCCATTGTTGCCTTTCTCACTTGAAATAAAATGTGGAAGCTGAAAGAGAAGTGCACGTACCAGCTTGTATTTATTGTAGTCCTTCCCTGTCTTTTCATTTCAGCTCCTGTTGTTTTGCAAATTCTATGCCCCGGTGCACTATCACCGCTATAGTTATGTGCTTCCAATCTTGCTGATTTCAATTAATTGCCAATAACCTTGATTTTTGCTCTCTTCTCTCTGATGTTTGATAAAATAAAAACTTTGCTTTCAAGTTTAATGATTAAACCCAAGCTAGTTAATTTATATGTTGACTTTGGGTGGCAGGTTAGCTATAAAGTGACAATTGTTTTTATTTGAAATTACTGTAATTTGAGAGACACCATAGATCTATCTTGGGGACTTTGATTTGGCTGTATAATGAATATCTTAGCAGATGGTAAGAAATTTTGACTTAATTAGACATATTAAGAATAATTAAATGACTTTGACTTTCAAAATGATATTGCTCTTGTCTTCAGCAACTCTCATAAAGCATAGAAACTAATTGATTAACAGGGAAGGGGGTAGGCCAACTGCACATAATTCAGCAGTCTATAAATGTCCACGTCTGTGCTGTGGATTTCACACATGCACACACACTTTTTTTTTCCAATTGGAGGACACTGTTGAATATACTGAATCATTGAAAATAGCAAAGGAAACAGAGACCCGGCATGGTCTAATGTAGAGCTAATTCTCACTGCTGATTTTGTTTGCTATCTTTCTACACCATTCAGTTCCTAGGAGCACACAATGTCAAGTCATGAATTAGACCTGTACGGTGCACACCGCTGTGATTTACTAACACTGACATCATGAAAGTTACTAATAAGGCATTTTGTTTTTGAACTTCAAATACAATGATGTTCTCCTTTATCTGCTCTAAGTGTCAGTTCTGGCGGTAGATGAGTGTTTGCTACAGAGGGAGCGCAGAAGGAAAGCAAAGTAACACACAACTTCAGAATAAAAAAAAAACTCATGGAGAAGTGTCTGTTCGGTTATTTTCCATTTTTTAAATCAGATTGTTTTCCTAATTTTGAGTTTTAAGCATTCTTTGTATATTTTGGGTAACAGTAACTTATCAGATATGTTGGCCAATATTATTTCCCAGTCTGTGACTTATATTGTCACATTCTTGACAATATTTTTCATGGAGCAGAAGTTTTTAATTTTAATGAAAGGTCTGCTTTTTAAAATAATTTCCAACACTTTCGTGGGGGAGGCAGGGGAACCCCTTGCGCAGTCGCACCAGAGGTCACTCTCTGAGGCGATCCCCCCGTCTCATGAAGCTACAGAGTATGGAAAGAGTGGACAGCAACCTATTCTACAGCAGAAGAAAATTTTTAGTTGCACATGCATGGCTATTTTAATGCATATCCACATATTTCAATGTTTTTATGCTTTAAAAGCATCTACAGAAAACCCAAGATCACATGCTTCTCGACTCCAAATCCAATTGTGTACCTAAGAAAAGCAGTGAGAGACTTAAATAGAGAACACCGAAGGTTGTTTAGGCATACAAAATTAATAAGTCAATCACTAAAATATCGGGGCTGTCTTCTGCACACTGCTCCTCATTGTGAACCAAGGACATAAAGAACAGGTCAGTAGGAGTAATATCAGATGCTCTAATCCATACGAGTTTCATATATTTTCTTTTGAATGACAAAATGACTTAGCATCTATCTCTTTGTACTCTTTCTCTTCAAAACATATTTAGAAACTCCTTTAAGTAAAATGTCTTTGTTAAACGTTTGGAATGCACCTGGCCGGTAGTTGTTCCTAAGCGCGGATTCACAGGGAGTGCGCCTTCCGCCCGCGAGGAGGATTGTCCAAGGACGCTTCTTGAATGGTGGACACTCGAGCGGTTATTAGGTGAAGGCAAAGATTTAAAAAGCAAATCATTCTACTTCCTTTTCTCCCCATATACAAACCTCATTTTCCATATAAAACAGAATGACATTAAAATGACTAATTTACTTGAAAATGATTTTGCTCTTTAATTTTACTTACTGTGATATTGTATCTAATATATTCTAATGGTTTCCTCTATAAATTTACTTTCAACAGTAGGTGAAATGTATCCACCTTAAAATTTTCATTTGTTCTACTTTTCTTTTTGTAGGATAAATTTTATATTCAATGATTTTCTTATTGGCCTATGTCATTGAGTACTATGTATACATATATACATAATTTTAATTGACTATATTCTTAATACTATGATTTAATATTTTATAACTTCAGTGTTTGATATTGAATTTTACATGCTTTAAAAATGCCCAGATTGTATTAAATTACATTTATTCAAATTATCCCATGTTACTGATCAATTGGAAAAATTTCAATGTATTGTTATTACAAACACTATTGCAATAGCATTCTTGTGGCTCTTTTTATTCACATAATTCTTTCCTTAGGATATATTTCTAAAGTGCTATTTCTTATTCATCTTTAACGTATGTGATGGGATACTCATGTCCAAATCATCTTCCAGAAAGGTCACACCCATGTTTACTCTCATATTAATGCAATTTGAAGAAGGCATGTTTATGTTTTTAATTGGGGGATTAATTGCTAAATTCTCTTTCTAGTCTAAAGAAAAGAAAGTAGCTTGCATTATAAATTGAGGAAAATACTGAATAGATGTCATAGCTTATATATAATTTCTATAAAATTATCTTCCTATAAATCAAGATGAGAAGATTAGAAATAAGTCCTAGATTTGGGTGGTGTCTCTCCTTTATTTTTTCTTATGAGAATGATAAAATAATGAAATGATTCATTTCAAAAACTTAGTTTTTATAATGTTCTGTAGTCTAAGTTGTTAGTCAGTGTGCATAAAGTTTCAGTTATACAAGATGAATGCATTCTAGAGATCTGTTTTACAACATGGTACCTAAAGTAAATAATATTGTATTGCACACTTAAAAATTTGTTTAAAATGTATTTTTCATGTTAAACACTGCCACCAAGTTTTAAAAAATCCCAAAGGAGCAGTTGGAAAGTTCTGGATTGGTAGTGATGAATATTACTCTGATTGTGCTGATGGTCTCATGGGTTTATACCTATATCCAAACTAATCAACTAATCAACTAATTAATTTTAATAATGAGTGCAGGGTTGTTTGTTTATATCCTAGGAATTTACTTTTATAAAACCATTTAAAAACTAAAGTCTAGGTATCATTGACAAATATAATTTCCCATACCAGTATGGAATTTCCTCAAAACACTAAGAATGGAACTGGCTTTTGACCTGGTAATTCCACTGCTGGGATTATACCCTAAGAACCCTGAAACACCAATTCAAAAGAACCTATGCACCCCATGTTCATAGCAGCACAATTTATAATAGCCAAGTGCTGGAAGCAACCTGAGTCCTCATCAGTAAATGAGTGGATTAAAAACTGTGGTACATGTACACAATGCAATACTACTTAGAAGAAAGAAAGAAGGAGCTCCTGCCCTTTGTGGCAACCTGGATGGAACGGGAGAGCATTATGGCAAGTGAATGAAGTAAGCCAGGTAGTGAAAGAAAAATACCATATGATCTCACCTACAAAGTGGAATCGACAAAACAAACAAGTGAGCAATAAAAGAACCAGAGACATGGAAAAAACCAACAAATTGACAGTGACCAAAGGGGAGGGAGGAGGGGGATAATGGGGAAAGAAGGGGAAGGGTCAAGTCAAGGAACATGTATAAAGGGGCCATGGACAAGGACAACAGCGGAAAGGATTGAATGTGGAAGGTGGGGGGGGGTAGGTAGGGCAGGGGGAAAATAGGGACAACTGTAATTGAAAAACAATAAAAAATGCTAAAGTCTATGAGTAGGAAACTTCAAAGTTTGTACCTCTATATCTAATCTGATGGACCACAGCTACATAATCCAACTCCCCTTCCTGTTGAAGAACACACACGGGAATACCATTGTACTCTCAGGGAAGCTTGTGTAGAGCTACCACTGACTTCATTGAAATATATATACATACATATATGCACAGGTGTGTCTGTGAGTCTCAACAGACTTTGTGATGTGATCTTTGGCAAACTACTGGATTACTTATGTCAGTTTAGACAGATTCATCAGCATAAAAAGCCATTAATGTGTTTTATCACTACTGGTAACACCAAAATATTTCTTCAAGACTGAGTTCGTTTTTGGGAATTATCACATAGCTGGATCTGGTTCTAACTGATCTATTTGAATTTGGTCTCATACTCAATTTAGTAATTGCATTTCTTCAGTTTAATTTTACACATATATTAGCATTCTAATGAAAAACTAACATATAAAACACAAAATCAATATATCAGAAATATAACAGCCAGCTTTATTTAATAAATGTTATTTTATGTTCAGAACGCTAAGTTAAAAGCAACACACTTCACTATATTATAGAGGTCAGGAGCTGAACTCTGGAAATCTATTCTTGTGACTTAGAGAAAGTGTTCAGTTCAGCTTTTGGTAAATTGGGCTATGTATGCATGTATGGATTTATATATACATATACATTCTTTATATGTACACATGTAATTTATATATGTATATATAAATATATATACATATAATTTATATATAAAATATATAAAAATTCTTTATATATAAAGAATATATAAAGAATATGTATATACATATTTAATAATGCCCTGGATGATGTGGCTCAGCGGACTGAGCAGCAGACTGAGAAACAAAGGGTCACTGGTTCAATGCCCAGTCACACCTGGGTTGCAGGCCAGGTATAATGTGAGAGGCAACCACACATTGATGTTTCTCTCTCTCTCTTTCTCCCTTCATTCCCCTCTCTCTAAAAATAAATAAAAATAAAGTCTTTAAAAGAAGAGATTTAATGAGATAATGTTCATGATTATTTAGCACAATATCTGGTACAAACAAGGATTCAATAAATTCTAGTCATTATTTTCATGGATATTTTCTTCATATTCTTTATCATAAAATAATGTATCATTTATTATAAAATATTATATAAATGTGCTTTATAATTTAACTATTATGTCCATTATCACTGTGGTGAGTAATACTGGAGACATCAATTCATTTTATTTGTTATCATGAATATTAAGTAAAACAAACAAGAGATTGGTTTAAGCATACACATTTGAACCTCTTTTTCTAAGTGTAAAGGAAAACCTTTTGTAAAATGTCACATTTCTATAACAAGTTGAAAACATTTTTTTTCCCAACATTTAACTCCAATAAAGGGAGTTAGAGCGATTCAATATATTTGAGAAAAAGAAAAGAGCCGAGACAATGCGGGCACAGAACGGCGGCTCTGACGTGCAGATTGTCTTACCTGGAACCGTTTTGTTATGAGGCCTAAAACATAGCTGTTCTTTGGGACTGAATAAATATAGCTCTAATTTCAGCTTCTAATTTCAGGTTCCTGTATGTAATTACTCTCTCTGTGAGTGTAGAGTGGAGGGCTTTCTGTTATGTTGGGTATGAGCTTTAATTTAAATCTGAGGATTTAAATTAAATTCTAATTTAAACTGCAGAGCAGCACAGCTATGATCAGATTGTTCTCTTGCAAATGGGGTTTATAATTTACAAATCCCAAGTGAAACAAATCATTTAGCACAACTCAGAGAAACCCCATTTTCGTCTATGCTTTCATTTTTTTTTCTTTTACAAAGTGAAAGAAGAGAAAGGCTTAAATACTATTCTGAGAACCTAATCAAGAAGAACTACAGAGTTACTCTTGAATTATATGCCCAGTGGCAATTTAAATCCACTCCTCTGGAGAAATACTAATAAGTTAAGTTAAAGAAATGCCCAAATGAGACAGTCTGAAGCTTTAGCACCATGTAGCTGATTTTTCATGGTTTACATTGAAGAGAAAGGATCTTTCCTCTATTGATTATATCACATGAATTAGATGCTGTTTCTGTGGCAGCAGGGAAGAACCCTCTATCTCCTACATCCAATTCTCAGGGTATCTAAACTGTCAGATAACAAAAACTATGAGGTCTGTGCAATTGTCTTTTCTTCCTCTGTCTTCTACTCTGCATCTCTTGAGGAGCCACTGGCTCTAAAATTGATGAGAAGATCAATCTAACCAGATGTAAAAAGCCTGGAAGATATTCTTCCTTTATAGAAAAAATAACTGATATCCATCTGAGAGGAAAAACGCAAAAACAAAACTTCACAGGCAGAAAGTGAGCCCAAGAGGACTAAGGAAGAAAGTGATTTGGGAATATTTTATTTTCTTATATCAAAAAATAGAGGATTATGTATTTTTTTCTTAAATTTGGTAGAATTCAGTAAATAATTATAATCTTAATGTTCACATTTGTTTTTGGTATTTTAAGTTATAAATTCAAATGGACAGAGAACAAGTCCAATATTCCATTTTATTTAGTGTCAATTTTGCAAATGGTGTTTTGTGTTAAGAATTTTTCCCAATTCAGATATGTATTTAATTTATCATCCTGTAGTTATGTATAACATGTTCTTATTTCCTTCTTAATGTCTACATTTCTTAAAGTGCATAGTCAGTTTTAATTTGTTCCTTCTGCATCATACACACGGGCTCTTACCCTGTAGTCACTCCAACCACTTACCAACATTTTTCTAATAGCTTGGCACTTGGTTTTCATAGAATAATGTTATCTACCTGAACAAAACATCTCCACTCATGCTCTAAAAATCATGGATATTAGAAGGAAGTACATAAATGTGTATATCATCATCCACTGCATCCTAAAAAAATAGACATAGAATAATTTTAAAACATAAATTGCACATATTAAAGGGAATAAACAGCACAATGCAGTGGATCCTAGAGCCCGGCGTGCAGAAGGAGCAGGACAGAAACATGAAGCACGTGCAGAGAAGACAAGTCCGGGGAACATGGGGATGAGACCGCAGGGATGCAAGCTCCCCAGGGAGGAACAGAGTTACACGTAGACCTGGTAATATTGAGAATACATTTGAGACCTAAAAGGTTTGTTCTTTTTTATGATTTCTTCCCCTGCTCCAATTCTTCAATTTATCATTTGATTCCTAGAACTCGTTAATCAGAGCTTCTTTTAGTGACTAACCTGAACATTGCACAATAAACATTTATTGTAGAAGACGATGGTTTTTAAGCCCTTCAGTGACTCAGAGGATGACTGCTACAGCTCCTAATTACCACCCATTTCCCTTGCCGTCCATTTCTGAGAGTAGCCGAGTTGATGCTCCTTCCTGAAGATCCTCCACGAGTCCCCACTCACCAGAGTAACAACCACTTGTCTTTTATTGATCTACGAAACTCCGCAGTATCTGGGCTTTTATTAACTCGCTGACTTCATCTCTGACTATGTTTTCTCTGACACCCCTGATGTAGTCATCTAGAATCCTCCTGTTCCTCAAGCTGAACCCCAAGGAATAGTCACTGACTGTTCCCATTGTCTGGACCTCTTCCCCTAAATAATCCACTTCTCTGCATTCCTCGACTCTTTGCTTAAATGGCCCATTCTCAGTGAATTCTACCTCAAAAACCTTAACAAAAAATGCAGTTCTGCCACATGCCCTGATGCTCTTGAACTTTCAATTTAATGACCTAATTATGCATTATGTTCATTGTCTGTCTCAATAATAAATAACACCCAGTAGGAATTTGGTGTAACTTTTGCCCATACTTATTTATTAAACCACAAAATCAACCTCACTTTGTTACAGAACAGAATTGGGGGACCAAGGCAATATACTATTACTGAAAGGAACCCCCCAGGTTTGTTATGTCTGCCGCCTTATAGGAAAAACATCTCTCAATGCCAGAGATTCATGAAAAGGAAAGGAAATGTTTATTTAATTCTATACAAACTTAAAGCAGTGACCTAATGTCTTAGTCAAAATCCCAAAGTCCTTTAAAACACTCACAAATACACACGGTCCTTCCTTCCCCCATTTGCCCAGTCTGGGGTACCATATCTCAGGAAAGGAAATAGAAGTCCATGGCTCAGGCAAACCCCGGTTCTTCTCAGTAATCTGTCTCAGCTGGTAGGCCTCCCTCGGTTCCCGGTACCATCAGCTGTGTTGCCGGGATCTCTGCTAAAGCTGGGTGGTGGTTCCCCCTTCTAAAGCTGCTAGGGTCCCCACTCTGGCAAAGCCACATGGTTCTCTCTCCCAGGACTGCGGGGAGGGGGTCGTCACTCTGCCAAAACCAAGTGGCAGTTCTCTGCTAAAGCCACATGGTGATTCTCTCTCATAGGGCTGCAGGAGTCTCCACTCTGCCAAACCCACGTGGTTCTCTCCACAATGGCTGCCACGTCTGGGTTTAAATCCCCACACCAATCCTCCTCTGCAGGCCCATTGCCGACTCCTCCCATAATTGGCTACACTTGCCAGCACTCTCATATCCTTCCAGCTTTACTGGGCTGCCAGCATGGGTCTGGGCAGGTGTGGCCCCATGTCATGGAGCCAATCATCTCCAAGCTCCCACTCAGGCACTGTAACTTGAGGGACCTGCCCCTCAGTTATATCTTGCGGGGGGAGTTACTTCCATTCCCCTGGCTCAGAGCGTGGCCACAGCTATTTAACATATCTATGTAAATAGTTAAAGGCTATAGATATGTTAAATGACCATGCCAGAGGTTAGCTGCAAAGCTGTTGCTATGCAAAACAGCTCTCCATGGCCCTGCTCCATGTGGCCCTTCCCCCAACCCACATCTGTGGGGGAAGGGGGTGAGGACATCCTAATATTTCCTGGACACCTTGAGTTCTGGACCCCATTCCAAATCCCTATTTGGGGTCCCCCTCTTAGCTGTACCGTTACAACTTTATTTGTGGCAACCCAAGTTGCAGGGAATGTAGTAACTTTTCTACAGTCACTCAGCTATGAGTTTCAGAGGCAGAAATCAGATACACACAACTCCTATTATTGCAGATTGCCTCTTGATTGCAAGGTTTGCATGTAATGTAAGCATGACAGGGCGAGGGACTGTGACTTGTTATTTACTGGCTCATCCCCAACACTCACACAGTGGCTGACACAACACGGAGAATGAGTGTTGTTAATTATACTAAAGACAGTTCGGTTAAAAAATTTAGCAATGACTTTTTTTAAATAGTATTTAATAGAAAATATCTAGAGAAAAGTAAAGAAATAATTTTAGAATTCACTAGAAAAATTAAAAAATTCTTTAAAACCATTGAATGATCAGCCTTGAGGGAAAGCTGCATAATCCAGGATACAAATAAGGTCCGAGCATTATTATAATTACTATTTTGAGCAATTTTCCTTGCTCTTTACATTAAAATGATCAATATATAAGGTTTTAATAATTTTCTCATAAACCCTAAATAAAAAATTAGAGCATACTACTAAGAAAGCAGTAGATGAATCACATTATCAATTATTCGACACCTCTCAAAACCATTAGACCATTGTGGAATTTTAATAGTCTTTTGCACAGCCTCTGTCACTGTTTACCTATGTCAAATGTCTACTTTAAATAGTGTAAAATCTATATAGATTTTGAGAACTTTGCCTTGGTTAGTTTTTCTTCTTATCTTTACATATCATTAACCTATAATCAGTATAAACATATGACAAATATATTTATACAATAAAGAATCATATTCAAAATGGAGACTTTATTCTTTTGAACTGCTATCTATTTTAGGGAGAACAAAATTCAAGCTAGATTATACAATACTTTGTACAAGGAATTCTATTTCAATGCATTTCAACTTCACCCACTGAATGGAAATAACTTGTAGTAATATATTCTAAATTATATATTTCAAAATAACATGTTACATATTAACAGCTATGGAAAAGTGGAAATAAAGGTGGATGAGACAGAACAGAACAAAGGAAGTTCCAAACCTATTATACACAAAAGCTTTGTTGTAATCTCGGTATGCACTTAAAAGACATCCAATCACAAGCAGGAAAACACAAAGATTATGCGCTAAAGAAAACTGTAATAGTGAAGAAGGGTGGGAAGAGAAAGATAGAAAAGTTTCTATTAGTTTTCACTGCATAACTAGCAACCACAAGCTTTCAGTGGCATGGAACCTACACATCCATTTCAGAGGTGGGGAGCCATTTGCTGGCCCTGGGTCCTAGGCTGAAGGGGCTGCAGCTGCCAGGGGGAGCTTTTCTCATGGCAACAGCACAAACACAGGAGCCACATGTGCGCACTCCACTGTGCTAACAAATTTTAAACCCCTGCTTTAAAGGATTATTTTTATCATAAGTAAGTGTCTAACTACAGCAATTCATTGTTCTGTAAAATTAGTTTTGCTAAATAATTTTTCTGCTGATTTATTATCTACCATTTAACTACTTTCAGTCTTGGTAAAAACCCAAATTCAATAAACTATGGGATCTGTTTTTATATATTGCTTGATTTCATTTGCAAATATTTTGCTTATAATTTTTTGTATCTTATCTCAGAAGTGAGATTGGCTTACAGATTTTGTTTTTTCTACAATCCTTTGTGGAGCTTGCTGTCAAGGTTATACAATCTTCCTATAATGCTTTAGGAGTAGTGGAGGAGTATTAGTACTTTATCAGTACTAGCCTTCTGAGCTCACAAAAAAGAAGACTGTGATACCGAATGACCGTGTCGAGTTGCCGATTTAAAGATACTTTTGTTTCTAAAAGTTATTTTTTCCAGTCCCACCCATAGGATTTGTATAAAATGTACTAGGATTATACTAAGGAACATTTATGTTATCTGTAAGAATGGCTCTCATTTAGCAGCAGCAAACACAATTATAATGTGGCAAAAGCTGCAAACAAAGGTGGCTGATCACCTGACGACCTCCTCTCTCCCAACCACAGTCCCTGATTCGGACTCTGCCTGCCAGCACTTTCAGCTCTTACTTTCACAGTGGGGTCACTGGATTCCACTAACAGTGCTCTATCATCTGTCTTCTTGTTTCTTGATCTTCTTGTGTTTTATTCATGGAATTTGGGATGTGCACGATATATAATATATATTTTTGCATGATATATGTTATTATGTACTACATATGTAGATGTGAAGTTTCAGTAAGTCACGTACACAAGGGAATCTTAGTAAAACTTGTTCCACAAATGAAGTGGCACTAGTCATAGTTTTTTATGTCAGGCATAGAGAAATGGACTGCAAAGGAGCAGAAGTGCATTTTGGGGTAAATTAAAATGTTCTGTATCTCACTTGGGGTTGTCATTGCATGGGCGTGGACACTTGTCAAAACTCATCTATGCCCTGGCTGGTGTGACTCCAGTGGTTGGCATCATCCTGCAAACTGAAAGGTCTCAGGTTCAATTCCTGGTCAGAGCACTTGCCTGGTTTGCAGGTTGATGTTTCTCTCCCTCTCTTCCTCCCTCCCTCCCCTCTCTCTAGAATCAATAAAAGAAAAAAACACATATCTAACTTGATAGACATTTGCGCTATTTCTACTTTTAGGCTAAAATGAATACTACTACTCTGAACATTCA
The DNA here is from genome assembly GCF_004126475.2 of Phyllostomus discolor. Taxonomy (NCBI): domain Eukaryota; kingdom Metazoa; phylum Chordata; class Mammalia; order Chiroptera; family Phyllostomidae; genus Phyllostomus; species Phyllostomus discolor. The sequence continues at coordinate 7,390,936 of NC_040910.2, read as the reverse complement.
TGTACAATTTTATGCACTCTTCACCAAGATGATTTATTATGTAGGAGAAAATCTGAATTGATAAGACACAGCTGAACCAGAGAATAACAATGAGTCCACTGCCCCTGAAGGGGCGGAATGCCTACCTTAGTAGAAAAGATGAAGAGATCCCCAAACTAATGGCTTTTCTGAGCTGAAAGAGATCATGTCTGCCCATACTTCTCACTCTTTAGCACACGTATCCCAAACCAGAACGATTAGATTATCAAGGCTCTGTCTGGACCTAGAAGACATGAGGACTCTCTATGCTGTTGCTCTGAAAATTATGTTGTCTATCCTCTATTACTCTTCAAAGCAAAACAGACTCGTTGCTGGGAGAAGCTTACTGTTTTTCAAGAGTGCGCGAATCTGACCCCATGTCTACTGCTGTGGGGGAGCAGAGCAGGCATTGTGAAGGCCATTTATGTGACCCATTCAAGTGAAGGAACATGAGTTTTGGGAGACTTGTTGAGAAGTCGGAGTATTCTGCTAGTAGCTGGGAATAAATAGGACAAAAGATGGATACAACACGAAATGAAATAAAGGCAGTGAGGGTGAAGGGGACAAGACACATTCCAGAGAGGTTTAGAACAGAGTCTGTATAGTAAGTCTAGAGGATTAATGTCATTTTAGGGATGAGTGATCAGAAAATGTGATATAACTTCTAAGTTTATGCCTTCAACCACTGAGAAGGAAACACAGAATGAGGCATAAATATTAGGAAAGAAGATGATGAATTCTTTTATATGCTTCTGGAGACAGACCAAGAAGGGATATGAAGAAATTAATAGCAATTAGCTGTTTGGTTTGAAGAGTTTAAACACAAATCAAACCACTTTTTATCTTCCTAATATTAGAGGAGTATATTTAACATTGTTCCAGCTCATATTTTATTTTCCACTATCCCTTCTCTTGACTGGATACAGTGCATGATTGACTGCTTTACCTTGTGTTACTGTCATAGTTAAAACTTTAATATACTGCTGGATACCGTCTTAGGTATCTAGTTCAAATCAGCCCAATTTAATCTGATCTGTTACATACCTACAAATACAGTTCCATGTTTTGAATTTTTAATTTGTAACATAAGTATCGATAGTGAGTTGATTTGGAATTTTCCTTGTGCCTTATTTGCATATTCTTTTCTTACAGCACTGCACTCTTCCTACCTTCAGTTGTGTGTGTGTGTGTGTGTGCACGCGCGTGTGTGTGTACGGGGTGTGTTGATGTATCTCAACCCATGTAGAAGGTTATAAGACTTCCCTGGGATAGTTTTATATCTGATTAATATTCATACCCATTATTCATTAATATTTCTCATGCCAAGAAATGCGTTCTCAGTGGTTTTCAATACGTTTTTGGCTGAATGAATAGATGTGTGAATGAATGCTGAACTTCTCTGTAAGTGAAACATAGAGAAAAAGGAAGACTCTTTTATGTTGCACTCAACAAATATTTGAATGGGAGCTGGTGAAGACAATGGCATTGGGAGAGGTGTGTTCCTGGCCCCATAGACATTCTGTAACAGCTATAAGTCATCCTCAGGGAAATTATCTAACACAATCCCTTAATTATTAATAAACGTAAAACTATTTTCTCTGTTTAAGCAATTACATCCTGCTTCTCAAATGGTAAATACGGAAACCTTTCTAAGATGATAAATGTTCTAGAATATATGTACGTGTACCTGAAAAATGTATTCTCTTGAAAATTTTAAACTTGAAAAATGTTAACATAAGGAAGCCAGTTTCCCATTCTGAACCAGTAATTTTACAACAAATAGGATGTTTTTCAGAAGATAAATTAGCACCACTTATGTGTGTTGTTCATATTGAATTTTTTGAGATTTATAAATATATCCTTAACAATCTAAAAAATCATCAGCTAAACAGAGAGAAAGAGCAGGCTGATTATATTTCATATAATGCTGTCATGCAAAGCCATGATACGCAAAAGATTCCCATATACAAGGGGGGAGAATCGGAATTCTCTTCTGGAGGGTGGGTCCCTTGTAGTACCGTCTTTTCCCTGCTAGGTGGACGTTGTAGGAACCCATCTGTATCAGTAGACCAGCTGGCAGTTTTGTGAGGGGCTGTGTTTGGCTTCAGGGAATTGTTTTGAAGACTCTTTTAACACGTTTGTCCTTTTCAGTTTGGGTGACCTAGGAGTGCACCTGGCCCCGCCACGCCGAGTGTTCAGCAGCATTCGGCTGAAGACAGCATGACCTCGGTGCCCCACCCTCTCTATCCATCCAACCTTTCCCTGGGCTACTTTTTCGCTTGTTTCCCCAGATGAAAAAAATCCCCAAAGGGAAGTGTTTTACCAGTGGGGAAGAGGTGAAACAAAAATGACAGAAGCACTAAAAGGTATCAAAATTGATGAGTTCACAAACTGTTTTGGGCAGTGGAAAAAAAATGTCTCAATGGCATCAAATGGGGAGCACTTTCAAGGCAACTGAAGTTTAAACATGTAAGAATAAATACACAATTTTTTATGAATAAATTCTGTTCTTGACCCCATCCCCAAAAATCATTTAAAGTAATGTGCTGCTATTCAATAGGGCTTTCTCTGATGATACAAATGTCCCATATGTGTGTTGTCCTTTGTAAGTGCAGCTGGCCTCAATCCATTACTGAGCACTTGAAATGTAGCTAGTAACAGAGAAGAACGAAATTTTAATTTACTTCCTTTAAATTAATTTTAATTTTGGTATCCACATGTGGCTAATGGCTATAATACAGGAGAGCAAAGCAAGGATTGATAAATTTTACTTAGTCAGGGTTTTATATGTAAGCTTGCATCTTCTAAAATATAGTACACCTAACTTCTGTGAAAACAAATCATCACTTTTAGGCTTTTATAATAAGGAATTGCCACAAGGATCCACAGGAGCCTAATTTTAGAAAGAACAAACAACTATAGATTTACTGCCATATTAACTAGTGTCTAAGGGTGTTAAAAAACAAACAGAAAGATAGTGAAGATATGAAAAGCTGCATGTTGGAACTACTCAGGGAACAAGAAAACATTAACTTTGATGACCAAATTTGACAACATTTCTATGAATCTTCCAGGAAGAATAGTTTTCATAAAGATAAAGTGGTTCAACTAAATATAGTATATAACATTTACTAATATATTTAATTTTAAAAAGAGATATTCTAAATTTGATTGAGTCTAATTGATAGGAAAATACATAAATCACATTTATTATATTTCTTATTTTTTTAGCTACTTGTATGTTTTCTTTAATTCATTTAAAAGAAGCAAATAAAAACTTAAATAATTTCTCCCCTGGTTAATTAATTTGTAAAGTACTCTAAATGACTCTAAATTGAAATACCCTCATTTGAATTAAAAATGAGTATTTCTATTTAAAATTTGTACAGTATAATACACTTTTCTTCCTGTTAACCATCTGGGTAAACTTATTTAGTATAATTTTCAAGAGACTGTAGAATACACATTTTTCTAGTTCCATGTAGCCAATGCCAATGTTGTTTTAAGATGCTCTCGTACAAGGCCACCGTGTAAATTAAAATACAGTCACACTGATTATAATATCAAGGATGTGGCAAAACCTTGAAAATTAAGACTAAATGGCAAAGCATGAATAATAAGGGAATTTACAGCTAAGTGTACTAAAAATTATTAGGTGACCTAAATATAAACTCTGGAATCTAAAAGTTATCTAAGAGCCTTCTACCAGTCTGTGAAAAAAAAAATAGAATCCAGTGAATTATACAGATCTTACTTTCTAATAAGATGACTCCTGATACCTTCAGAAATAGAACTAGGTTGGTGTGTTATGTCCTCAATGAGAGATGTATAAATGTCTTCCATATGGTCATTTGTTATTTTGACCCTGTACAAAGATACAAAACCTAAGAACATACTAGTCAAAATATTAACTTAAAATTCTGCTTCTGAAGCTAGTCAGATCACAAGAAAAATGTCTGCCAAAGTATACATTATTCTAACTAGTTTAGGACTTGATGCTTATTAATAAAAAACTGCAGCAAAATAACATCATAAGGTAGAAAATAAAAGCAGGCATTGTCCAGAGGCAAAAATTAAATAAAGACGGTGCCTGCATTTGCATATGCACACACATCCTCCACGTAATGATGGGGAGTCTTTCTGAGAATGCATAGTTCCGTGGTTCCGTCATTGTGCGAACATCGTGCAGCGGACTTACAGACCTAGATGGTGTAGCCTGCTAACAGCTAGCTATGTGGTCTAGCCTATCGCTCCCAGGCTAGAAGACCTCACAGCACATTGCTCCACAGAACAGCACGAGATTAAAGCAAGCACGAGAGAAAATGATTGATCTAGAGATGTGGTAAACAGGAGATGTGTGAGTCAGCTGCCACGTAACACAGCATACAGTTTTATGACAATAAAATACCTAAACTAGTAATTTAATTGTTTACTATCAATACATATTATTGTTACACATCTTTGCCATACAATTATTTAATGTTTTGTCTGTTTGAAGACGTTAGATATCCAGGGAAGACCCCAGCATTGGAAAGGCTGGATCACAGGGCAGGGGCCAGCAGGGAAAGGCATTCTCGCCCGCCCTAGGGTACCTGCATTTCCCTGAGACATCTGCCGACTGTGTCTGCTGCATGAGGCTGAGGATATGAGTTTCCCTAGTCACGGGCCAAAATGAAGATGTGGAGGAAAAGCAAAGATCTGAGAAGGTCTGGGAAACAGTACTGGAAATCTTAAAAATGAGGAGCCTCGGAAGAAAAGCACAACAGGGAACTCCATCTGTCACTCATCTGTTTGCCCCCAAGACATGAGCCGCAATCAGAAGCTATACAAGACGAAGAATTAAACAGAAAGCTTTGTAAAAGCAGAACAGAAATTCTGGGACTCTTTTAACCCTCAGGATAGAAGGCATACAGCTGAGGAGGGACCCCAGCAAATGTCCAGCTGACAAGTAAGTTCCTGGAGGCTATTTCTTAATAGCAGAGCTAAACCAGAGGTGGGTGGACTAAACCTTATCATCTTCGGCTCATTCCCTAAAGTGTTAGGTGATGATCCTTTATTCTACCTGCTTAGGGAGATGACAATGTAAACTATTAAAGGAGAAATATAATGCCATTCTAAAGGGAAAAACTAAGAAATAATGCATAGAAACTTCATCATTGCAGAGGCAAAACCGGTCACAGGTCCTACAGATATTCAGAGACAGAGAATATTGCATAAACCTTTACGTCTACAAATGTGAAAACTTGGCTGAGATGGACAGATTGCTTAATCACCACGTTTTTAAAAATTAGGTAAATCTTTACACAGTTGTGTATTTCACAGGACTGGAGTCGGAGAGGAGCAGTCGCTCCACTGGCCAGAAAAGGCTTTCGGTGCTTTCCTTTTCCTTTTCCCTCAGTGTAGGGACCCTTCTACGCCCGCTGCTCAGTCATTTGCATCAACGTGTTCGAGAAAATTCTTTTTGGCTCCAGTGAATTTGTATCGACTATCAGTTGGAAGTTGAATGATTTAACACGTGATCAAGAGTGCATGTGGTCTTTTATTAATTGACTTTTAGGACTTTGTAGTATGCACTTTATTAGTCTTTGGGAAACTTATGGACTACAATGATTTCTGTTTACAAAAACAATAACAAATGTGGATTCTTTACTGTGTTTTGCTTTATTTCAATGTTTAATTTAATAATATATAAACTTTAATTTTTTAAAAAACAATGACTATTACAGTTTTGCTGTTTTAGACAAAAAATCATTTTTATTTTGCTCCACAATAATGTTGATTAAGAAATTTTTCACTGTTCTCTTCCCTTTGGACCTTATTGTTGATAAAATTTGTCTATCAATGTCTTCTAACCCTCCTCTTTTCTCATATATGATTTGAACATTATTTTCTTTTCCCTCAACATATCACTTTTAACTTTTTGTGTCCCAAGTTGTAATAAAGGGTTGATCTCAGACCCTTTTTAAAGCATTACATTCAAAGTACAAAGTAAATACATCAATACTTTAAATAGTGATGATGAATCAATTACTCAAGTTAGTATCTTGAGGACCTTAAGAAAATGACTTATGAGACATTACACATTTCTCTAATACTTTTTATGAGTATCATTTCCTACAAATATAACATCTCCTGTAAAACTATCATAAAGTATTGTAACTGTGATATTTTCAGGCAATTCTGTCTTTTTTCATGTATGTTTTATATACATATTATTTTAAAATATAAATATTTTAAAACCCTTCAACCTGAGTAATATTCTGAAAACTTAATCATTTCTGAAAATATTAGTATATTATGACAAGAAACAACCCTTGAAAATAAATTCTTTGAAATTTCAAAAGAATACCTTTAATTGTTCAATCCATTTAAATAAACTTCCACATATGTAGATCCTATATACATGATTATTAGAATATTGTAATGCTATTCCACTAGGGCAATTAACATAAATTGGAGAGCATAGGGAACAATCATTGTAATCACTGTACTTTTTTTTTTTTTTTGCAATTGCTAAGTTCCTTAACCTTTCTGTGGTTTGGTTTCCTCCTTCATAACCCAAGGACAAGATGCACCCCCAAGCCCACGGGGTAGTGGTGAAGACTAAGAAAGTTGATATAGGCAAACTGCTTAGAACATAGCCAGGTATGTAAGCCATAAATGCTACTCATTTGTTTATTACTTTGAAGATTAATTCTATAAAGCACTGAGAACCTAGAATTTTTAACACTTGTATGCCTTTATGTCATTTAATAAAATGCCCTTCTCTGGAGAAGTATATTGCACAATTCTGGCTTAATTCATTTTTTAATGTTTATTTTTGTATCATTAATGGTTTTATAATTAAAAATTATTCAAGTAGAGAATGTTTCTAGACTATATACTTGAATTTGAAATAAAGAGACTAGTAGGAATATAATTCTCCAACTTGGCTATGCAAAGTTATCATTGAAACATGAGTATTTCTAATCCCCCATAATCTCTGCACTTACACTCTGGGGAAATGCACATAGTAACCAAGGACTGTGGAGACTTTGAGGCAGGAAAACACAGAAAGACACAACACAGTGAAGAAGATTTCTCAAAGACTGTCCCGAAATTTCTTATCCATGGTGAGTGAGGTGCATGCTTTTGTTTGATTTCATATGTGAACTCAGTACACATTCTAAAGTGAAATCCTCCAATATTAAAACTATGATTAAGAAATTAAATCTTCAAGAAACTTTTAGATCAGATAAAATATTATTTTCTGCCAATAGATGCTTCCAATCACAAGATAAAAGAAACAAAAATAATAAAGAGAAGAGTATGAGTAGAATTATTGCCTTACTAAAAATGATAACTACCTACATGTTTTCAGTTGTATAAATACAAAAAAAAAATGGAAAAGGTTAAGATTAATGTAGCGGAATGGAACAAGCAGGATACAGGTGGATTATCAAGATAATTTCAACATATTTCTTTCTAGTGAAATCTTGAGGTGAGGAATAATCTGTATTAAAATCTTAACTGAGATTCAATTAATTAACATTTATAATGCTGAAAGTTGACTGTCTTTTCACAGGTTGCAGAAACATGCCTAACATCACATTTTTCATGGGAATTGCAGATGTGTTAACAAAGAAATGAGGCAGCCTATATAAACAGCGTGTTGTTAAATGTTGAGGACAAAAAAAGTCCCGAAACTGAGAAATGAGCAAACCCTATGTTTTGCCTCATTGTTTGCAGCTTAAAAACATACCGTGGATGGTGGCCTCTTTCACATGAGAATTTATTGCACGGTGCTCTGCTTATGATCTCTGCATGATGCCATTTCCTACCTTCACGCGTGTCGGCCCTATTGGATCATACAGACAGGGGATGAGATCCTGTTATTACAATTTGAGACACAGATGAGGCCTTCTCATTTGCTTCTCCTGGGCATTCATTTTGCCTTCAGAGCGGTAGTGCACACACCTGGCATCTCTCTCCGCCCAGCCCCAGACCACCTAGGTAAAATCCAATACGGACATGAGATTTGTAAGAACTTGCAAATTGAAAATGAAAAGGTTTCATTTTCTTAAAATTGCCCTCTTATATAAGTATCCTGGAAACTGTTTCTTCCCCCTCGCCTTTCTACTTTACTTGCTAAGAAGTTTGAAAGTTCCTAGTATATGGTTGATAGTAATAAAAATTTGAATTTAACAGAATATATTTTTAACAAAATGATATTATATATACAAGGAAGAAGAAAAGGGAGGAAAGAAGGGAAGCATGGGTAAGATTTACAGAATGGCTAAAATGGACAATTGCCAGAGTAACAGTGAAGAAAATATATATTAAAAAATACATGTGTGAGTATCAGAGTGTAACCGAGCAAACCTGGGCTCAGCCAGGTGGTGCCTTGACAAATGACCCAGCTACTAGTGTTGAAGGAAACAGGTTTTTATTAACAGGGTTCCAACCAGGAGGTGGGGGAGGGCTGTCAAGAGCACTCTGCTCAGGGCCTTCCTCTCCCATGAGACCCAATACTTCCCTTGCTCCCCAAATGGCTACAAGCCAAAACCATGCCCAGAAGTCCCCCATTTCCTTATCTGTCCTTTCTTGGAGCTTAAATCTGCCACACAAACAGATGTCCGTCCTCTCTGGAAGGTGCACTGTGGGTCTCAGAGTCTCCGTCTTCTCACAGCACGCTCCCTTTCAGGATCTGGGGTACATTGTTCTCAGCCTCAACACAGTGGTTCAGCCAAACATGTGCCATGTTACACTGGATCATGGTGGGGTGCAGGGAGCCACAGGTCCCCAGAGAGCGGCTTCTCCATTCATTCTTCAGAGAAGCAGAAGTGGCTCCTCTACCACTCTAAACCATATGGCTTCTCTTCGTGGTGGACCTTCCCTCCTATACCCTTCCAGACCCTGTGGCTTCTCCTTCTTCCTCTCTTAGTCTTCTATTATTTTAAATGCTCAGCCTGGAACTTCCGATGTGACTTCATATCCAGCCCCTCTTATGATCTGTCACTTTTGCCAGCTCCCTCCCACCCCTGTATCTTTTACCTCCTTTTGGCGGCCATGTTTAGTCAGGGCAAGAGTCCCCAGCAACTTCCGGGGTGAGCATCAACCCCCCACCTCTCGCACAGGTGCTGTGTGAGCTCCCCCCACAGTTCTGTCAGGAGTCCCTGCAAGTTCTCAGAGTTAGTACACATTTCACCCTAGGCAGCAGACCACTTCCTTCAAGAAAGGTAGGGTTATTAACTTGCCATTATTATGCAAAGTATTGTTAACATTATATCATCCACTACCTCCTTCCCCCAATCAAGGTTTGTGGGGAAAATGCTGTGCTATTTTCAGGGGAACTCCCATGCTGACCCATGTTACCATAGCATTGTAATCCATGAATTATGACTCTGTTTTGCTTGTCTCTTATTCAGAAAGCACTATAAACTAGTTTTCCCTTTTATATATATATTTTTTATTTTGACACATAAAAACAGAAATATTGTGCTGTGCAGTATCCAGAAATAATCAGTAGTAAAGAAAGCAAAATCATGCATTTTGGTTTTCCCTGAGAAGGAAAGGTAGGTGGTTATGACCCACCAACTGAGGCATTTTCAAGTGCGACCGTGTCAATGACAAAATGACATGAAAGAATAAAGTTCCAGACTCAATGGTGAGAGACAGGACAAAAGTTACCTTCATTTTCAAATTAGGAACAAGTTGGACTGAATTGTGATGATAGCTACTGTCCATTGACACAGTAATATGAATGTTGATTTGTTGTAAATTTGCCATATATTATATTTTATGTGTTACATTCTTAATTATAAAACAACTAATTTTATGTTATATTTATGATGTTTGATTTTTGCAGGGGAGATCATTTAATGAACCACATACTAAAAATACTTTATCTGGTTATGCCATGGAAAGGTTTCCTTTAACTTATAGCTGGATACACTGAATTGCCAGTTGGTGGCTAGTGCACTATTTACAATTATATACATAACTTAGGAAGAATAATTTATCTTTATAAACAGGGATATATGTACATTATAGTAAGAAATACCCATGAGCACAGATTCTGCCAATATCCTGCCAATTTTCAAGAAAAAATTCATCTCTTCACCCTCTCTTTCCACTTCATTCATTATATGATTATTTCTCTTACTTTATTCTTTGCACTCTTCTAGGTATTGGAGACACCTCAATAAGACTTGATGCCTGCTATCATAAAGTTTGATTATTATAAAAGGTACATGAACAACTGAAAACAAGGCTAAAATATAAAACTAATGCTACCAAACACCTATAAAAACATAATATAGAGAGATCATAGGTGATGTAATTTTCAAAGTAAAAATAAATAAGTGAATGGTAAGGAAATAAAGTGATTGCATGAAGTTACTGCTTTCAGGTAAGATAAGTTATGAAGGCCAAAAATACGTGGGGATGCTAGGTTGAGAAAGATGTCATTCAGTTTTATTTTATTTTTTCGTAAGGAGCAAATCTGTAAGCATATCAATTCGATAATGTTTACTAATTGATCATCTGAAAAGCAGAGTCCTAGGTATTACAAAGGTAATATGGTGTCACTATTTTAATCAGAAAATTACCCATCTAGAAAATATGGTTCAAGACGAAAATTATTCAAGTAAATTACACTAGAGATGGAGAATAATGTAGAAGAAACTGGGGCAGCTTTATTCAATGTATATCCAATGAGTGAACACTTAGGACACACACACACACACACACACACACACACACACAAGGTCTGTCCAGAAAATATAACGAGAACGGTTTGCATGACATCGATGTAACCTGGCAGCCAAGGAGAGTGGACTGGAATGTGCATAAATGAACAATGATGACTTCACTGTACTAGTCAGTGGTGGTGATAGACACCGGTGAGTGAGCATGTGTACTGTGTGGCTGTCAGTGACTGAGAGAGCACAGCAATGAATCCACATCTCACTTTGTGTTAATCTTGAACGTTCCACTGTGGAAACTACCTGGATGAGTCAGAAGGCTGCAGCTATGGTCAACTGGTGATTGGCACCTTCATCATAATGCACCCACTCATGCATCACATCTCATGCAGAGGTTTTTGGTAAAACATCAATCACCCAGGTGACTCTGCCCTCCTACAGCCCAGATTTGGTGCCCTGTGACCTCTGGCTTTTCCCAAAACTAAAAATCACCTTTGAAAAGGAAGAGATTTCAGACTGTTGATGAGATTCAGGAAAACACAATGGGGCAGCTGATGGCGATTGGGAGAACTGTGTGAGGTCCCAATGTTCCTACTTTGAAGGGGACTGAGGCATCATTATCCTATGTACAATGTTTCTTGTATCTAGTGTCTTCTTCAGTAAATGTCTCTATTTTTCATAGTGCATGGCTGGATAGATACTTCCTGGGCAGACTATTATGTGTATATATATATATATATATATATATATATATATATATACATGTGAATATATATATTTTTTAATTAAATTTATTAGGGAGACATTGGTTGATAAGATTATATAGGTTTCAAGTGTACATATGTTTTTTTAAAGAATCAATCACCATGAATACAATTAACACCATTACATTATGAATTATTTTTGTTCGAAAGGGTGAGATTATATTTGAATATTGGAATTATAATGAAAAATCTACTTTGTTTCACATTGCATATTAAAACACAAGGGAACACATATTGAACAAACAGAATGCATATCTGTCAGTGCAATTAAAATTTAAGCTGGCATCTTAGAGACAACAAAATGAAATCATTTTTAAGAAATCAAATTAACTAACACAGTCTCCATACAAACATTGAAGATGGAGAATTTTCTTAGCTAAGCTGTTTGGAAAGCATTAAACACACTTTTCTAACATGTATACAAATGTTAAAATTTTCCTATTGTTTAGGGTAAGCCACTCTGTCTGCTGTGACCCCAGATTCTGGCTTTATTGGTGTATATTTAAGTGACTTTGATCCATATCCTTTGAACATATTAAATGTTGGCAAACCAAGGACTTTATCAGTCAAGGGCCAGCCAGGAGGCAGAGGCTGTGTTAGTATTCTGTACAGAAGTTATTTAGGATAAATAATTGTTAACGAAGTTTGAATGTGTTAACTAAGTAACAGAATGGGTGAAAGTTCTCCTAGGCCTTATGAATGTAATGACGTTAATTAACTGCTACCACCCAGAGGTGAGGGAACGAGAGAAGAGTTGGCATATTAAAATCTAACATTTAGAGCAGGGCCCTGCGAGACTGCAACCAGGATGTCTGAGGAGAGGATGCTGCCCAGCGGGTGTGCTGTCCCTCAGAGGAGGGGCTCCATGGAGCTGGGTCCCCTCCTCCAAGAAGGGGACAGTCATTCACTGGTTGGCACTGGTGTCTCGAAAAAGCATAGTGAGGCTGTATTTTTAAATGTTAAAAAGAACCCGCAAAAGATCCCGCTGCTGCTCCAAAAAGGAAGCGCATCTGCAAGACTGGGGAGATGCTCCTGTGACTCCGGCAGACAAGAGCTCACAGGTAGGAGGAGCCAGTCTCCTCTGCCCAGCCTGGTCTCCAGTGGAGCCCCGGGGGAGGGCCCGTCTGGAAGGAGCTGGCCAAGGAGAATGTGGAGGGTGGATGGGTGCTGAGAGAGAGAATAACTGAACAATAGCCAGCTTACCCCTCAAGCTTGTGTCAGAGGCTAAAAAAAAGTCAGTGAGGAAGATGTAAATAAATTTAGTTTCAACATAAAGCAGGAAATTGATTTCTTCATTGGAATCAAGTCCAGAGTTAAACTAGTGCAGTAGCAGGTTGACCTGTAAGTATAAATAGCAGTATGACTAAAAGATATAATCATAATATCATGTACCTTAAATATGGAAAAATCTTAGGGGATACTTTTAAAGGTGAACATATTTCAAAACATCATTATGTAACTTGCCCAAAATCGTAACAAAGATTAATGTGAGATAAAATTAAAACTGGGTTTCTTGTTTTAAAAATTGTATTATTGTTCTATTAAGTTGTCCCCATTTTTCCCCCTTTGCCCTCCTCTGCCCACCTCAGCCCTGACTCCCACAGTCAGTGCTCACACTGTGGTCCATGCCCGTGGGTCATTCATACCTGTTCTTTGTCTACCGCCCTCCCCTTGCTCCCACTACTATTCCCACCCCCCACCCCCAGTCACCATCAGTCTGTTCCATGTATCCACGCTTCTGGTTCTATTTTGTTCATTAGTTTGTTCATTAGAGTCCTCTTACAGGTGAGATCATATGGCATGTATCTGTCACCGACTGGCTTATTTCACCTAACGTAATATTCTCTAGCTCTATCCATGCTGTCACAAAAGGTAGGTGCTCCTTCTTTCTGCTGCGTATTATTCCGTTGTGTAATGTCTATACTACCTAAAGCAATCTATAGATTCAGCACAATTCCTACTAAAATACCAATGACAGCCTTGGCGGGTGTAGCTCAGAGGGCTGAGTGCCTGCTGGCCTGCGAACCAAAGAGTTGCTGGTTTGACCAGTTGGGGGCGTGTGAGAGACAACCACACATTGATGTTTCTCTCCCTCTTTCTCCCTCCCAGTCTCTCTAAAAATAAATAAATAAAATCTTAAAAAAGAAATACCAGTGACATATTTCACAAATATATAACAACCTTGTCAAAAATGTATATGGAACCAAAAAAGACCCTGAAGAGCCTCAGCGATCTTGAGAAAGAAGAACAAAATAAGAGGGATCACAATACCTGATATCAAACTATACCACAAGGCCGATGGGATCAAAACAGTCTGGTAGTGACATTAGAACATACATTTAGACCAATGGAACAGAACAGAGAGCCCAGACATAGACCCATATGTCTGCAGGCAATTAGAATTTAATGAAGGGGGTATGAGCATACAATGGAGTAAAAATAGCCTCTTCAATAAACAGTGTTGAGAGAACTGGACTGGTACATGCGGAAAATGAAACTAGATACCAGCTTATGCCACACACCAAACTAAACTCAAAATGGATAAAAGACTTAAATGTTAAGTCATGATACCACAAAAGTCCTAGAGGAAAATATAGGCAGTAAAATTTCAGATATCCCAAGCAACAATATTTTTGCCGATATATCTTCTAAAACTAAGTTTCTTGACTGTGGTTTTCTCTTCGTTACAATGCAAGGCTCCTTCTCTCATTTACAGACAGATAACATTTGTAGCAGAAAATATTTTTTAAAGATTTATTTATTTATTATTAGAGAGGGAAGGGAGGGAGAAAGAGAGAGGGAGAGAGAAACATCAATGTGCGGTTGCTGGGGGCCGTGGCCTGCAACCCAGGCATGTGCCCTGGCTGGGAATCAAACCTGCAATACTTTGGTTCGCAGCCCGTGCTCAATCCACTGAGCTATGCCAGCCAGGGCTGCAGAAAACATTTTAATATCTTTGTTTTTGATATAAGAAAACCTAATGAGGCCGTAAGAAGTGAAACGACTGTAAAATCATGGAGCAGGCCCCTCATGAGTATCCTTCCAGCCTCGACCACTGCCTCTCTGTCTACTTCACACTGTCTCTTCCCACGCTGCTGTCATCTGATTCAATGATGGAAAAATCCAGAGTTTCTCTTGACTATTGTTTTATTAATATCTACTGACTGAATATTTAACATAATATTTAGACATTAAATGTATTAATGTGATTATAAATGCACCATATGCCATCAGAATATATCACTGAGATATATTCTGTAAAACCTAATGAACTTGTCCCCAAGTCTGGATTAAAAGATATTCTTGAAGAAACTGACAAGACAGACACTAATCGACCAACATGTCTGTATCAGTTATCTATTGCTACATCACAAATTACCTCCAAACTAAATGTCTGCAAGCAACCAATATTTACGATCTTAGTTTCCAAGTTTCAAAATCAAACTTGTCTGTCTTAGATCCTCTAATTCGGAGTCTATACGAGGCTGTAATCTAGCTGTTGACAAACACCTCAAGGCCTGACTGTAGGGACGCCATCCCCCAGCTCCTGTAGCTCGTGGGAGGCTGAAATCCTCCATAGCTATTGACTGGATTGAGAAGACCCACTTTCAACTCACTTGCATGACTGTCAGCAAGCCTCAGGCCCTTGCTGTCTGTTGGCCAGATATGTGAGCATCTCCACAGGGATATTCCCAGTAGGCAGCTTGCCTATGCCCCAAGGAGGACGCCATCAAAGAGACAGTGAGAGATGACAAGAAGACAGAGGTCACATTGTTTTTGTAACCTAACCTGGGATGTAACTCCCAACCACTTTTGCTGCGACCCCATTCTTTAAGAGCAAGTCACTAGATAGAGCCAGTTACTAGGTCTAGCCAGACTCAAGGTAGCAGGGGTAGGGGCTGGAGGAGGGTGTCACAAAGGCAGGAGTACCAGGAGGTAGGGATCACTGGGACTCTTCTAGAGACTGCCTACCACAAAGTCTGTCTCCAGTCCCCCAAAGAAAACAAAAGGCCAATGTAGTCATTTTTACCTCTTTCAATCTCTGGTCATTCCCCGGTCCTCCTTATCAAGCCCTAGTTAAACATCCTAATGAAATTTTACAACAGAGCAAATGAAGGAAAGTGTTCTGAAATGTGACAGAACTGTCAAAAGCACATGGGATGGATAACATAATTTGTAAAATTAGAGTGGGTAAAAAAAACATTATGTAACAGTTCCACCAGGTGTCTCATTAAAACAAATATGTTATCTGTCAAACTGGGATTTTTTAAATCTCTGTTTTTCATATGTGGTTTTCTTTCCTTAAGTCCAATAGCTTCAGACTTTCAGTTAAAAAAAATCAAGCTTGCACTGAAGACTTAGACTCTGTAAACCTAACTTCTGAATTCCTGTATCACTATTATTTAAAATTAGAATGATTTCATTGCTCACTCCATGGCAAATTAACCAGTGATTCAAAATTATTGTAACTAGTACAGTGTCAGTGGCATTTATATTTGGACTTTCCAGCCCTGAATGTCTCTTTTTCAGGTGCGACATTCAGAGTCACAGGAGACCCTTGCTCTCCACCATCATTCCTGTACATCGTGAATGTGCCTCCCTGCTCACAGTGGTTGCCCTTGAGATAGGTACAGATACTTGTCCAAATTTAGAGTTATAAGGCCCTAGTGTGGACTTTCCTTGTAATCTGTGGAGATACAAAAAGTCCTCTCCTTTGGCCAGTTTTACTAAGAAGAGGAGTCTGCACTGCAAATTCTGACAACGTCACCCTAAGTCCAGAGACCATCTGAAAATGACACCCATTTAGAGCTTAGAGAAGTGGAGATAATCAGTGAGCTCATACTTGAGCTGCTTCATTTAGCCATGCCTGGTTAAGGCTCAGCTTGGTTAGTGATCTGCTACAGGATGTGAAGCATCTTAGGGGTGCTTGTTTGCCGTCTCCACATGTTTTCTTGCAAGGTGTCTTTCAGGGTGCTGGATCATTTTTTAAATTAAGTTGTTTAGTTTTTTACTGATGGGTTTATGAGTACATTGTATATTCTAGATAAGTCTTTGCATTTTTTTTTTGCACTCCATTTCTTGTCTTCTCATTCCCTTGACGGTGTTTTCCACAGAGGAGAGGACATCAGCTTTAATGGAGCCCAGTTTATCAACTTTTCTTTCATGGATTATGCCTTTGATGTTCTTTAAAAATTGTCATTCAAATACAGTTGTCTCCATTTTGCTCAAAATGGAGCAAACTCCATTTTGCTCACTTCCCCGGGTCCCACCTGTCCCCACCTTTTTTTTAATTAAATATCAACATCTCTATCTAGCAATCATAGTCAATTCTGCATTTAATTTTATATATTACAATTCTGCAATATAAATATTTTACCTGTCGGTTATGATTTTTAAATTTTTATAAGACTTTATGATTCCCACAGAAATATCAGGCTCACTCCAAAATTCACACTACTGGCATTCCACCATGCACACACTACCCACCGCATGCAGTTGCTCACACCGCCACCCTCCTCTGTTTGCATCTTCCCATTTTCTAAAAATGTAAAAATACTAGGTTATAGTGTACTTCAGCACACCTGTTCATTTCTGCTCTCTCCTGTTGTTTTCGGAATGTACATCTGAAGATAAACCAAGCACATAAAGGCAGCATTAACTTTTATGCTGAATCAGACTCATAAACCTTCGTCAATTGGTTTTTCTCTTTAAAATGGTTACTGGCAGCAGAGTCTGTATCAGCTTTCAATACAATTTTCAACTCACTCATTCAACATAGCCAGTTAATGCTATTAGTGGGTAGTTCCCAAGAAGCTCTCTAGTTAAAATCACTTCAGCAACAAGATGAAAACTAGCAGTCGATTAAAAGCAAGTTTTCGCTTTATGAAACAACTGGAATACATTATTGTAAAGTACAATCAGTATGTAAAAATGTGGTCCAACTAGACAAGTCCTTAAGAATTACATTGGCCCTGGCTGGCATAGCTCAGTGGATTGAGCATGGGCTGTGAACCAAAGCTTCGCAGGTTCGATTCCCAGCCAGGGCACATGCCTGGGGTGCAGGCCACAGCCCATTGTGCGGTTGCAGCAACCGCACATTGAGGTTTCTCTCTCTCTTTCTCCCTCCCTTCCCTCTCTAAAAATAAATAAATAAAACCTTAAAAAAAAGAAAATGTGATTCTAAAAAAAATAGAATTACATTGGACACTCTAATCTATCTGGTCGCTCTCATGTGGATTAATGAAATTAAAGTGAAGGTTCCTTTCCAAGACCATCAACATGATGAGAAGGAAAATTGTTATTCCAAAGTTTTATTTTATTCAAAAAGAAAAGAAAGGAAAAAGCTATATAGCTTCTGTGAAATCAGCCAAAGAATCTTTATTTTGATTATGGTTGAGAAAGTATGGGAGTTTAAAATATGTGATTTAATTTTTTTCTCTTTTGGCTGTTAACCTCATTACTTCCATGCTTATATTTTTAAATTTAAGTTGATTTAATCACTTTCTTAACAACTGTGTTATGCTAATTGATAATTAAAATACTCTCTAAGTATTAAAATAATCTAAGTATTACTTTAATCTTCACAAAGTTGCTGTATCAGAAATTTTAATCAAATAGATTGCTAATAACTAAATTATTTAACTATATTAATGTCACTCACTGATAAACCAAACAATGGCCCTAGCTTCTGGTTGATTATACATGTAAAACACATGCATGCACATTTGCATTTGAAGGTGTGTACATGTATGTGTGTGCGTTCATGCATAGTTACTATTAGTCTACTTGTATAATTATGATCTGTCTTTATCCTCATCATTCTTTTTCCTTTTTTAAATGGTTTGTGCATCTTTATTCTTGGTTAGTTACCTTTCTCTGTTTTGATTCCTTGATAATAATTCATATTATAGTGTCATATTAAAACTTCTTGAACAAACTGTAATTATTTTTCTTTTTCTTCACTTACTTTCATTCTATTTATTTTCAATTTAGAAACATTTATGCAATTGTATCTTCCAACTTTCCTACTCTTTTTACCCTCATTATGATACTTTTCATTCTAGGAGATTATTACTGATTTATAATTGTTCCTTTTCATTGATTTGTTTTTTATGATTAATTTATCTGGTCTCTCTGAGGATTTCGATCACACTACTTAAATATTTTCTTTCCAATCCCTCCCCAATATTGTTTTTCACAGGTAAATATATTAATGTGGAGTGTTTTCTTGTCTTACTTTTAGGTGAGGTCTGAAAAAGTAAAGGCACACTCCAAAAGAGAAGAGAGAGTACCAATTAAAAATATCAGGATAAGTAGCCAAAAATGGTTTAGAAAGTTCATCAATATCCAGAATGAAACAGAAATTTTAAAGAAGATTTATTGGAAGCACATTTGGCCATGAATGTTTCTCCCTAAAGATGGAGGTGGGTGGTGAGAAGAGTCCACACCCAGTCCAGAGACCGGGTGGATGCACTCTGGACTGGTACCTGACCGTGGGAAGGCGGCTGCGAAAGGGGTTGTGGGGTCGTCTCTAGGAGTCAGCCCCCGCCTGACTCCATGCCTGAATGAAGCGACAGGTATCTCCTGCATATTTATAATGCGCCTCATGCATGACTACAATTTTGTTAATTTCTCATTTGATCTTCACCATGCACACAGTTTAGTCTTTTCCACACTCAACTATCTAAAACTCAGAGGGAAATAAAAGAACACAGCAACAAAACAACAAACCTGAGAACTAAGAAGCTGACAAATCCTGCAAAGAATTTTCATCGACTGCAACTCAGGACTGTGAAAGCGACATTTGTTGGCTGATTTATTTGTACTCATCCCCCACTTGGGTGGGTGGAAGTGCCTTGCTGGCCACATACCATCAGGGCTATGTCCTTTGTCCTGCATTTTGAAACCTTCAGAGTTTACGGTATTGCCCAAGTGGATGTTCTCTTATTACTGTTTTTATGACATGAAAGATTGTACCTGTCTGAAACAAAGTGGGCGATGACTGAGGGAGGTGTAGGGGGGACTCCGTACTGTAAATCCCACTGTAAACACAGGACTCTGTACTGTAGATCCCTAAGTGTAAACACAGGAAGGGAGAAGATACCACAGTAGAGTGCAGATTGCAGTATTTCTGAATCAGGCACAGAGCTCCAGTGTGACAGAGGGTCAAGAACGGGAGGAGAGAGAGGATCTCTGACCAGGAGAGCAACCCCTGGATGTGGGGCTATGATGCTGCAGACACTTTACCATAGAGTTCACTGTGGTTTGTTGAGTGGCTACCACTAGAACCTATCTTAATGCAATGATATGAAATCATCTAGGACTCTTTCCCTCAATGGTACTACTAAAAGAATAATCGATAAGCAGGCAAAATGTATTGAGAACAGATAACCAAGACTTAAACTTTTGAAATGTTTATATATCAAGAGAAAATTCAAAAAAAAAAAAAAACATGAGTGATGCAGAGAGGACATTGCAGAGAGGTAGGGAGAACCCTGTGACGTGCTGTGAGCCTAAGCACGCAATGTGAAGACTGGGGGATGATGCGTGCGAGCACACACAGGTAGCAGCAGTCTGCTAAAATCATGGAGCATGCACAGTCTCTGCAAACAGTGCTGCAGCGAGGAACGGCCTGCCCAGGCAGCCACCCCACTCCACGTCAGGACCTTCACGACATGTTGACAAGCAGAAAAGCATCCCTACGAGCCCCACTTATTCCCGGCATTATCTGGCCACAGAAAATATCCTGCTCCTGACACTGAAAACCCTTCCTCATTCGAAATGACCCTAAGCTGTTAACTTACCCCTTGTAGCCAATCAAGAGCTGCCAAATGTAGCAGAAGGCCAACTAAAATGTTTCTCTGCTTCCAAAACTCCCACCTAATCGAACACTTGCCAATCACAGACCACATGTTGGATTTTCCTCTTTCTGCCATTTACACTGTGCTCTCCTTCCCAACTGTTTTGAACCCCTGCTGAAATGTAAGTAATGACAGATGGGTTCCCTCGTGGCAAGTTTATGAATAGACAGCCTTTGTATATATAACAGCAGACTTAGTTTTGTCTTTGACACAGTAAAGGGACCCATAAATTTAAAACAGGAATAAATTTAAATATGAAATAAACAAACACACAAATGCCAAGACAACATAGTTGTAATCTTTTAACATTTTATAGCCTGCTATGATTAACAAACTGTCTCCGCCCAGATTATTTAAACTACAGCACAACCCAGAGATATTCATTCATTGTAACAGAGATGGATACTCTCTTTTATATTTTAAGTTCTATTTTTCCAAATTCAGTTAATGTGGGCTAGAACTTGAACTCGGATTATGGGTTACAATGCCTTCCCTTAACTATTCAAAACACTGCTTATATTGTATAAATAAAATTGCAAATTTAGGCTACCACTGTTTAAAACAGAAATCTTTGGAGAAATATGACATGGTTTGGCTTCTTGAAGGAATTCAGCCTTGGCTACAGATAATTAAAAATGTAATATTCACAAATTAGGAAGGAACATAAAAATAGTGTCATTAGAATAGCACAAGTGAAAAAACACTAAGCTTTAATGTTTTACACACTAGCTTCTTTTTTAGTTTTAAATATGGAAAATGATATTAAAATGTACCATATTTGGTCTATAAATTAAGAATCATTAAAAGGTCAATCTTACATTTAAATTTTGAGAGAGCTTGAGAGACAATAGCAAACATATACATGATATTTATATGATTCTTACATAACATTTATGTGATTCTCTTAGGAAGAAAATCTGTCTTTTAGTCTCTGCAGGGCAACCTCTTATGTCGACATGTTTACTCTTCACTGGATAAAACTTTTCCCCAAACTTTGACTCTCTTAGCTTCTGGCCAATAAACTATAAGACTAAGAAATCTAAATACATAAATATTTAATAATTTCAGGAAAAAATTTTGAACTTTTACAAAACCTACATTAATGAGAATGAGGAAATTATTTTTAAAATTTCATCAAAATCTGATGTTTTTATTTCTATTGGTTTAAATAAGAAAAGAAGCAAATTTCCTCTTTATCCTTATTTATGGTAATATCCTTACCTTACATTTTTAGTATTATAAAAAATTGCTGTTCTGTTACTTTCTTATTCCACACTAAAACCTCTCTTTTTTAAGTTGATCATATCTTATTCCAAGTTATTTTATATTTTGCTATTTTGGTTACATATGTATATTATTAGAATGCTACTAAGGATGCAATGCATGAAATTCTAAGGTTTTCTGAATAAATGATACGCAAATGTGACGATCAATTAATCAGCTTAACAAACTACAATAGTATACATCTTTTAAAGCAGTTCCTAATCATAGTTCCATTTTCTCTATCGGGTCTTAATGATGAACCATTTTAATGTAAGCATCACATCTGAAATTTTCTGAAAAGAAAGACAAAATAATTTTGTAAGCAAAAATACCTCCTGTCTTATCAGTAGGGTGGATCATCTCTGGCAAATGGCCCTGTCTGGTGTCATATACAGAAAGCATCTCCTTTTAGAAATGGGGCTGCATTAGCTGCACTTGGCACAATAATTTATAATCATGGTCACTTACGCCTTAAATGTGGCCTATTGACAGTGATGTTATGTCCTAAGAGGTATACCTTTATAGGCTAAATTCTGGCCAGCCTAGCACCCAAGAAGATTGCTTTCTTCTTCGTAGGAACTATAAATCTTTCAGTAATTATTTTCTCCTTCCCCCGGGTCTTTATATTTCTTCTACTTTACTATATTTCATCTGTGTAAACCCACAAATCTGATCACATCATTACAATGCTTAAAATCTTCCTCTGACTTTAGGGTGAAATGCAAAGCTCATTACCACATAAAGGTTATATGTGCCATGGCGGAAAGATTGTGATGTGGGGAGTCAGTGAGAATGAAGAATAAATCTGGATCTGCCCCTTCAAGGAAATCAATTTCTTCATCTTTAAAATAGAGAATTTATAGCTCAGGCATGGAGATTGGGTAAGGGTGTGTGTGCAGCACACAGTCGAGTAGGTACCCCTTTTAGATGGCATGGTGTTCACCAGCATTATTCATGGGCAGTTTCTCCAGCTTCACACCACTACCACCTCTTGCCCATGAAAATATATTGTCTTGTCCTTCAAGCTCTTCTGTCTGCTTTTATGCAGATTTTTGTCCCTTGTGACCCAAGTCTCGATTGTGATACAGTAGGGAGCAAGGGTGTGGAGAAGGGGCGGCAGATGAGTTAGGGGAAACTGGGAATTTGTTGATTGATGGTTTTATCACTGGGCTCTTTTTCACTGCGCTGAATTGGAATAATGGAAGTATCCAAGAAGTGCATTAAGAAAAACTCTAGAGCCTAAATTTATCTTCATAGTAAGGAAATGAGGGAAGAAATATTCTGGATTCCTGAAACTCTTCCAAATTCGTTTTTAATAAAGTAGTCTAGTTTTAACATTCCCTTTATTTCTCTAAAATATTTGACACCGGAAAACACTTAATTTTTTTGTCTTATATATTTATATGTTCAGCCAAGAGAATTTTCCTGATTTCAACAGCTTTTTTTTAATGTACCCTGGCTGGGAATTCAACAGCTTTTTTTCAAGGCCCACTTTAATTTCACAAGTTGAATCCCTTTTGATACCTTTAGCACATCAGTTTTTACCACCAAGCCAAGGAAACAGAATGTATCCCAGTTTTAAGGATGTGTATTTACATTAGACATTTGGGGGTTTCAAACAAGCACGTAAAAAAAACAGGCAAAACTGATCAATGGTTGGAGAATGCTGAAAGGGTTGAGTTCAAAGGAGGGCAGGTGAACTGAGCAGAAAAAAAACATGGGCAAATGGGGTGTGTACAGTTGTCAGACTCTGTCAGACTGTCCACTTGAGATTAGGGGTGCAGTTATACCCCAAATTTAAAATACACTTCATAACAAAAATCGTGTGCATTTTTATGTGGAGAATACCACAAATGTTGATAAAATATCTGAAATAATAAAATAGATATGCAATGAGGACAACACCAGTGCATGAGACACCGTCTTCACTAATGTGTGAAATTGGAGCCCTGAGGCTGCCATTGATGTGGTGAAGTCAGAGGTTACATTTCACGCGTAATTGTAATATTTAAAGTAAATATTCCTAATGCACCCTCTATGGGATGGACCATTTTCATGATATCCTATAACTATATCAGAGATTCTTTTAATTCTCCGCTTGGAACTTCTTACAGCAAATGTTTACTACCTATGCTGAAATGCAGTAACATCTGAAGGTAATTATGTTATAAATAAGCATGTTTGTGTATGTGTGAGAAATGTTTGCTGTCAATAAAGAAATTGACATCTGTCTCTAGTTTGAGACTATTTAATCATATTAACAAAGTATATTAATTATTGAGAGAAAACTACCAACTGAATTGGGGTTGCTGTGAATGCCTTTCACAAAGAATCATCTCAAATGCAGACCCGTGAACTGTGAAGCACCGCGTAGAAAGGGGAAAGAAATGATGTGGTGCATTAGCACGAACCTTCTACACCACACCCTTGAAGCAGTGAAAGCGAGTACAATAATAAGGTAAGCAAAATTATTTTTTAAAAAATGTCATGGACTCAGTCTAATTCATAGAAAAAATGATTGCAATGTTGAATAAGTAGCATGGAGATTAACCGGAGTAGATTTTTTTTAGCAGTGATTTTTTTTAAGATTTATTTATTTATTTTTAGAGGGGGAAGGGAGGGAGATAGAGAGAGAGAGAGAGAGAGAGAGAGAAACATTAATGTGTGGTTGCTGGGGGTCATGGCCTGCAACCCAGGCATGTACCCTGACTGGGAATCGAACCTGCGACACTTTGGTTCACAGCCCGCGCTCAATCCACTGAGGTATGCCAGCCAGGGCTCAGAATATATTTTTTTATTAAATAAAAAATACTCCTCAACAAAATAATAAAGAGGAACTTCATAAAATACATAAGATAAAGGCAAAAGAAAAAAATAAGGACTCTAAAGTAATAGAAGTGCACAAGAGCATCGTTTGCTTGTACTGGTACATTCCGTACTCCTTTCCTGCCCTCTTTCTTATTTGTTGTCACTGAATTAATATTCCTTCTCCTTCAAGGAACAACATAATGTGGAAAAAATGAGACATTTCCTTAACTGTTCATATCTGCAATATATAGTTTAATCAGCATATGTGTATCATAAACATATAATTATGTGAACAAAAATATAATTTAAATCTTATTGAAATATGAAGAACATAAACACAGTGATGTCACACATGATCTTATGTTTTGCTCCTTAATAAATACGTGGTCTTCCTTTGACTTACACTCAGAAATGTACAGAAGCCAGTGCCAGTACGTTTATCACGGATGCTTTCAGACCAACTACTGTGCAGAAGCTTATCCCTTCTTTTCTTCTTGGAGCCTACCAGTGAGTGGACAAGCCCTCGCGGACTCCCCTCCAGCGCCAGCGACAAATTGAACCCCTTCAGCTGTCCTGTCCACCATGGGCACTTGCCTTCGGCACAGCATCTAACCCAGGCAAAGACCCGTCTCTCTCCCTCTGCTCGCTCCGGCCAGCCCTGCTCTTCCAGGGGTCTGCTGTGTGTGGAATCGACATGCTCTCACATGGCCTTAGTGCGTGAGGTGTTGTCAGCTTTGACATCTGCCCTGAAATGAACAGATGTCCCTCTCACTTTCACACCGTGCCCCGGAACCCTGAGGATGCACACAATTGGTTGTTCTAGAATGTGCACTTCTGCTCTTGAGGGAATATAAGAAAATTTCAAATGAAACTAACACCACCCCCCAAAAATATGCAATAATTATAACTGTACAATTATGTGGTGTTAAATGAACAAAATATATAGAAAGACAGTGGGAATTAAGTACAAACAAATGGAAGATTCAACACACTCTGACCTAGGAAAGCAAAGAAAAACTCATAAAAGTTATGCTGAGACACAGGGTATAAAGCAAAACTATCCAGAAGACACGAAGTATGAGACGACTTAGGCAAATTACAGTATAGAATATATAGTCAATACTACTGTAACAACTCTGTATAGTGCTGAGGGGGTACTGCAGACATTGGGGGGACACTCTGTAAGGCATATGATTATCTAGCAACTATGCTGTACACCTGAAACTAATACAAAATTATGTAGTGAAGGTAAACTGTAATTGAAAAAATAAAAAAGAAAGATTTGAACTTACCTACAATATATGTAATTATACCTAGTTTTTCACATAGTCTTTATGTCTTTCTGCTAGGTATCAATATCCAAGGCTCCAATTTCTTCATTTAAAATGTGAAGATGCATTAATTTCTCTCATTTACCTCTGTCAATAAATAATATTGTGTGTCTAGATTACCAGGTTAAGTGAGTATTTTATCTCCTATCTTAAATCACTACTTTCTGTCAACCCTGTGCACCACTATCAAATTTAATCTTCTTAAATTATGCTTTGTATCTCTTTTCTCAAGAATAATTTTCCGCCATTACTTTCCAGCCCCTCCATTAATCAAACTAAATTGCCCTCCCCATCCTGGTCTACCAATTTGAAGTCCATTTATAATTTACACTGCTATTCAAATTTCAGCTTCTCTGTAAGACCATTTCTCTGCATTTTCTCTTTTTTAATTTTTAAAAAAATACTTTCGAATTTTATTGTTGTTCAAGTACAGTTTTCTGCCTTTTCCCCTCACCCCTCCCCCAACCCCAGCCATCCCCACTCCCCTCCCCTGCTCCACCCACCCTTGTTTTTGTCCGTGTGTATTTTCTATTGTGATTTTCCAATATTTGTATTTCCAATGAATATAAGTCATCTACTGTACACAATACCATTTTGGTACATAGTACTCACTCTCTTTCTCTCTCTATCTCTTCCCCCTACCACCGCCTTCCGCACCTTCCTCATATATGTGAATCTCATCTCCCCAACCTCACCTCCCCTGTCTCAATCTCAATTTGTTATATATATATATACAAAATATATATAAACAATATGTAAATATATAAACAAAATATATTATCAAGAAAAAATTACCACTGGAATTAGTGTTGTGTGTATATATATATATAACCCTATATGTTGTGTTTGCATATATAGATGTATGTGTGTATACACTATATATACACACACACACACACGCACATGCACACCATGGCTCAAACTACACTCAGCAACTTAACACTGAAGTGAGATTTCACGTTACAGGACTGTTGTGGTACAAAATCACCATTATATTATCCACTCTTGTTTATCATATTTTGAAGGTATAATCTTAAAACAATTAAGGTAGGAATATTGGAGACACCAGTGTCTTATAGATTCTAAATGTATAGGCTATGTCAATGGTCACTATAGAAGATTAAATAACCCTAATACCATAAGCATAGGGTTAACCACAACACAAACAGAACCACAACAAGAAAAAAAAAATCACAATGTTTTCTGAACTCATACAATCAAGGTGACTTCAGAAGCTCTGTCTCTTTGGCTATTAACTGCTTATTTTCACTTTTATTTTTTTTGGATCTCCCATTTCGTGAAAATCCTTTTTTCAAACATTTGGTAAGAAATCGGTTGTGGTTTCACATTTGAGAGATTACTCTTCCAGAAAGAACGCACCTTTCTTTAAATATTTAGGCCAACCATTCAATCATCTGGGTAATCTAACTTTCAAAAGTGGAAAATTATTTGTCTGTAGTTGAATTTAAAAGATCACTTATTTTTTGCATCGTTAAGAATTTTAATGCATATTTATTATTACAATCTGCAGTCCCTCATGCATTATTTAATTTCATTAGAGATAATAGGTAAATTGATACTCAGGACACTTTCTTTTATTCCACTTCTGTCTCTATGCTGGCATGGAGGAAAGATAATCAGATAAGTATTATGGAATACATTGTCCTTTGCTTTAGACTTAGAGGTCCCTTTGCAGCTTCTTTTCTGTCCTGAAACTCGGTGGCATTACTGACACATTTTTCTCAAGAACGTTTCAAATAACATCTTAATGAGGAAAAGACAATATTATATGTTTTCAGAAAAATCATTAAAATGTGCATATATTTTGAATTTTTCTCTGGGGTTTCATATATTACATATAATTAGCATTTGGAATTCTTTGCTAAAATTCAGCCAATATATAATTTTGTGGTTTTATTGATCAGGTCTTTCTTAAGGGAGAAATATTTTAGCTTTAAAATCATACTACCTTTTGGATAATGGAGCTTAATGCTGAGTCAAAAGACAAATAGCAATGACAAAAACAAAACCAAACAAAACCTCAGGTGTAAAGCTATAGTCTATTCTACCAGTTTTCAAGGAAAGTAAAATTAATCAGGAAACAGAAAATTGTTATACAAGGACAGAAATTTTTTAAATGGACAGTCACTATATCCATAATTCATATTAAGCTTCATTAAGATGATGGAGAAAAAAACACACTATCTTTCAATGTTTAGATATAATTAAGATGATTTAGAAAGTATGTTGCAAAATAATTAAATGATATGATTCTTACAAGAAAATTTTGGAGGGTGTCTGAACAACCAATCAGAAAGTAGGAGAATAGTACTTAACACATTAAAAATATATGTTCATGTGTATACACAAACAAATATAGCTTATGTAATTCCAGTAATATTAATATAATTTTGATTAACTTATGAAGTATATGATGAAGTCTTAAACATAATATAGAATCAACACTGATAAAAGTTATTTAATCATTTGAAAAATGAAGTAGACAGTAGACAATGGTTGACACTGCACATCAGGTAAACTCAACTGGACAGCAGACATATTAGAAGATTCATATTTTCATTTTGCTCTTGAAACACTAATTTCACAGGTGTTTCTAAAATTATGAACACCTATGAAATTGTTAAGAATTTCCATGTATCTTTCAACCAAGCAAACTGGACCACACAAAAATAAATAAGACCACTTTCACATATACATGTATGTATATATACCTATATGTACATATATGTGTGTATTTATGCCTTTTGTTACTAAATTATTCGGAGTAGCATATAAGGGGTGGATTACCAAATGACCTAGTCAATCCACACCCTGAATAGTATGTAGCCTTTACATATCACTGTATATGGTGATAACTGGTCACTATATTTCTAGACAGGTGTATTTCTAGATGGTATTGGAGAGTGTAAAAATACAACATGCAAAGTATTATTTACATATAATCCTTTTTGCCAATAAATGTGTTTGTGTGTTTGTAATTTTAGGAGCATGGAGAAAAATACAGCTGTCCTCATAGAAGGATATTAACATAAATTTCCTAAATGTGTTTGGTATGTTAGAAAATAGAGCAGAGAAAAATAAAAGGATTAATAAAAGTCTGTCATGGAAATAGTATTATTATATGAATGTGTTTATGACTCACTATAAATGTGTGTGCATTTATTCGTATGCCTAAAAAATGTCAAATACAAAATAAAATCGATGAATTGCAAACAAAAAGTCAACATTGTACTTGATTGCAATTCATGAAAAGCATTTCTCTAAATTTGGGAAATAAAGATGCCGTCCACCACCACGATTATTTAGCGTTGCCTGAATAGTCTATTCCAGAGATTTTTAAACTAATTACTAAAATTCTGTGCACATCAGAAAATATCTTCTGCCAATATAACAAAAAATTGGGTATAATTTTGATTCATTCATTCTGGACAGCTATTGTTGTGTTGGATGTTGTCATTTTATACTTTACAGTCTAAGGGAAAAGAGGTCAGTACTCCTTACTAAATAGTCAGATATTGCATGCTTCACAATTTCTTCCAGCACGACAGTATGCCTGCTGCAACACACTGGTTGAAAATCGTTACTCTATTCCATGGTTTTTATTTTTTATTGTTGTCAGTTACAGTTGTCCTGTCCTTTTGTTTCAGTGTCAGCACTACTGAATTTTACATCAGATAATTCTGTGTTGTCGGACAGTCCCATGCATCCGAGGATGTTCAGCAGCACCTCTAGTCTTTTTCTGGTCACATCTCCCAGCTGTGACAACCAAACCGGGGTCCCAACATTGCCAAATGTCCCTGGGGGCAAATTTTTTAGAAATCACTGGTATAAAGTGAAGGGCAGTATAAAGTAAAAAACAGGAGTCAGTGGTGTATAAGAAGAGGGGAAAAAAGTTCCTTTGCAGATTATCAGTGTGATATGTGGAGAAAACTTCATCAACTCATGAAATAGAAAGCTGTTACTATAGTGCAGATACAGAATAGATCATCAAAAACTGTATTTTCATAGTACATTCAAAAACAGGGAGGAAAGTATAATGGAGAAACTATCCCTTCACTAGTAAGCTAAAATAAATAAATAAGTAAACAAACAAACAAACAACTACAAGTGTTGAAAGCTATCAAAGATGATGTGGTTAGGGGCGGCATACACAGATAGAGAAAGCTCCTCGCAGGAAGACCCGGGAATGCTGCCCTGGCCCCACCCCCATTGACTCCGAGCTCCTGGCCTGTCTCATGTGGGAGCAGGCCAGCAGGACCCTGGCCCAACTCCACGGGAGAGTGTGGACACAAGAGGATAAGAATTCACTTCTCTTATTTTTAAGAGTTTACTGAATATAAATAACATATCATAAAACCCACCCTATAGAGTGTATGATTCAGTGGTTTACAATGTATTTGCATCTACACACCCACCCCTCTAATCTAATTTCACCAAACTTAATTACACCAGAAAGAAATCTTGTACCTTGTATCAGACATTCCCAATAATGCATACCCTAGTCCTGCTTCCCTATGGCTAGGCCTAGGCAAACATTAATCTCCTTTCTTTATAGAGTTTCTCATCCTTATTATTTTACATAAATGGTATGTAGTGTGAGGCCAGCTTCTACCAGTTACCATAATGATTTTAGGGTTATCCATGTGGTAGCCGGTGTCAGTGCTCCATTGCTTTCCATTGCCAACCAACCGGCCGCTGTGTGGACACATCATGCAATGCTTATCCATTCGTTTGTTGATAGACACTTGGCTTTTTCCCACTTTTTTGGTGACTGTGTATAATGCTGTTTTGCACACTCATGTAAAAGTTTTTGTGTGAATGCATGTTTTCATTTCTCTTGGGCAGAGACCTAGGTAGGTGCAGAATTGCCAGGTAGTACAGCATCGCTGTGTCACGTTTTGAGGAACCGCCGATCTGTTTCCAAACCGGCCGCATAATTTTACATCCACACCAGTAATGTAAAGCGTTCCGATTTCCCCATGTCCTTGACAGTTCTAGTTATTGTCTGTCTTCGTGTGGAGAAACCAGTTAAATTTGCCCAGATTTCTGATCCACACAACTGTGAGATGAGAAACGTGCATTGTTTTAATCTCCTAAATTTGTGACACATTTTAACACAGTGATTACCAATAATGAAGTATCAATACAACACTGTAAGTAGTTAAGGGGAAGCAAGCTGCCACTCTACCACTTTGCTTAAAAATATCATCAGGTAAGCATCCAATTTCAGGACTCATGAATTTTTCCTTTCAGAACAAACGAGCCCAGAATTCAGCCAAGTTCTTTTCCACCTAAAACAAGCATCATCTTTCCTCCAGTTTTTAATAACATGCTCCTCTCCTATGTCTTAGGCTTCATCAGAATCACCCTTAATGCCCTTATCTCCAGAATGTTCCTCAAAACTCTCCCAGCCTCTACACTGTCTGGTTCCAAAGTCACTTCAATGTGATCACATATATGTTATGGCTGACCTCCACACTCAGTACCAAAATACGTCCAAGTCTGCCCAGACCACCGTGACAAATTCCACAGACAGATCCAGGAGCCAGCATGACTGAGTTCTGACGACATCTCCCTTCCTGCCTTGCAGAGGCTGGCTTCTCACTGTGTCCTCACATGAGAGGGAGAGAGAAAGAGGGGGGGGGAGAGAGAGAGACAGAGAGAGAGACAGAGAGAGAGAGAGAGAGAGAAAGGAAGAGGGAGAGATACAAACGCTTCAGTGTTTCTCATTCTAATGACACTAATCCCATCCTCAGGGCTCCAACCTCCTACCTTCATGCAAACCCTAAACCCTACTATCTCCCAAAGGCTTCCTCTCCAGCTGCACCGCCTGGGAGGGCAGGGCTTGTGGAGGGAGGTACAACTGAGCCCACGGCATGTGCCATGACAATATTTTCCCCTACATGGCTTAACTCTTTATCAGTCTGATTCAGATTTCCCTTTTCTTTCCATCTTATATTTTATTTTTCTTTCTATTCTCTGGATTTTTTTTACCCCTGATTACAAGCTTTTTTTTCTTAAGTTGGTTCCCTAAGGTTTGCACGTTGGGAAAAAGACGCAGAATTTAGACACGTGCCATCCCTAATCAGAAGACCTCAGTTCAAATCAACGAACAGCGTCCTAGATTATTTGGACTTGACAATGCAGAAACATATCCATACTATTAGGCAGTTATAATTGAGTGAGAGAACAGATAACACACACATACGATGATAAGTAAATCAAGGGAGCTTATTCTTAATGCAACAGAAAAGATATGAAGAAACTGCTATGGAGGCATAGAAGCAGGAAAAACTAATTACGACTGAAGAAACAGAAAAAAAATAATGAGCTGAGTCTTAAATATTCTGATAAAAATTCTGCTTCCTTTTTTTTTCAATCTGTACTTATCTTTTTCTCTGCATGAGCTCTTAGTTTTTTTTTTTTAAAGCTTCCTTCTCTGCCCCTTTCCCTCATCATTATTCAGGCACAGTCCTCGCTTGCCCTGACAAGCAGGACCTCGGACGTCTCGGAAAGAGCACTGGAACCTGACACAGGGACCTATAGGAATCTTCCTCGGGACAGGAGGGAGTTCACGCTGGGACAAGCTAGACAAGAGGCCAGAAGAGGAATGAGTCCCCAGCCTGGGCTAGAGGAAGTACACTTCAGTTTTTATGCAAAAATGGAGATGATCGCTCCTCCTGGTGGAATGTGCCCCAGGAGTGTGGCCGGGGCTCAGCAAAGTGTGTTATTCAAAAATCCTCGGGAGTCACACATTAAAATTAAAGAGCAGGAAACACATTAACCAGCCCTCCCTGGAAATCATTTTCGGCATTGCCTTTTTATTTTTCTCATTAGGCGTATTATATAACTGACCTTTTCTCACTTTAAGACTTCAATGAAAAAAAAGAAAATGACAGTGAAATTATGTAAGACAGATAGTTTGAAAACATTTTTAGAATTAGAATGTAATACGGATTTTTTTTTTCTCAGACAATGTATTGTGCTCTAACACACTTCAATGAGCAGGCCAAAACATTACAGGCTATTCGGAGCTCAAAGGAGCTTCATGAGATGGAAGCAGAGTGAAAAGGGGAATGTGTGGCTGTGAAGGGGAGTGGTGACAGCGTAATCGGGCTGTCCTGGAGGCCAGTGCGCGCTTGCTCTAGGAACACCCACAAGAGAGTACGTGAAGGGCAGAAGTTTAGGGGAAAGAATACACCCAGCACACGGTAGGAATCATGAACATGTCAACTTCACATAACACAGAACAATTAAAATTTGACACAATAGTTTCTGTTTTTTTAAAGCTAGATTCATTAAGCTAAAAAATATACCTATCCATAATTAGATGAATTAACATCTAATTGTTAACATCACAAAGCATCTAATTTTATTTAAAAAATATACTAGATACATATAAGATTGAGAATATTAACATCTTTAGAGCCGACCTATCCCATATAAGCAATTTAAAGATGAAATAAATGAAATGCTAGCCACCAAAGAGTACCCTTCTTTCTAGTGTCAGGATTTTCATCCTTTCAAGGAGTTGCTTGGTTCACTGTTACATGATTCATCTCTTGCAATTAGATTGCTGCTAATGAACTCATTCCTGTATCAAGAATCCTTTTTATGCTTATTTGTGAAAAATGGATGCTGCATCTCCTTTTTGTTTCCCTGTAATCAGGGAAATGCTAAATTGATGTCTACTAATAGCAATATAATAAATTACCATGATAAGATTATATACATATTAATTTTAGAGAACCAAAATCAAGGGTATCTTGTGTAGGTCAAAAGTATGAGCAAGTATACATTAAACACTACTAAATTATATTGTAGTAATTATTACATTATGTAAGAATTTTAAGCACATAAAACATGTTTCCCTTTCTCAGGGGCATTTAAACAAAAATTACACTTTAAACATAATTGAAGTCTAATTATGATTCTAAACATTTTAGAAAATGTATGTCATTGCATATTAAATGGATAGTACCCCTAACACTCACATTTTAAGAAACAAAAATATACCATAAAATTTATTGTCGGTTTTAACATTTCAGTGAGCCCATCTGAACTAAAAATAACTTTAATTCTCAGGGAGAAAGTCTTCCACTTTCTGCAATCACGTAGGCAATTAAAATATCTTGCCTGTCCTTAAGTAGTCAAAAGTTGATGGTTTCCAAGATGAATAAAAATGGATCAGTATACGTATTATGCCACAATCCTTTTCCATTTGGCTGAGACTTTTAGCAATATATAGAAAAAACCTTCCTGCGTGGACAATATATTACATTAGAAACAAATTTAGAAACATGCTCACATTTTCATCTTTCTCAGGGAAATAATTTAGTTTTATCTTGTCCTTTTTTTTCTAAGAGAACTTGGTCCATTTGTTTGTTAAATAATTGCTCTGCCTTTCAGACATCTGTACTTGAAACAATAACTTAATGTATAAGAAGTATGAATAAGTGAGTAAATAAAGTTTGAGCATGCCATACAAAGGGGTACTTCTAATTTGTTATTCATGAAGTTAGATTTGCCAAGGAATTGCCAATAATTCTAATTAGGGAGTTGATACTGATCTTGATCTTCTAATTGTTAACATTCCCCTAATAATTCCAACCAGTCCGTATACCAGTTCTGCACTGATGCTGAAGGTAATCTTGTACTGACATCCTTATTTCTAATATTAATTCAATTGTTCATGTGGTCAACAATTACTTAGTGATCACCACATATTAGGAATATCCCAAGCACTGGAAATGCAGCAGTGAGCAGAACAAATATCCTGTTCCCACTGAATTTCCATCTGGACACAACCAATGGGAAGTGATAAGACCATAAAGAAAATAAATGAGGGCTCAACAACCAAAATGGTGGCATAGGAGACCCCAGTTCCTCTGATCCCCCCAGCACACAAAGACCCACAAGTAGGTAGCTATCCATGAACAAAAGCAAGTGCTGAGGGAATTCTGGGATGCACTTAAGTTTTAGCAACAAAGTAGAACAAAAAGATGAGAGAATAAAAGCACAAGAAGAAAGACAGATGACTTCATGGTGCCTCCATCATGCCCTCCCTAAGCTGGCATTGCTCAGTGCCAACAGGGAACTTCCTGCCTAGAAAACAAAACTAAAGGAAGGTGAGCAACCAGATTCCCCAGCCTTTTGAGACATTGCACAAAGGTCCCTTAGTGTTTCACCCCAGTCAGACTGGCCAGGATGAGGTATATAGAGATGAAACAAGGAAGAAAAAACAGGGGCTATTGACACTAGAGATGCAGCAAGAGCAATTGTGGTCCACGGAGACCTGCTAGACAGACAAGTTCAGCAGATTTCACCTCTGAGCAAGGAGCCAATAGCCAGCACAGCTGCTCGGGATCACCTGCAGATTTCGCTGGCTCTTGCGTCCAGGAATTCCTGTTAACAGACCTATAGTACAACATCATGATCGTGTACATGCCATAGGACTCACACAAGAAGCAAGTGCCTGACACATCCCAAACATGGGGAGAGATCTGGACATCCAAGTTCATGAAACTAATGTGTGAGCCCAAATTGCAATCTACAATAATCTTATCTAAGACACATAATGAGAAAACTATCTGAAAACAAAGACAAGAAGAAAAACTTAAAGGCAGCAAGGAAATAAATACTTCTTTCATAAAATAGTAAATCTCTAGAAACATACAACCCATCCAAAATGAATCATGAAAACAGAAAATCTGAACAGATCAGTAATGATAAGAAAATTGAATCAGGAATCAAAAGCCTCCCAAGAAAGAAAAGCCCAGGACCAGATGACTTCGCCAGTGAATTCTACCAAACACTTAGAGAATATTAGCACGATCCTTCTCAGACCGCTGTGTTGGAAAGAAAGTTTGCAGTATCACGTGGAACTACAAAGATTAAAAAGCAGTAAATGAAAGTATACTGCTGTAGTGTTCTTACTTTGTACATGAACTAATATAAAATTCTGTCATGAAAGATGGCATTGAGTTAAAGAAGGGTATGTAAACCCTAAATCCATGCTTGTGCAATTGTACATGCACACACACACACACACAATCTTTGGCTAAAAAAGAGAG
This sequence comes from Phyllostomus discolor, assembly GCF_004126475.2. Lineage (NCBI taxonomy): Eukaryota > Metazoa > Chordata > Mammalia > Chiroptera > Phyllostomidae > Phyllostomus > Phyllostomus discolor. Next base: position 7,355,112 of record NC_040910.2, on the reverse strand, counting down.
ATAAAATATAATACTAAGAATACTTGATTAATTCAAAATATGAAAGAAAATAAAAATATAATTAAAAACAGAGATCAAATAGAAAAAAGAGTAAAGTAATTAAAGCTAACACAAACCCAAACCGTGTAAATAACTACATTAAATGTAAATAAGATCATCACACAATTAAAAGGAACAGCTTGTCAGACTACAATAAAAATATAAGAGTAAATGCGTTGATTATAAGAGGTGCTCTAGAAACATTAAAAAAAACAGAATAACATAATAGGATGGAAAAATATATACCATGCAAATACTCTTCATGGCAAAACCTAAAATATGTAATATGTTAAAATAGAAAGGCAGAAATCAAAACAAGGAGTCCACAGCTATTGAGGGCCATTTTTAAATAATAAAATAGTTGTTTGCACATGAAGACCTACCAATCAAATTAATTTTCCTTAACACAGAGATTCTAAACATTTGAAGCAAAACTTGAAAGAACTAAAAAGACAAATAAAGAAATCCACAATTACAGTTGAAAATGTGAACATCATCCTTTCCATACTGGAGAGGACTAGCAAAGAAAAAAGTGTAGAATGATGTAAAATATTTGAACAATTATCAACCAACTTGACCAAATTGACTCATAAAAAACAATAAAACCAAAGACTGCAGAATATATATTATTCTCAATCACACATGCAAAATTCACCATTAAGATGAAATGCACATGGAATTCGAAATTTGACCAATGTAACAAAATGTGTTAAATATCCAAAAAAAGTCCCCCACAGAGTAGCTCTTAGGGTGACAGAAGCTTTCTGTTTCTTGCCAGGTGTGTTGGCTTCACAGGTCTATGCATTCTTAAACTAATTGACTAACACAGTTGAAATGTCTTTAGTTCACTGTATGTAAATTTACCTCAGTTAAATTGCATGTGTGTGAAATTTTGTCATATTAGACTTTTCAACAATAAATGTCTCTACACTGTTTTTGGATAGAAGTACAGTTTAGTAAAGATTGCGTTATGACGGACCGACACGTGATTTGTACTAGACTACTATCGCTGTAGTATGAATTTGCTTACATATGCTATATTTATGTATACTTCAAAAATGGACACTGTGGCTATTTAAAAATGGCAAATAATACACTAGTATAAAATATTTAGAGTATTTTCAAATTATATATTAGTACTTTCTAAGCTATCATAAATTCAGTTAAATAATGGAGAAAAGTTATCCTAACTTTAAAGGTAAAACCCAAGATAATTTTCTACAACCATTCTACAGAGTATTTTTGGCCATTCTTTATAATGGAACCATTCATTTGCTTTAATTGGGATTCTAAAATTAATTTTTAAATTTTTAATTGCTGAACTATGGCATCCCCAGAAATAATAATCACCTGTCCAACTGCAGAAGCGAAGTGCGCTATTACATTCACGGGGCTCTCTGTAGCCTGGCTTCGCATATTCCTAGTCACTGGAACAATATCATTAACTTCTGAAGCTGATTATATGGGTTGCTTTGTGAATAGGCACAAGCAGCCTTTGAGACAGTTAAAAATAATCTTCTATTTGGTCTTAAGTGAAATACTTATACCTATCAGCCCCTTTGAAGAATAGGCACCAAATGTTACAATTAAAATGTTCACTACTTGAATCTGCTCTGGAGAACTATGAATTAGCTTTGTGATAGTTAACATTTTAGATATTATCTTTGAAATAGCATTCTTAATATTCTGCCTTTCCACTCATAATATTAAAGTCCTTCAAAGCATTCTTAATAGGTAATTATAAACAGACTAACAATACCATCTCTCTTTTTCTTTTGTAGTTTTAAGTAAAACAATGTTACAAGGTTACAAATAATATTTCCAACTTATCATGCAATCTAAAAAATGGTTGACATACATAAACTAATTGTCATATGTAATTTGATTCAGGCAAAGTTAGTGAAAATATACATTTAAAATTATTGATTTCATCATTGATTGCAATTTTGACATATATAACTTGAATATTTTAATTAAAAAATCCAGTAAATTAATCTAACACATTCAATAAAATTTACATAACATTAAGGCACTGTGGATTATGAATCCACATGTAAGTGAATCATATGAATAATGGAAAATATTTTATAAAAGTGGAAACTCTATAAGGTTTTCCACTTATAGTTAGCTCTCAGAAAAATCATCGTTTTTCTTTATATACTCTCACATTAAAAATAGTAGTCCTTGCATTTTTTTTATTTTATTTTTTGCATAGAAGTAGTCTGATTTAGGTTAGGATTGCCCAGCCTCCACTACAAGTTCTATTGTATGTCTAAGGTTCTCTAATAGTAATGCTATGTGAACACTTTTAATGGCAACAAGCAAAACCTCAAGTGCTTTGCGACCCATTCTTTGGTCCTGTCCAGCAGGGTAGGTACTCTCATCCCATCCCTTCTAATTACCTCCTCCAATAGCATCACAAAATGATTAGTCTTCCCCACATATAAGTCTTCTTCTTCCACCCATCTTTTGGCATCACTGTTTTAAGTACATGACTTCCTAATTCTCAGCCAGAAAGTACCGTGTCGAAAGGTACCGATATTTGCTTCCGAGCCTTGAAGTACATTGAGTGCACAGTGGTAGGGCATGCTGTAATACCCAGCGATATTTACATTCCCCAGTTTCCATTCCTTGCCCGCCAGCTTGATCCAGCCCAAATACCCTTCTATCGCCCTTCCAGTGCCCCCAAACTCTACACCTGTCATTTATTCTTTTATTAACTCCCTGGTCTCCAGTCCCCAAAATAATAGGAAGTATACAGTCTCAGATCTCAAAGTGGTGGATGGCTTGTCCATTAAGATGTGGTGAAAATGCATCTTCCAGGAGAGAGAAAAGAGGGCATTCCTTGCAGAGTGTTCGCCAGGCAAGGTGAAAGTGAGTGCCAGAATTCCCAGTCTTAAGGAAAGACAAAGAGAATGAAACAGGATACTATGGAACAAAGGCAGGCATGCATGTCCGGTCCCTTTCTGACCCATCTTGGGGGAAAAAAAAAGGATTTCTGGGAAAGCACAAGAAAAAAATTATGTCATCTACCAGGCTTAATTATTCAAAAAACTCATCACCAACTGTGAATTACAGTAATTTACAAGGTATCATATACTTTTATCTCAAAATTTGAAAGGTTTAAATATATAAACATATAGGTAGATAAATGAAGTAGTGTAAACTGTGTGAAGTATGAACAAATAAAACAGATAAACTAGATTACCTATCGAGAGAGATTACAAAGAATGGGAACCTTGATATAACAAAGACAAACTCTTATTTCTTCTTATTATTACCCAGGGCCTCTCTCGATTACTCTTGTCTGTAAGCAAAATTAAGAGGAGCTCCATTCAGAGGAATTTAGCCTCCTGAATTGTTGCCCACAGGTGTGCCTTATTAAAAAGTAGAGCAGTAAATTCAGGAAATATTACCATTTTTCCTTCTTAAGAAATGGAAAAATCTCATTATATGGAACAGTGTGTTCTTTACTTTTATCTTTCCCCTGACAGGCATGTTAAACATTTTTCTTCATTAAATGAGAATGTAGTCCATACTTTTTTAGAAAATCACCACCCTGTTTCAAAACTTGCTTAGCTATTTTTACTTAGCTAGAACTAGGGATTAAAATCAGGACTTCTAGGAACTGTCACCTCCATGAAACTTGTGGGTAAGGAGTTTCATTGGTGTCAGGAAGACCCAAGGACATGTGACTCCCACATGGACAAGGAGTCATACGCAGCTGAGATAGAATAAGATGCCCTGAACATAGATCTCTATGCCCCTAAGCATAAAATTGTTGGTAACAAAAAGCTACTGAGAAGCTCTATATAAGGAGGTTGTGCTGACAAAAAGATGCGCACCACGATAAAACCCATGGTGGATGCAGAGCACATTGTACAAAGAGCGAGGTAGGACAATGGTGGTGGCGTTGACTTGGGAGGTTCCTGCGAATCCAATAGCTCGAGGCTCAAAGAGGAAGCATCAAACCAATCATCATGGACAAGTGTGGTGATTGCCGGGGGAAGGAGGAAATGAGGGGACAGAATGGTAATGGAAAAAAATACAATAAAGATTCAATACAAAATAAATAATAGCCAGAGTTTAGAAACCTACTACTGAAACTATTGTAGTTGCTTCAGAAAACCTTTACATGTTATTTCATGCTGGATGTCATACACTCTAACTTTCCGTGTCTATACCTATAGAAGCACATTTCACTGTGATGTCCCTCCAAAAATGCTTTTTAATATGTGGAAGGAAGCTACAAATAGGTTTTTGAGACAAGTAGCACATGAATAGAAAATAGAAAATTACGTTTTAAAATCAGCCCGTAATTTGTTCTTGGGAGATGGACGCTGCATGAGCCAGTGGTCTTTCAACTGTTTTCATCTCATGGCACATAAACCAATGATTAAAATTCTGCAGCACACCAAAAAATACCATTTTCTTGCCAATCTGACCAAAAAACAGGTGTAATTTTGACTCATCCACTTCAGATGGCTATTGTTGTGTTGGCTGTTGTCATTTTTTAGTCTGACCATCTAAGGGAAATGAAGTCAGGTATTGCATGTTCTAGAAATTCTGCAGCACAGATGTGTACCTGCCCGTGGTCAGCCATGGTCTGAAAACACAAAATAAAAAATTCCACCCCCAGCAACCACACATTGATGTTTCTCTCTCTCTCTCTTTCTCCTTCCCTTCCCTCTCTAAAAATAAATAAATAAAATCTAAAAAAATAAGGTTCCTTAAAAAATTCCACAAAAAAGTTCTTAAATGTTAAATCGGGCCCTGTTTTGAGTAACGTGATGAAATCTCTTACCTTGGCTCCTTCCCACCAAGAGTCGAAATCACCCCTTTCCCCAGCGTCTTCACGCTGTAAATGCTCCTGCCAGTTAGTCACCAGGCAGCTGCACTGGTTATCAGATTGACTGTCACCGTGTCACAGTGCTTGTATTCAAGTGACCCTTATTTTAATTAACAGTGGCCCCAAAGTGCAAGAATAGTGATGCTGGCAATTCAGATATGCAAGGAGAAGGTAGGTATGTGTAGGAAAAAAGCATAGCGCACGTAGGGTTTGGTCATATCCACAGTTTCTCCCCTGGGGGGTCTCAGAACACATTCCCCACAGCTAAGGGGGGACTGTTGCACAGCGTGACACTCCCAACAGCTGGAGAGATCTGGGTAGATTGAAGACCTAGGTAAGCACAGCTGATCTTCCAGTGTCGATGGATGGAGAGGGAATGTGAACATGACAGAAAGCTGGAATGATCGACTGAAACTCAACTGATGAAAATTTAAAACGAGAGGAGCTACGTGAACCTCCCTATGTGAACCTCCCTGGATTCCTACGCAGGAAATCAGACTGTATACCAGTAAATAACTTACTGTTTGTTTTTGAAAATTCGGGTAAATGAAATGTGCGGACAAATAATGTGTTCACTCGGCCAACGAGCTTTCTGTTCTTGCCAACGGTTTGCTCAGCTGGACAAACTGCTTGCTTTTCAGAACCCAAATTTGCTCTTCCCCATCCTCTACAAGTTTTTCATCCGACTGGGTTCACTAACCCCCCACACTGTGTCAGGAGATTTGCTCAGTCCGAATCAGCTGCCTGACTTTATAAACATCTGTTTTAACACCTTCAAGCCAAGACCCCCAAATGCTGTACATATGTTTTATCAGATCCCTTCTTGTGAGACATTATTCAGGTAATGCCATGGTGGTAATTTTTCCACAGTAGAGTAAGTGCAGTGAATTCGACTTTGATGAAATTGATTTTAGTGGTCTTTGCTCAGATGTGGTGGTAGAAAATGGGTTGCAATGCCCTTTGGCATGCTACCCATTAGAAGGCTTTGTCAGAGAGTAAACTTTAGGGCACAGGAAGAAAGCAAAGAAGTCTCTTTTCAATTTAAATATTATCACAGCTTCCCAGGGCCCCTATATTTACTTACTTATGAATTAATTGATTGATTTTCAGAGTCTAGAACTTATTTTTATCATTCGGATTCAAGGTAATACACATTCCTTACCCTCCCATTTATCAAAGTGCTGTAGCCAAATGAAAATTTCAAAACTTAATTATAGATGATTTCAGTTGTCTATGTTTATTCTATAATAACAGTACTAATGTTAACATTTTTCAACAAAATAAATTTTGAAAGAGTTTGTAATACAATGTCTTATAAGTTGTATACAGATGGATAGAGAAGAAAATAGATAATAGAGATTAATACATTATAAATGTATAGATGTACAGATATATTGATATACAGCTAATGGCACTTTTCATTTTTATCAAGGCTTGACACTAGCATTTATGTCTGTTAGGCTGAACAGATATTAGTATTGTTACCTTTCTAAAATGTCAAATAAAATTTTAAAATAATTTTAAAAATTTGTTTTGCATTACATTCAAAAGTATTAAAGTGTTTTTAAAAAGCATGTTTTATTGTAAATACACATCTCAGAATCTGTATCATAGACAATTTAACCAGGAAACAGAAGCCGAGGCCCCTTGCCTGTGGTCACACGGAAGAGAACAGCTGAATTATAGTCAACTAGAAAAAATAGGGTTTTTTTAAAGATTTTATTTATTTATTTTTACAGAGGGAATGGAGGGAGAAAGAGAGAGAGAGAGAAACATCAATGTGCAGTTGCTGGGGGTCATGGCCTACAACCCAGGCATGTACCCTGACTGGGAATCAAACCTGCGACACTTTGGTTCGCATCCTGCACCCAATCCACTGAGCTACGCCAGCCAGGGCAAAAAAAAAATAGTTTTAAATGTATTAGTTTTAGGAGAAATGTCCTGCTTTGTTTGTTTTAAAAACCAGAAAGTCTACTTTTTGACATTAACTGATTTAAAGTGTTAATAAAACTTCAGTGATTTGTTTAACAAATAAATTACTGTTTTTTTGAAACTCTTTTTGAATCTGACATTTACAGGAAAATGAAGTTCAAGATTATAAGTTTTTGTGTTCTTCAAAACAAATTAGCACTTACATCAGTGAGTATCTTTCATTGTTAACACATAGAAATTTCATTAATTTATTACCACAGTACAGGAGATGAGTATCTATACACATTTGTGGAAAGAGATGCATGAATACAATGTATGTTAACATACATACGTCACAGTGTTTGAAGAATTTAGTGATTTATTTATCCAAACCTAGCAATTTATATTTTAAATATCTCTAGTTTTTCTTTGCTATCAAAAATCTAGTTGTATCATAGATTAAAAAAATGCATCACTTGATCCTTTTGCAATAAATGTGTTGGGAAATAGTTAATTGTAATGATCATGATGAATGCTCACTTTTAGTTCTTATTCTTGGTGGACCTCAGTTCCAATTACTAGCTTACATTATCAAACTTATTTTTCATCATCATGGTAGACAAAATAGTGGCCTTAATATATTCAACATAAAAAAGGCTATGCACTAATGAATAAAGTAGGATAAAATTTGAAGAACATGAAATGAATTCATTATCGATGCTGAGAGGGAATTCTGCATATTTCAAAAAGCATCAGCAATTAAGGAAGTATTCAGTTGACAGAGGTAGGTAGCAAAGAACCTAAACCTTGCATTAATTTTTTATGAAAATAAACTTACATTATAATTACCTGAGATGGATGGAGTATGAGCTATTCCACAGTAGAACACAAGGTATTCATTGAAAAGCAGTCATAAATTTACCGTCATCTAAATGTGTTGGTACAACATAAAGCTGAAAACCTAGGGTTGTTACATAAGTAAATTGGTGCAAGAGTGAAGCTTTGTAAATTTTACAACAACCATAAAGTTTAATGACAAATTAAATGAATTGCAATTATTTAGCCCCTAATAATTAGAACTTTTTGTACAAGGGAACAATATATAAACTATGAAACCTATAAAAATAAAACAAAGTATTTTAAAGAAAATCATATTAATTGATAAAACATACTTTTGACACTTCAATACATTTGAATATAATGTAAAACAAAGTAATACACCATCTGCATTTTAAACATTTTAAATAAACAAGTTACTGCTTTTTGAAAAATATAAAACTATATGTAAATGTATATTTATATATATTCTCTTAGCATATATATACATTTAATATATAGCCATGCATGATATTTCCTGTTAATTCACATCCTTATCAATACGTTGTACCTTGAATATTTTTAATTTTACACTCTGCTCTGGAATTCCCATTTGCAATGGGTCCACTCAGACTCAAAAACCAACAACAGGGGATGGACGCAGACACCTCGCTTGCACATATAAGTGATAAACTCAAAAAGCATAACCCGGTTGACCCCAGCCATATCTCGGCTTTACGTGGTGACAAAGCGCAGCCATGCCATGAGGGAAAACTGAACACCCCCCGACCCCAAGCCCTCTCTAAAAAATGCTGCTGGGTGAAGTGGACCTTCAATTTATTAACATTCTCCAAATGCCTATGGCTATTTGCTTGACGATTTTCCTCAGCTCAAAACCAAAATCCACTGCTTTTGCTTTTCCTGCAAGTATGGACCATTTGGCTCAAGGAAAAGTATCTCAGATTTTGAAACTACCTTCAAAGATCTAGCTTTTTGGATTCCTACTTGCAAAACCACATACGTTATGACTAAATATACCCTCCTTTGAGGCTCAAAACTAGAGAAACAGATTACAGCTGCTGATGGGGTTCTCTGGGCCACTCGTGCAGAAGATATTCATGGCAAGGAGCAGCTCTCTGATGAACTGACTAGACTCACTGCACACACACACACACACACACACACACAGGTGTGCACCCGGTGACGAAGCACCACCCACAGTCCTGCACAGGATGATGAGATCGGAAGACAAACTTTGGTTTCAGTCTAGTGCTTATCAGGAAAATCATGACAAATGACAAAAAGCCACAGACTTTATAAAAACCTCTAAATGCTGAGTCCTGGGGAAGGAAGGAAAGAAAGAAACAAAGTGTGTTCAAGCTGTAACAGTTATTCTTTCTTTGGTTTGTTTTAACATGCTGAATAAAATTTCTAACTCTAATACACAGCCATAATTTAACAATACATTGGAAAATTGAATGTAATTTCAATCTTAATGTTTTTATTACTAGTTCTAAGTTTTAAATTAAAGGCTTCTGAACATGATACAGAAATGTGAATTCACATATATTCAAGTCAATAAGTATAAGAAATAAAGTTATCTTCTTATTTGGGTGGTATATTTTTGTGGTTACACATAATAACCTTGATTAATGCTTATGTTTGGACCATGTTCAATATGTATATTATAAAGTAACATGGCTCAAGCATATAATTCCAACATTACATATGTATGCTGCACAGAAATAAATCATCATACCCTTGTTTCCAAATAACAGAATGAAAACAAAATCTTTCTGTGTTTTTTCAGATATTTTTGTATTACAACTTACTTAAATTGTTTAATATATACATATACATATCGAATGTTAGCATTTAATTTCTCGAAATTTAGATTCTTCATTATGCTTTGCAGAAACGCAAATATATTCTTTGATATAAAAATCTATTGTCCTTTCTTTACAAATATGTATTTAAGGCTGATGAGTTATAATAATTTCAGTTCTATGTGTTCAATTCCTGATTGCATTACACAGAAAAGACCAAGGAGTTATTAAAAATAACCTATTCTTCTGTATTTCCTGTAAGACCACTTTTTGGTTTCAAAAACTAGTTCTGCACCTGCCATTTGAGACAGAGGCCAAAAGAGGCTTTCCCCTCAAGTCGCCCTGATCACAGGGAACCGTATATTATTACACAGAGTGTGGTGCCACCTATTGGGTGATATTATTCGCAAGTTGGGCTCCTGTGTTTTTGTTGTTGTTTTGGAGGTTGTTATTTTATTTCACTTTTCGGCATTTTAACTATATTTTCACAAAACAATAACATGCAAAAAAAACAAAGAAAGAATGGCTCATCATTCACCCACGTATTCATTAAGATTTTCCACATACACAAAATATACCACGCTTGGTGCTGTTTGGCAATTCCGTCACGTTGCTGAGTTGGCTACCCTTAAAATGAGGAGTAGATAAATGAAATCAGGTTTTGTATGCAACCACTAAGTTTCAGAAGGAGAAACACACATCTATTTTGAGGAATAATTTTCAGGAATCAGCATACTTACGACATTATATCTAGAGGGATATAATCTTCAGAATATGAATGTTACTACATTGTTTCAGAACACACATATGGAAAAGGCAGACAACTATACCTGAACAACAGTAAAATTAAAAAGTAAAAAAATATGTTAAAAAAGAACACAAATATGAATTTTGTATGATAATTATGGAAATATTTTAATGTGTAAATGTGTTACATTCAATTATGTAACTACTAAGTTTAGGGCACAATAAAGAAAAACTTTTCTGTTCTCACTTAAAGTCAAGGATCAATTGTAAAATATTTCAATTATTTCCAACTTCAAACTACTCCTACATTACGAAGATTTAGGGATATGGGGAATCTTCTAAATTACCAAATAAAAATATTAGAAGGGGAGTTATAAGTCATTTATTTTTAAACTTACATTTATTTACATTTATATTAAATTATAAATATATACAACTAAAATATGTTCAATATAAAAAATGTACTTGTCAAAAGCTTCACAGATGACAAAAAAAAAGAGATGCCAAAAATTGTTTTGTAGTTTCCCACTTGGTATATACTCACAGGTGACTTGTAAATTAAAAAACAAACAAACAAAATATATACATATGCATATATATATAACTGTTGTAAAGATAGTCCTAATGCTTTAACTCAAAAATGTTGTTTCTGTTTTCATCTAAATATGTATTTAATAAATATTTGGATAATGTGGTTTTACATTAGTTGGGAAAAGAATATCATTTTATTCTAAATATAAATATAAATAAAATGGGTAATCGTATCAGACACATTTGAGGGGCCGAGACTTAGAACTTCATGTAAATTTTGGAGGAGACACAGTTCATCCCATAACAATGGATTTGGTTAAAGCAGAGAGTATATTTATTCTAATTTCACCTCTATTTTCACTTTTCTCTGCATGTTAAAATTCAAGAGTAATAATAGAATAAATTTTAGTTTTGAAATTACATTTGTATGATATCTTCTTCCTAAGCAACCTCGCCGGAGTTGGGATGATTTTCCTGATTCATGCTTGTGGCCGCCACAGCTTCCTCCTTCACACGCCTGGTGTCAGTGTGTGTCTCTGACTGATATCTGGAGGGGGTGGAACCTCCTGCTTGTTCAGGACAAACCATAGCGCTACTTACTACAATGGTGTCAACCTGCAGCCGAGCACAGATTAGTGAGTGCCTATAATAGGTCGCGTGTTAGCAATGCTCATGATACTCTTCATGCAGCCGTCTCTGAAACTGCAGACCAGAACTCTCCCTGTAACCACCTCCTAAACCCCTTCTCATTAGTGTGCAATAAAGAACCACTTGCTGCCTGATGGGCCCTATACTGTGTTCCCCATGTTGCTACCTACACTGTGTTCCCCGTGTTGCTACCTACACTGTGTTCCCCGTGTTGCTACCAATGCCCATGGAGTCCTCTCAGATCTCCCTGTTAGCCCAGAGGGCCTCATCCTTTCCTCCTGGAAAGCCATGTTCTTTCAGCACTCCATCCACACATCCTGTGGGTCACGTAGGCTGTGTCCTGCCCAAAGCCACCACACAAGCTGCACATCCTTGAGGCTGCATCATCCGGGAGGAGGGCATGCCTATTTATAATTGGTCTTCCCAGTGGGGCACATTTTTCCCCAAATTCATTCCATCACAGTGTGTAATAAAGGGCGTCCATTTTTATGTTGTCCTGGTGACATACTTCAGTCATGCCTGTCCCCTTTCTCCTCTCCCCTCACATCCGCTATGTCCATAAGAAATCGTGGGTGCTCCTCTTCGTACCAGTGAGAAAGGCAAACCACACAAGGACTTGCCCACACGAAACCTCACCCCAGTCCCTCGCTCTAATCACTGAAGGCAGTCACATTTCCTGGCTGGCTCATCCATTTTCACCCCTGATTGGGAGCCGCTATGTTCTTAACTATGTGAGTTATAAATACATTCATTTCCTCTCGGTCAGTGTTAGTCGCGTGAAAAATGATATGAACAAAACCGATTGAAATGCAGTCGGAGCTGCCATGCCAGAGGAACTGCCATGCAGGTCTCACTCCTCCAACGCGAACAGTCTTAAAACTGGGCAAAACACACTTTGAGCTGGACAAAAAGCAGCACTGTACACCAAATCACTGTGCAAAGATCACACAGAAGCAGGTATTATGAATGCCGGACTGGAAATTAAAGATATGCTTTAACATGTGCCTCACCACGTTAGTCTCTCTGCACCTGCAAGATTCCATTCTGTGCGTGCAGGTCTCCCCCTTCCCTTTGTCAGGAACGCCCTTGACTTCGGCTCCGTGTTGGGAGACTACGTGGATTCCCTCCAGGAGCAGTGCGTTCACAATAGCTGTTATTTGGATCTCAAATAAATGCTTGTTGCATCTCTCTTTGGCCTTTTAGTTTTAGGTTAACAGTTGTCATCAGTCTGAATACTGAATCCAAGTTTGGGGAATGAGTCTCTGATGTTTCTGCAGAGTGACTACAACAAAGGGAATTTCTCAGTCTCCACCAGGGCCCAGTATATGCTGCAAATGCTTGACGTGGTGGTGCTGGGGACAATGGCTGTAAGATGCAGAGGGGAAATGTTACAGAAATACACAGAAGAGGAAAGAGTAGAATAAGATAAAAGCAAGTGCCACTTGGAGGCAGGTTACATGTGTCTAGCAAAGATCAGAACCTGCCAACGCTTACAGAACTCTTATTTGCCAATGATATCTCAGACAAGGGTTTAATCTCCAAAATATATAAAGAACTTACATGACTGCACTTTAAGAAGACAAGGAATCCAATTAAAAAGTGGGCAAAGGACTTGAACAGACACTTCTCCAAGGAGGACATACAGAAAATCCAGAGACACATGAAACGATGTTCAATATCGCTAGCTATCAGAGAGATGCAAATTAAAACCACAATGAGATACCACTTCACACCAGTCAGAATGGCCATGATAAACAAAGCAACACACAAGTGTTGGAGAGGCTGTGGAGAAAAGGGGTCCCTAGTGCACTGTTTGTGGGAATGCAGACTGGTACAACCACTATGGAAAGCAGTATGGAACTTCCTCAGAAAACTAAAAATGGATCTGCCTTTTCACCCTGTGATTCCACCGCTGGGACTATATCCTAAGAACACTAAAACACCAATACAAAAGAACCTATGCATCCCAATTTAGCAGCACAATTTACAATAGCCTAGTGCTGGAAGCAACCTAGATGCCCATCAGTAAATGAATGGATCAAAAACTATGGTTCATTTACACAATGGAATTCTATGCAGCAGAAAGAAAGAAGGAGCTCCTACCCTTTGCAACAGCTTGGATGGAGCTGGAGAGCATTATGCTAAGCGAAACAAGCCAGGAAGTGAAAGACAAATACCACATGATATCACCTTTAACAGGAACCTAAACAACAAAACAAAGAAACAAGCAAAATATAACCAAAGACACTGAAATAGAGAACAGGCTGACAGTGACCACAGGGGAGAGTAGAGGGAATTTCAGGGGACATTGGGAAGGCTTCACGGGAACAAACTTAAAGGACACATGGACATAAACTAGGGGGAGGGTGGTAATGGGATGGAAGTGGGGAGGGGTGGGAGGGGGGCTGGACTGGGAGTAAAAAGGAGAAAACTGTATTTGAACAATGATTAAAATAAAATTTTAAAAAATTACAGAACTCAAGGGACACTCAGGGTAACTGTGCTGATCCCTCTGCCCCCTGTGTCCCTAGAGAGAAGTGAAGAAGACATTAAATGCAGAGGGTCGTAGACCTAAGACCACTGATTCTGTTGGCGCCATGAAGCATCCCATGTTTTTCCTCCTCTTTGTCAGAGTGTGGCCAGGTGAATGCTGTTACATTATTATGAAACTTTTTAGATGTTCTAGGCATTAGGCCTTAATAAGCTTTTTTTCCCCTTCAATTTTCAGTCTGTGGCCTGAAGCAATGTAATGAGAACTTTTTCTGTCTTTTATTAGATTTGTTTCCTTATTGTATATCTATCTATTAAAGAATAAATCTTGTTAAAAGACTGACATAGAAGCCTGTGGGTTTTCATTGTTGAAGCAAATTTATTTTCTGGTTCAGTTAATGATAATCAAATTATAAACACATAAAAAGTGAGAGGCAAGTTGTTCCAACTAGCAAGACAGAGGCTGCAGAGTTGTAACCTGAGGATACGAATTACTTCTGTTGAAATGACTTAGGAGGTATGTATTCCCTTTTTTAGGGTCGAAACTTTATTTTTACAAATGGTTTTTTCACTGCTCTTAATCTCTGCATATATGAAATAATTAGAAAATTTAGACAAATAAGTAAACAAGTTAAATGTGATGGTTAGGACTCTCCAAACAAAATAACTGAGTGTTCATTTTCCAGCTCACAGAGTATTATACATGTAATCAATATTCTACTCTAACTGTGGCTAACTGTTAATCCTTCATTTACTTGGATAAAAATTAGAAATTTACTGCACATGTAATGAAGTGACATAAAAACTTTGAAAAACAAAAATCCTCCAAAGCTATGCCATTTGTGCCTTTTTATTAAGACAGGAAAACTATTACTTTAATAAACTCTGGTTGTTTTATTCATATTTCTAATGAAATTTATTTATGCTTTGTTAATTCCCATCTGTGTTTCAATTTAACTTAGTTATCTATTATGCTTATTATTTATTATTGTATGGTATAGTATGGTTTAGGGTGGGGCAAAAGTAGGTTTATCATTGTGAGTATATAAAATACAGAGTTTATTCTTGCATTATTTATTAACTATTACATTATTTTACATATGGGCAATGGTAAACCTACTTTTGACCCACCCTATATTTTACCAATTTTCTATTCCTTTGCTTTTAAATCAGCAGCAGCATCTACCAAATCAGAAATGTTTTAAGTAGAAAACATGGTTTGCTTAAGATCCTTGACAAGGCATCAAAAGACTTGACTCCTAGTCTAGCACAAATCCCTGAGCAGTATACACTGGAGGTAAAGAGTAAAAATTTCTAATACAAACTATAAAAATTAGAGTGGTAACCATCTGTACTACTTTGTGCCTTATGTACTAATTGTATCTAATAATAACACCTGCTACTCCTCTTTACAATGCCTTTCCATCTAGTGATTGGTTTATTTTGTAAGACAAACCTAACATTAAAAGAGATGATTTACATGCATACTATTTTAATGTTTGCATCAGAAAATTCATGCTTTGTTCTACTTTAGCTATTTGCTGTTCAACAATAAATCCTGATATCTATTGATAAGATTTTTTAAAGAATTGGCAAAGATAATAATAAATGGAATGTTATATAAGACAAGTGGACACTCTCTGAATGATTTTAATCAATAATAACAATCAAGAGAGAAAATTTGCAATAAGAAGCTCTTAAGATTTCAAAACTTGGCCCAAAATAATACTTATATGTGAACAAGAACAAATAACTGATAATGAAAATCCTCTTCATATAAAATTTGTAAATGTATATTGGAATTTATAGGACATTAAATTTTATTGTATTGGATTTCTTCCTCGTAGGTTTGTGATTTATTAAAAATCCTTCAGCTTAAAAGTTAAACCATTATAGGTATATAGGAGGGAAAGTTCTATGAACCCAAACTTTTCAATTATTGGGTGAAAGCTAGAGAATGATGTCTTAAATTGCTTTTTGTAGTTGGGTTGTTGTTGTTGTTGTTATTATTATTAATTTTCACTTACCTTCCCTGGATTGGGGTGGGAGGGTGGAGAAGTCAACGTTATTTGAGCTGGTTGACCAGATGTTCAAGTCTAGTGTGTGGCTGTGCACACCGGTTACCAACAACAGAACATTACATCACCCTTTCTCCTCTTCCATTCACCCGCTTCCCTCACAGGCCCTACAGAGCAAGTTGAAGTCTTTCCACACAGTGTAGAACCAAATGCTACTTTTACAGATTTGCCTTAAAAACAATGAAATCAGGCTTACAGACAGTGAAGAAGAACTTACCTTTTAGATGCTTGCATTCTATTTTCAATATAAGAATGATCACTTTAGTCATGTGCAATTTTGACATATTTATTCACTTGTTTTTAGTTTTTCTATTTTTCCTTCTAATTACCCCAAGTTCTCCACAAGCTTTTTAGTCCATTTATACAGCTGTGCTCTGCTGCGACGCCTCTCCACTTCTGTTCATTTCCAAGCATGTTCTCCTCCATAAAGTTGTCACTTTGCAATCTGTCTTCAGAGCAGTTATATTGCAAAAAAATAATAATGATTCTTTATCGACTGCAATAATATGCTTGTGACAATTCCTTTGAGGCACAGTAAAGAGGGTTAACTGCATCATTATAACTTAAAAAATGACAAATGGTAAATCTTTTTATTTCAGATGTTGTACCAGAGAGTTTTCAGGGGAACTATGTCCTTTCATTCATCAAATATTTGTTTTGGTTGACACCCAGATAGCACTGATCACATAATGAATTTCTGGCCTGAAAACACAGTTTATATGCTCCAATGTATCGGCACTCGGTGAGCGGTGAAAACGTGAACTTCCTGAGAAGCTCAGTTTGCTGGAGCTATTCATCTACAATTACTTTTGCTTTCTACGTGAATAAATTCAGGGTATATGATTTATGAATAAACTAGTGAGTTCAAGAATTATATTTATTTATTGTGAGTGTACGTACTTCAGGTGGACTTTTTTGGCCAACATACACACATTTTACCACTTTATATAATTGTCAAAATGCAACCCAGCAGAACTGGGTTTCTCCCATGTGCTGTACAAGCATAACAATAATTTTAACAACTCACATAATTGTGAACTAGGCACCAGGTTAAGCAACCTGTATGCATTATTATCTCTTATTTTTCACGTCCCTATTATATCCATGGTTACCGTTCCCAATTTACCTAAGAGGAAACTGAAACCAGAACTGATGTAAATTGTCTCAAGTTACACAGCTGGAAAGGTAAAGGACCTATATATTTGAAAGCATTAATATCTGATTCCGATATTTCAGTGTCGATCCAATTAAAAGAGGTAAACTAAGGTAGCTCAAATGACCAAAACTGAGTTGATTTGAGAATAGCAAGGAACTGCTGCTATTCAGGACATGCAAATACAGATGAGTCTGAGCATTCTGGTCAGACTGTATTCATGCACAAGGGGCTCGGAGAGGGAGCTGTCCAGCCAGAGCCCTCGCGGTAAGTCCATTGCTTCAGGCTGGGGAGAGATTCTTGGCGAATGTTCCTTGGTCAGGAGATCATTTTTGGTCTTCTGTAAATCAGGCATTTATAGGAAATCAATCCCTCAGTCCTTACGTTTCCTGAGGGTGCATGTGTGAGATTCTCCAAATCATATCCTCCAGTTCAATTTTAAGTTGAAATACTCTCACCATGCACCTGATAACTACTTCACACTGAGGTTTCTACTTAATGATTTTGAGAACTGATTATATATCAAGGCATCTCTTTAAGTATGCATACATGCATATATTGTTTTATTTGAATGTTACTTATACTTTTTAAGAAAACATTTAAAAGTTAAACATTTAAATTAATTAATCTTTTATGTTTTATTTATTTTTGTGTGTGCCTGGAACATTCCTTTCTACCAACAAACTATATAAATATTCAACAACATTACATTCATATGTTTTGTTTTCTCAATTGTTTAATCTATTTTAAAGTGTTTTTCTCACAATAACCATGAGATGGGATATAATAGTATAGAGATATTAAAGCATTGGAGAGATATTATAATAATAGCTCCTCCTCACTTAGCCATAAGCCAAAATTTGGACACAATCTAATGTTGACATTAAAGATATTTTGAGAAACTAATTACTCATGACCTATTCTGGCATTAGATAAAGCAAAGATCATAAGTAGAGTAAACATCATTTGGTTTCCCTGAAATGACTAATTATATAAAAAATGACAATATCACAATGCATATCCCAGGACTTATCATTCCATTACATCCTTTATTTTATTCATTTGAAATAGCTAATATCTATTACATTGTGTAAGTTTTCCAGGAACGCTGACCTAAATGTCCCGTACAAATAAAACTTCAGATTTCATTTCAGTATGCATCGGTACGTACGTGGTACGGATGAAGTCAAACACTACTAATGTTTTACCCTCCCTGCAGCACCAATAACTACACTATTTTTATTTCACTGTAAATCATCTTCTGCATTCTCACATCATTCTGACCGTCTCTTGAGAATAAACTGTACCTTGTCGAGCTCTTATCTTGCATTCCTCTCTCTGACCCTGCCACACTCCTCATTCATCATATGCCCATTTATTCTCTTGGTGTTTTATGAGTGCAATGTAAGTGCCAAACACAGTACTTGGCACTGGTAACACAGAGATAAATAAGACACAAGCACTGCCTTAATATCTACCAGTCTCTGAAGAAGAAAACCTGCAAAAAAAAAATCAGTAAAGAGAATTTAAGCAAAATCCTATTAGATCAAAAAGAAAAGAATTCAAAATCTGAAGAAATCAGGAAATGTTTCCAAAAGAGGTGATATTTTAGTGAGATCTTAAGAATTCTCCAGGTGAACCAGGGGAAAGTCATTCCAAACAAAGTCACCGGTAGGTGCCTATGCAGAGACAAAATACTGCGAGTTGCTGGGGCCGTGCAATGAGGTCTAAGGAGGAGAGTGGCGGAGACAAGAGAGGAAATCTATACAGAGGTCTGCATGGTAAACACTGTGTATCAGACACTAAATTATTTAATAGATTTAACTTACTGCTTATAATAAAAATAGTTGAATTTAAGAGGTACATCATTTGCATGGCTTGCGGAAAGCAGTAAAATTGTTATTTAGCTTTTCTAATAATAGTCCAGGTGGGAAAGGTGAGGTCAAACTGAATGCTGCAACAGAGGGATTAAATACAGCAGACAGAACCAAATGACACTGGGATGGCAGATTTTATAATATGTTTGATCAGTTTACAATAACAAGACGATGAGATAGAAAGAAAGATGCAATCCATACCCTGAGGAAACACACAAGCAGAGACAGAAAATGTAGACAAACTGTCTGTGTATGTATGAGCTGCTTTGGCTTTTATTAAACTACTTAAGGCAATTAAAAATTCATTCAAAATTTGCATTCTTTGTTTGATGGAGCCTCTCTTTTCCTCGGCTTGATTACTTTCTCAGTAGTCAACTTCGGCTTTCTATGGTTATAACATACATAAACTCAACAAGAGATAATGGCTTCTACATGTAAATGTTTATCTACAATTTCCCTAGCCAATGCATAATTTTATTGGTATAGGATAAGTAGTAAGTTCAATATAGACTTACTAGACTTACAATAGTCTAGCCAACTAACTCAATAGAGTTACATCAGAATATTGTGATTTCTATTTAGAAGCTGCAGAGTTTATGTATAATGGGTGATATGAACTCATTTTAGTATGGCATTTTTATTTGGTCATTTTTTAGTGGAATCTCTATTTTTTCTTGCAATATAGCATACTAAAGTACTGTAGCATGGATTATTACAAACATAAAAGTTGATTTAAAAGAGCCTATGCAGATGATAGAAACTGCATTCATCTAGTTTGGCTCTTATAACCTTGAGTGAGCTATTAATATTGACTGAACATTCAACTGTTAATCCTACTGATCACTTCTAGGATTTAAAAACAATGTAGATTTTATGATCTATAACATAAATGCTACCTGATTATAAAAGTTTCTCTAACATCAGGTATTATAAATTAGTGCAAGACTGCATGGAAGAGTGACAGAAAGACCATTACAAAACTCTATTTTGGGTATTATAATAGAGATAATTTGCTGCAATTTGGTTTAATGAGTTGCAATTAAGAAAGTGTTTCAAGAGTTGCATGTGATTTCTTTTAATTATTACTTATTAGTTGTTCCTGCCTAAGTGTATTTAAAATCACATTATTTGAACTACAGCAAATGATAAAACTCTTCAATATATTACTATGTCTTATGGACTATAGATCGGTACAATTTCAAAAGAAATACAGCACTTTTAGTTCTCAGCACTTGTCAGAAGAATCATTGTTAGGAAACCTATTACTTATAAAATGGAAAATACACACACCTATCTATACATTCAATTTGGGTCTATTCTGATGTAACACTGAACATCCATCCAGAAGGTACTGAAATTTAACAACCATCTCTGATCAAATATTTAAGATAGCTAACTAACTGACTAAAGTGTTATATTATTTGACAAGGTCTGCCCTAGCAGAATGCTACAGACTAGGTGGCTAAAACAATAGGGGTTTATTCTCCCCTAGTTCCCAAAGCTCGAAGCCCAAGGTCAAGGTGCGTAGTGTTGTCATCTGGTGAGGCCCCTCTTTCGGGCTGGTAGATGGCCATGTTTTTGTTATGTCCTCACATGACCCGTCTATTATGTGGGGAGAGGGGGATCTCCCATGTCTCTTCTTTTAATAAGGACACAAGTCCTACTGCATTAGGGCTCCACCCTTATGGCCTCGTTTAATCTTAATGACCTGTTTAAAGGCCTATCTCCAAAGAGTCACCTTGGGGGTTAGGCCTTCAGAATATGATTTTTTTTTAATTTTTAATTGTTGTTCAATTATAGTTGTTCCCAATTTCCCCCATTACTCTCCCCTGCCCTGCTCACCCCCCACCTTCAACCTTCAACCCTCCCCCTCTCTGTTGTCCTTGTCCACGGGTCTTTTGTACATGTTCCTTGACTTGACCCTTCCCCTTCTTTCCGCTGATACCACCCTCCCCTCTCCCCTCCGGCCACTGTCAGTTTGCTCTTTGTTTCCATGCCGTGCACAAAAACAAACTCAAGATGGATAAACACTTAAATGTAAATCGTGGCACCATAAAAGTCCTAGAGGAGAACATAGGCAGGAAAATCTCAGATATTCCATGCAGCAATATTTTCACTGATATGTCGCCTAGAGCAAGGGGTATAAAGGAAAGAATAAACAAATGGAACCACATCAAACTGAAAAGCTTCTGCACAGCTAAAGAAAACATCAGAAAAATGAAAAGGGAACCAAACATATGGCAAATATATTTGCTAATGATACCTCAGACAAAGGTTTGATCTCCAAAATAGATAAAGAACTAACATGGCTACACACCAAAAAGACAAACAACCCAATTAAAAAATGGGCAGAGGGCTTGAACAGAGATTTCTCCAAGGAGGACATACAGAAGGCTGAGAGACATATGAAAGGATGCTCAGCACCACTACCCATCAGAGATACACAAATTAAAATATGAATTTTGAGGGAACACAATTCAATCTACAATATGACATATTGCTTTGAAAAATTTAGAAATGTATAAAATAAAAAATAGTTGTACTATTATAGTTCATATTCAGCTTGCATATATAATAAATCATAAACTAATTGCCAAATCTAATATACAGTTTTGCTAAATGGGGGAAGTATCTTAATCTTTGAATGACTAAAAGCAGAATTTTGATAGATTTTTTTGTGATAAACTATGTCGAATTTAATATCAAATTAGGAGAGTTTGATTATAGATATTGCTAGAAAATATAAAATGCTATAAGAAAGTATTCAATATTCTTTATCTATACAGGTATGACAATCACACCACATTTTAATATGAAAAAATAAAAGGTATATAGAGATACTTTAATATTCATATAAAAGTGAAATTATTATACAAAATTTATCCTTCCCTTAATATGCAATGGCTATGTTAAAAATTGTGTAAATAGTTGCATAAATTCCTCCCCCACAATTTAATTGTTTATTGCAGCATCACCAGGACTTAACAACACAGCACTGTATACATTTCAGGAACTCAATAGTCCTGTATTGAAAGGACAGATGAACACACTCCATTAAAATTAAGTTCAATTAAAGGGTCATACCATGGGCACTCACGTGTTCTAGAACTTTTTGGGGAAATTATTTATTGCTCCATGATCATCCTTGAATTTCTCTACTACTATTTAGCACATTTAATAACATTTACATGGGAATACTTCTCTTTTCCTCATCTGCGTTAAATTTTCTTTTGTAATAGTATCTCTAAATAACCTCACCCAATTAGGGTAACTCCTCTAATTTCATACGGTATATTTGAATATTATTAGTGTGCACAGAATACTATGTTGTTAACAGTATAAGTGCTACTAGTTAGTATTAGTGGTACTAACTAGTAGTGTGGACCTATGTGTGCATGTGTATGTATGTATATGTATGCCCTCCGAGGTGGAAGCCGTCATGTCAGCTGTTTAGTTTTAATACCACTGAATTTTAGGTCCCACAGAGGCTGCACATGCTAACAGCTGCCGCAGCACAGTTCCAGTGCAGTTCTGTGACGTTGAACATGAGAGGGACAGTGTCATAGGACATGCTCAAGAGACTGCGGAAGGGCCTCCCCATGGTAACACCGCAACAAGCCTATTGCACACAGCTCCCTGTTTGATGCTTCGTCTTTCAAAGGCAGGTTTTGTTTTGCTCGTGTTGCTTTTGTCCACATGTTATTGCTAGTTTCTAATCACTATTAACTTTTGCCCATAGTTGCCTTTTGAGTCAAATAGTGTATTTGGAAGAATGTTACTCTCAGATGTGAAACAACACCATGTCATACCCTTGAATGCATTACTATATTAAAGAGGCTGAGAAATCTTACATAAAATGACTTATTTAACTTTGTTTAAAGTAACCTGCACCAAACTAATTTTTCTCCTATAACCCCTTATGATTTCTCAGAATGCTTGTTATAACTAACACATTTCGGCGTACCACTCAAGACAGCTTCCTAAGTTATGGTGCATGGAGGGAGAGCATTTTGTTGAACATAATAGAATGATATGACAAATAGGCCTTCCCAGGATCCTACAATATTTGACTTATGCAAAAGCAACCCAGGGCAAACTGTTCCATAGAATAAATAAAAATTCGACATGATCCAGCTCTTAAACAAACACCAGGAAGCAGGATCCTGAAGTAGACAAAAGCTTTCTTGGTGATAAAGTACCGTGATGTTTCTAACAGCATGTGTATCATTTCCCGAGCCGCTCCATTCTCAAAACATAGACAATATTTCAATGGGCAAGGGTACTGAATTAGAGAAGAAAATGCAAATACAAAGTAAGGCTACACATCTTATCTGAATGAAGCCGTCATTTCTGCTCCGTCAAGAAAAATGCACACCATTTTCATGACTCATCTCTCCTGATAAATTTTCTGCAAACTAAAAAGTAACACTAACACAACACCAGTGTGTTCTTACACATTATGTGTAAGAACATCCATACATGAATAAGCTGAGTATGTAAGTGATTCCCATCACTCTGCAGTGATGGGAATTTGAGTAAAGGAGTCACAATCAATTTAGGTTTTAATAGATTTCTCTGGCTGCTGTGAGCTAACCTACTGCCAGGGGCTGGTGGTGCACGAGTCTGAAGCTCAGGGAGAGTAAGGAAGTTAGCAGCTCTCTACAGGACACTGGAGGCTTGCTTGGCCTTCCTGTTAGCGGTAGAGGTAAAAGCAACAAAGTGCATATGTGTGCTAAGTTTTAAGAGCAAGCCACCGGTATTTCCTGATGGATTTGAGGGAAAGCATGAGTCAAACATGGTAACACTTTTCACATGGATAACTGAGTGAAAAAAAAAATCTATTACTTAGAAGGGGGATTCTAGGAAAGAAGTAGAGTTTGAAGACAGTTAAATCAAGAAGACTTCTTTTTGATAAAATGGTAGATCTTAAAAGTTTTCATCACAAAAAATTTTATAACTATATGTGCTGAAAGATGTTAACTAGATTTATTGTGGTAATAAAATGTTTCTGCTAAAATATAAAAGATAAGTAAAATGCCATCGAACCAACACAGAATAGTTTTAAGATATTATCTTGGCAATGTCTTTTAGGAATGTCGGTCACTTAAACAGTGGATTTATAACAGTTCAGCAACCTGAAAGGGTCTACCATTATGATTTTTCAAAGAAATTATCATGAATGTGAAATTCTGGAAACAGTTCCAAACACGGCTCTTATGGAAAAGCTGACATTTAGTTATTAAACGAAGATGTCAGTTAACAACTCATTTGGATGTGCAGTAAGAACTTATGTAATTTACTCATTCACTCTATAGATATGGCTGGGACAGGCTGTGCACTCCAGTAACCCCTGGTAATTCCAGTAGGAGCAAAACTGACCAAGAATGTCCTTAGATCTTAGAACCTAGTGACAAAGGTGAGCACAGGTTGTCTGATGACAACTTGTGGGGCTCTGTAAGGAAGCAACGACAGTGACGACCGTGCCTCCCTGAGTGGAAGGGGAGAGGCTTCCTTGAAGGAAATGGAGAAGAATTGCAATCGGGTACAAGGAACTCAGGTCAAATCAGATAGAAACAAGGAGGAGAAGGTAAAGATCCTAGGAGCAGAACTTCATGAAAAGAAAACAAACAAGCCCTGGCTGGCATAGCTCAGTGGATTGAGCTCGGGCTGCAAACCAAAGTGTCTCAGGTTCTATTCCCAGTCAGGGCACATGCCTGGGTTGCAGGCCATGGCCCCCAGCAACCGCACATTGATGTTTCTCTCTCTCTCTCTTTCTCCCTCTCTTCCCTCTCTAAAAATAAATAAAATCTTAAAAAAAGAAAACAAACAAACAAACAAAAACAGGATTTTATTACTCAGAATTAGAAAAGTTTGAGTATAAAGTAGGATTTCTTGAGACTGAATAAGTGAGGGGTACTTGAGTGGCTTGTGTTTAGTTTTGCTAACACAGTCTGCATGGAAGCTGGACGCTAAAATGTTTGAGGACAGAGTCACAGCAGAAGAAAATTAGGAGAATGTTTGCTAAATGTGGGAAGAGGATGCCAGTGCACAGGCTCTTGCTGCAGTTCTGCCTAAAGCACAATGCATTCTTTACTTCCTTACCGGTGGAAACGGAATGTTCATTTTAGTAGTTTTTGCAGCATTAAAAGCCAAAATATAATGACAGGGACCCCTTAATATTTCTTTTTAAAAGTATATTCCCTTGGCCCTTGCAACCCTGCTATAAAATTACTAATTAATATTTGGCAAGGAATTTGGAAAGGTGTGCATTCCCAGACATGCCATAAACCATGTTGGTTAGACTGTAAAATCAAGGCTACAGCACACCCATTAAAAGGATTTATAACCGTGCTTTAACTTAGAGTGGAGACAGAAAGAACACCAGACAGCTGTTAAGGGGTTGAGAGCAGAAAATATGCTCTACTATTCATCAAAATAAAAAAAAGCACTGGGGATATTGAATTTGTTTTAAGTTGCTGGAAGATCTTGAAGAATTAAACAAGTCTGGAACTGATATTTTGAAATTGGGACATACTTGGTGAATCAACACATAACTGATGTGATGAAACCCTCATGAGTATTTACAATGGAGGTGTCTACTTAAGAAACAATGTTGCCATTATAGTTGATATTGTAATACCTTACACTTAAGTGGGACTGAGGGAGGTTACCAAAAAATTTTTTGAAAAAGAGAGGTACTCATTGATATCAGGATACATAGAGGCAGCTTGGAGCCTTTTATGTAATCAAAGTATCATTTTCAACTCTAGTGGTTGCTTATCAAATGGATGATAAATAAAGATATGTCAGAAAACAGAGTCTCAGACACTCAACAAAAACTCACTCAGAAAGTTGTCATCCATAGATACAAGAATGTTACCACAAATGTTTATGCAGAATATATATATGCAATATATAGAGATATACACGCACATATATGTATATATACACACACATAAGCACAAAAAATAAAAATATACATTTTAGTTGAATTTCATATTTCATACAGGCCCTTTTCTCGTGTCATTGAAAATGTGATAGTCATTTAAAATTTAAGTTGTCATATTTTAAAGATTAGCATTCACTGGGAAAATTGGATACCTTTTAAAACAGTTTTTAATATTTAAAATTCTAGAATTTGGCAGAAAAATACTACTTGGCAAGAAGCTTTACAGTTCTTGAGCATGAGCTTCTAACTGTGAAGGGATTCTTATACTGCTACTACTAGAAACAAAAATACCACCACTGGTAACTATTATTGCTGCTACTGCCAGTCATCACAAAGGCAAATGTCTGTGGTCCTCACTGAGCATTAGACAGTATGCTAATACCATTTCAAGTGGGGATTATTATTTTTCTCTTTATATAGCTAAAAAACATGCACCCAAGGTCACGTGACTGGTAAAAAACAATGACAGTATCTGAACCCCAAGCTATATGGTGCCAGAGTGTGCAGTCTTCGCTATACGTCTGAACTCTCCTCCATAGGCTACTGTGGAGAAGATGCACATTATCATAATGCAAATTAAACCTCAAGCAAGAAAACAGAAGAGGCGACATCAAAGTATTGATGAGGCAATTAGACGATTCTGCTTTTTAGTAAATTTGGCGGAAAGATTTTTTTTTTAATAATCAAAGTTAGTGTTTATCAAAAAACAAAAAAAAAATTTACTCTTCCATATTAAAAATGTCAAGAAGTGCTGCTGTATATGCTCATCGATATGCTAAGACCCAACTGCATAACTTTATAAAGTTTGTTTCAATAGCTCGGCTAATTACACAAATGTGGAAGGTATCAAAAACACGCTGCCGAGCTATCCCGCCGAGTGGGAGAGCGGTCCATAATGAAGCAGCACGAAGGGATTATGAGAGGCATGGCGTTCTGAGACTTCTGACAAATCCTCGGGAGGATTTGGTTAAGACCTAATAATCAAACATACAGAATACTCTGGGAAATCAAAGGTGACGGGTATTTCCATGCCCGTCATAGCTCTGCAGAGCTTTGTCACATGTACTTTGAAAGGACTCCAGAGTCACACATGTTAATTGGTTACTATAAAGGCAGGGGAGGTTTGCTTTTTCTACAGAACCGATCCTTGGAACTCAGGCCTTCAGAGAGCCACTGTAAATTATCTGCCACCAATTATCTGCTGCAGTGTTCCTTTTACTCATGTCAAATCCCCGAACGTTACACTTTCTTCCTTAAGTGATACAGTTATGTGCAGTGAACACTTGTTTATGAAAAATGGGACATGCACTTGAACAGAATTCTAGCTCATCAAGTATCTCTCACAAAAATAAGGAACAACGACGTTTAAAAGTGGGTAAACTTTTTAAAACGATTCTCTTTATGGATAGTCAGTTAAAGTCATAATTATAATAATAAAGAAATATAGATAGGAGGAGGGAGGAAGGGAGGGACTGGGGGATGGGGAGAGAAAGAAGAAGAAGGAAGAGAGGAGGAGAGAAGAGAGGGAGGGAGGCAGGAGAGAAAAGAGACCAGAAGAGATGACTTTAGAGGACCCCTACTCCCTATGCTCTTCCCTTGGTTGAAAACAGATCAAGGATAACTTTGATGAATAACTTATAATTAAATACTTGTAAAAAATTTAAATCTACTTTTTACTAAATTCGGTGTAAAATTCAATAAAATAAAAAGACATGAAATATTTATTTATGGGAATGTGCCTCCTTGACTGACTGAAACTATTTTTACTTATGGCTCATTTTCTCCCATGTTCCTTTGAACTAATTGAAGTTAATATGGACATTTCCAGGCATTTACCTTTAGATCCCCCACAGTATTAAGATGTCTCATTTTTTAAAAAAAAAATGCTCATTGCACTTATTAATATGACTTCAAAACTAAATGAAAAGATTAACTTTCCTTATTGATTTCAGCTCTTTGACTAAGCAATCCAATGTAGAATGTTCTACAGCTGTTTAGTTATGCTAGACTTTAAAGACATTCTAAATCTAATTGCTCGTAGCTAGACCCATCTGTCAATGGGTCTCAGGCTTAAGTTTGGACTTGTCTTAACAGGTAAATCATCACAGAATACAGTCCCACAGTGGGCTCTTAAATGTTGAAAGATCATTTCTCCATTTAGTAGAGAATACTAAATTACCTTTAACCTGTTTCCCAATCGTCAATAGTAATCAAATTTTCAGAGGGCCATATGACTCCATTATTAGTAAAGAATACTTTTCCCAGCCACCTGTGCAGCAAATAGGATCACATCACTAGGGCCAAGTGTTCGGTAGAAGCTCCGGAATATCTGTTGAGAAACTGCTGAGTCCATTCAACTGATGAGTCCTTTTCACCTTCCCCTACCCACTGCTTGTTGTCTGGGTGTTGCTAGATTGGATTATGAGATTTAGCAAGTACATAATGAAATACTGGAATAGAAAGATTGTGAGTCCAACCAACATTCTTCTAGAACATTCATACACATTTACCTGAAAAGAAATCAATACTTATGGAGGGCCCACCTATTCATTGTTTTACTTGTTACTACTTGTTTTCCTTAATTTAAAAAAAATACTTTATCAAGTGTACTACTCAGTCCATTTCATATCTCCTCTAATGTCCATGATTTATGTTTAAAACTTTTTATTCACATGATTCTAACAGAGCCCCCTAAACAATAGGGTTTACAATTGAATCCCACTATTCAATTATATCCATATTTTCCTTTTTACCTTTGTGCCTCTATCCCAAAATATCTTAATGTCAATCATCATAATTTCTATTAGAAACATAACTAAACAATTAATAATGGCTAATGTTTGTGAGTATTTCCCATGTAGACCTATCTAAACTAACGTTATCCAGTTAAATCCTCACAATAACCCAATAAATCACATTTTTACATCCATGACAAAATAGATTCTAAAAACCATTAAGTGACTGCGAAAGATCACACACTTATGGAAATAATCAGAAAGATTAATGAAATCACAATTTTTCTTTCCAAAAATTTAGAATCAACAGAAGATACGACAGCTCCTGAATGTGACTGTCAGCTATGTCGGTGGCGACAGAGTGAGACGGGAGGACGTTTCATGGCTCAGAGGTGGTTTACTGAGTGACCTAGCTGCTTCAGATGTCTGATGATTACGATGTGTTTCGTATGCACAAGGCAGAAAACGACGAACTGTGAGGGCCCTAAGGAAGAGCCTGCAGCAGGTGATATGTTATTATGCAAGGGGACTGATCATGACATATTTCTGAACCATCTACGTTAAGGCCTGAGCACGCAACACCCCGATACTAGAGCCTCCATCCATGCCGTAGCTAGGTTCTTTTCTTTCTTTCGTTAATGTGGTGAAAACGATGATTAAATAGAGAATGCAGTGCAGCTAAAAACAGTACTAACTGATGTGTTCTAATGTTGTTCATGTCTTAAGAATGAAAACCGAAGCTTGATTTGGATGTTTTCTCGTTAGCAGGAAAGAGGATGGCCATTGTTACTTGGCATTCCATAGTGATCAGCTCACTGTTTTGTTTTGTTTGCTTTGTTTTGTTTTGTTTTGTTTTGCTTGTACATCCATTTTTCAGACTGAGGTAAGTTTTGCTCAATTTATCTTTCCTCTTTTTATCCTGACATGTGTGACATGAACCTGTACATTTTTAGGCAGGGAGGTGGAGCAAAGTTTTGAAGGGACCAACTAATATAATCATGGTGTGTGCAGAGTAAAATCTTTAAGAAAAACAGTGTACTTGATGGAACAGTTTATAATTTCATACGTCTTTCAGTATTTCTACTTAAATTTATAAACTGGGTAATGCTTAAAGAGATATTCACCTTCTTAGTGTGTGAATATAGGTTGATGTTTCATTCATTAATTTTATAAACTACTTTTACATTTCATAACTAGAGTGGTTATTTACCAGTGGTTGAATTAGTGTTGTAATTTTATTTATCTTTAAACACATATTCAGTTATTTAAATAATTATATTATGTTTAGATATATATTACATATAAATATGCACATACACTTAGACACTTGTTTCATATTCCACGAATCATTATATCAATTAATAAACCTCTTTCCTAATGCATATTACCATCATACAATTAATTTAACATCATATAGCAAGTCGCCATGAAACAAACACGCACACATACACACATGTTGTTCTATTTTTCCCCAAAATGCGACTCTTTCAGTTGTAGGCTCTTTTCATTCTCTTATGAATAGAGAAGAAGAAATTGAGAATTTGGGAGCTTAGATGTTTATACAACGGGAATAAATTACATCAGTAAAAGGAGTCCAGGATGAAAATGCAGCTGCCAGCCTACCCAACAAGTTTACAGGGTGGTGGTATAATGTACTGTGTTTTTCATCAACCCAAACTCTATTAAGAGGATTGATTTCAAGAAGTAATATACCCCCACACGAGAGAGTTGTCTATGAAAGTGTGAATAATGGATTCCTTGACAGGTAATATCAAATCTGAGATTGAAGCTTGTCACTTGCCTAGAGAAGTATCCATTCTTTCCTTTGGAATCAGATAATGGCCACTGTTTTTAGGAAAGCATGAATTTCAAGTAATCATTTTTCATTTCCTGGAATTCATATCCTATGCGTGCTCACTGATATTCAGGTAACTAGGTCAGGTCCACTGGGCCTGGGAGTGCCAGTGCTCACGAATTCATAACTCCGAGTGGAACTTAGAATGCACAGGTCAAGTTCTGGTACAAAATCCTACTGAAATGTTGATTAAAATTGCATTGCATGAAATGATTAAATTTGAAAGAAGTAAAGTATTTATAATATATTTCTTTCCACTTACTTTGATTTGCTTTTATGATCTTCACTGAACTGAAGTTATATTCTTCATCTAGGTCTATCCTTACATTTCTCATAAAATTTTCTAAAATTGAATAGTTTGCTATATTAATAAAACATTGTTCTGACATGTTTTTCTACATAGGAAAGCTTATGATTTGTACATATAATACATATAAAATATATGTTAGCACTTATACATACAAAATATATACATATATATACACATTTGCACACATTTACAGATAGTATTCTATGGCCTCAATAATTAGAGATATGGACACATGCACTGGGATTAGTAGCAAGTGCTCTCTCCCAAGTGGGCTGGTTAAAAGTAAGGGTCTCCCAGTATACAATCTGTCGATAAGGCTGACCAATGAGAGGTAGCATTGAAACTAACCCACGAATGGTGATTGGCTGTTGCTTATCTCCTCCAGTGGTAGAAGGAGGGGTGCTGTGTTGACAGTGGGACAGCAAGTCCCATCGCTGCAGCTAGAAGCAATGTTTCTGTGACCATGGGCTCCCAGAACTGAAATAAAGGGTTTCAGCGATAAGGACCTTGCTACTCAATACAGAGCTTTGGGTGAGCAAAACTGTTGGAGGTTTGTTTGGCTAAGCAGGAAAAAAGAGTGGACCCAAACGCAAAAGTGAATGCAAAGCCTTGTGCAGACACATGGGGGCGCTCTCCAGTGCTGGCTAACCTGCAGAGGGGTATGAGGACATGCCCTGGGGCACAAAGAAAGGGGCCTCTGTGTCTAGGTGCTTGCCAGATGCTGGGTACCACACTGCAGGATAGTAGCACTCTCTTGTCTGCATTGGCTTTGGCACTAAAGGCCAAGGGAGAAAAAAAAAAATCCTCCGCCCTCCTGATCCTCCCTAACCCCAATCCAGCCTCCCTCTTCTCCCTGCACTCCAAGCATTCCAGGTTCTGTGGCTGGAGGAAGCTCCCGAGTGCAGCTAATCAGACTGGGGCAGGGTTTTCAGTGCAGAACAGAAACTAACCCGACCTTGGACAAGAGGGCCTCTGAGCCAATTCACTGTACTCTTTGTGTGCCTTCTGCTTCTGAGTGCGTAGTTGCTATCAATGCTTGGCGTGCTTGTACTGTGAATAAATACCCAGCAGTGTCAGACGGAATTCATTCATTCAGGGACAGCCACACACAGAGAAGGAATCCTGTGTTCTATTGTGCTATGGGGTCCAACAGAAGCAAATGAGGAACTGGGGAGAAGGGGAATCTCAGTATTAGTCAAATACCCGATGGCTGCGAAGTACTCAGAGATTTCATTTCCCAGTTCAACAGTACTGCCTGTCTCACACAGCCACTACATAGAAGCCTTTAGAAATCATGACAACTGTTCAGTTGGCTACTGAGCTCTACTGGCAACTGAATGCCTCACCATGGAGGCTTCATAATTCAACGAGCCTGACACCCTTATTTTGGATTATTTGCAACCTGGACTCAATGACTGACAAGGGAAGGGCCTAAAAGCCCTCTCACTCATTACTCAAAAAAATGTTATACCCGAGACTGTGGCAGGCCTGGTGTTATTTGAAAAAAGTGGCAGCTACACAGTAACGGCAACTTTACTTCCTGATCCATCACTTGAAGCAAAGTCTCTTGCTCCATGGAGCCCCCAACTTACAGAAATCCCCCCACATTCCTAAACTGGCTAAATGAGAACCTGAGGGCATATACTAGGAAGCAGCTGTCATCCAGACTGAGGGCAGCATTGGAAGACCAACAGGAAGGTTCTAGACGCCTCTTGTTGGAGTCTGGCTGCAAACTATGAAACCAAACACAGCTGCTGACAGAGTGACCAGCACCACGCACAGAGACAGTCACAGGGAGGGACCATTGTCTGTCAAAACAGACCAGAATCGAGTTGCTACTTAAGCCTGTGCCATCCGGGTTCTTGACACTGGCACCGAGATTCCCCATCACACAGGTGATGACACCACACCCAGCACTATGACTGGACAGCAAGCAAAGAATAACGTTTCTGATGGAGAAACTACAGTTGCATGCTGGGCTTGTCACCTCTGCCAAAACTTGGCCCATTCGACTCATGGGCGAAGGAGACCCCATTGCATCTTGACAATTTCTCGAGACTACCAGAGGCACCTCTGTGCTGTGAAGACTGTGGTTTACAGTGTTAACTCTGGTCACAGCTTTTGACTCTTAAAGGTAAACTGGGCATATATTTTCCTGCTCTCACAAATATTGATAGCCTAACAATGCTGTCTTTGCCACAAAGGATGCCTAAGAGTAAGGTATAGTTATGGTTATTTTATGATCACTTTATGCATCTTATTAAAACCAGGATGTCGGCACTACCGACTGATAGAAAGGGTTTTAAACATTCCACTCTGTACCTAGACTAAACTGGAAACTGTTCTGGGAGGTAGAAGTTAAAACTTGGTGTCGCTGGGCTGAAATCGAGGTGTTCATAGGGCCAGGCTGCCTCTGGAGGATTGAGGCAGCTCCTTCCAGCTTCTGGCATTCCTTGCTTATGGCTGCATCACCCCAACCTGCAAGAGCAGCATTTTCAAACCTCTCTGTGTCATCTTCACATTCCCTTCTTTTCCGTCTTTGTGTCAAGTCTCCTTCCCAGGTCCATCTTCTGGCCCAGGTCATACGCAACATTAGGGCTCTCCTGGGTAACTCAACACACTCTCCCTATCTCGAGATCCTTAACTGAATCACAACTGGGAAGATCCTTTTTCTAAACAGATACCAGCTACAGGTTTTGGGGATTAGAACCTGTTATCATTGGGGGCCACTATTTAGC
Source organism: Phyllostomus discolor (assembly GCF_004126475.2). Taxonomy (NCBI): domain Eukaryota; kingdom Metazoa; phylum Chordata; class Mammalia; order Chiroptera; family Phyllostomidae; genus Phyllostomus; species Phyllostomus discolor. The sequence goes on along the minus strand of NC_040910.2, from coordinate 7,321,560 downwards.
CCACTACAACTGCTGACTAGTTTTGCTGCTCTACGTTGGTTTCTTAAGGGCCAAACAGAGAGCTTTCTATCAAAGAATAAAATAAATGTTCCATGGAGCTGTAAACTACTTGTGTGTTTTATAATCAGCATGCCTTCATAAAGAGCAAGCAGAAGCAGTCACTCTGTAGGCTGTGATGATTAGGACTCATCGTTGTTGCTGCAGAAGCCGGAACAAGGGGGTTATGAAGGAGGATCTCTGTTATGTAAGGACGGGGACGACCTCCGCTAGTCTGATGCGCTCAGCTAACCAACCATCCCAAGTAACTCCCCACTCACCCCTGGGCCTTCCTGGAGCCATGGCACTGACCGTGGTCCAAACCTAAATGACATGTGCTCAGGAGTGTTTAGTGTCCTTCTGTGCTGGGGGGTAGTCAATGTAGTGCTGTGCAGTGGTTTTGGGCAGAGCAGGTGACAAGCAGCTCCAGAGGCTCCGTGATTTTTATAGGACACACACAAACTACATAGAGATTACAGAATATGCACCAGCTTTCTCCTGGTTTGTTGCTGGTGCTGGTGCCCAGCCTGATTCTGGCCATGCGAGCAAGTGCACTCGGTTTTCCCCGAGGTCACCAGAGGACTTGCTGTTGATGCGCTGACCTAAGGCTGTCTCTTCCACTGGGTTCAGCCTCCCGCCCTCGCCCATCCTCTTCCACAAAGAAGGAGGATTCTCTCTCAAGGCAAATCGGGTGTTATTATTTATATCTAAAAATCAAATGGCAAAAAAACAATAAAAATATCTTTACCTTTTCCTTTGAACTCCTGCCCCTCTTCTTTGCTCCTCTTTATAGAGAAACTCTTAGAGCTGTCTGCGCTCTAATCTTCCTCTTCTCTCGCCTGCACTCACTCCCAGCTGACTTCTGTATCTCTGCTTCCTCCTCCCCCTTGTCTCTCTGGTCGCTCCCTCTCTGTTCTCCAGGCCACACTCAGCCTCTTTGTTGTTCTTGGGGCACGAGGGACATGGCTGCCTCATTTGCGCTGGCTAATCTCTCTACCTAAACAAAACTTTCTCACACGGCTTACCCTCTCACCTTTCTTAAGTCATTGCTCCAATATCACTTTTCATTGAGATCTACCTACTGACTCATTCAGTGGTCAAATATTTTCCATCCTTTATAATAACTTGTTTTGCTTGAATTTTCTAGAAGCATTTTATTAGGTATATGGAAACCACCCACTCTGTGATGTTGTTACTTTCTTCTTTAATACTGTCCGTTTCTGTACTGTATGTTAATGGTTCATGGTCAGGTTCATACATTTTTATGTTTATTATATTTTCTTTGTGCTTTCTTCACTTCTGATTCAGTATCCTTCCTTTATCCTATAATGGGTTTTCATTAAATGGTGTGTGTTTTAGTTATTATTTGCCTAGTCTCTCCTAGTGATTCATTTTTCCCCAACTGTCTGTATGGACATATTTATGTATATGTTGTCATGTTTCATGTAAGCAGTACAATGAAGGATTTTTAAATTCACTAGATAATATTTATACATTAATCACAGCTTACATTCAACCTACTTACATTTATTGTGATTACTATATATTACAAATTATTTCTTTTTGTTTACTTACTATTTTTCTTAACTTCTCTTTCCTTTTTCTCCCTTCTGTCTCTTCACTTTTTTCCCCATTAACTATAATTTTTAAATGCTTTCTCTTATTCCTACATTTACCCAAAGATTACAGCCATTCAGAAAGCATAGTGAATGTCTTCTGGTGCCAAAATTTCAATATTGTTTTTTATGTTAAAAACTGCAATAACTACCTTATATGTTCATCAATTCATTAAATGCGCCAGTGGGAAGTAATTATTTTGTTTATCTATTTGGAATTTATTAATAAGAGTTTTAGTATATTGTGTTTATTCAATTTCATCCAGATTTCATAGTTTAATTGTTAGCTGACTGTCTCTTTTAGGGTTTCATTTCATTTTACAACATGGGTGACAAGTCCGTTTGCTGCGTTCTCTCCCTATGCCCATCCCCCCAGCCTGTTCAGCTATTGCTAATTTTGCCTATTTCCAACCTGCCTTCGGGGACCTCCTTCCAAACGTAGGCTCCTCTAGATTGGTTAGGGCTGCTGCCACATTAGGATAATGGATGCATTTCCTAGCAAGTATGCAGGCCAGGGCTATCTCAGCACAGGCCCCACTCCCACGCTGTGTGTGTTGTGCCCCTTGTCCCTAGGCATGCATTGGCATAAGTTGTAGCCTCAGGTTCGCTGCAACTTTCCAAACCCATTATCTGGGAGCCAAGTAGGGAGAGTAAACCTGATTGATACCCAAACCTGTGTTCGAAGTGTTCCGTTCCACTTCCAAGAGCAAACTCCAAGCCATCTCTGCTTCTGCCACTCAGACTCCTCAAGCCTGTGGCTGGACACTGCCTTCTAGTCTGTGAAAATTTTGCCCTGTTTTTCAGTTTGAGCATCTGTTTTCTTTCATGATTTGAATAAATATTTTCCTTACTAGCTTCCTAATATATTAACATACAGTAATCACTATCCTGAAGGAGCATGAATGAGTTTTTAAAGTTCATGTCTCCTTACATAATTGGTCTCAGTGTATGTAAAAGAGCACACATCCTGTGTTCAGATTAGAAAACATCCCTAACTAACTGTGGTCCCTAACTGTGGTCTCCACATCTCCCTGATTTACAGTATATAGAAGAAAATGACCAGTCAGATATGGGACTGCTATTCAAAACAACAGTAATCCAATGTTTTGTCTTAAATAAAAGCAAATTACCATAATGCAAGAATGAGTTGCATGATAGTTGCAAAAACAAAACTTAACAGTTAAGACTGTACTAGATTTTGTGTGTTGGTGTGGATAGCATCAGTGATTTTTTTGGTGAGGAACAATAATTCACACAGATAAAGAGGGAAAGTAATGAATTTCAGAGAAATGAAACAACACGTGAAAAAGCAAAAACTTGGCCTAGCATTGTTACGCTTGAGCAATAATGGGTCCTCATTTTGAATGGCAGGCCACACACGTTGGAGGTACTGAACATTTGTTTGGTGAATTCACTGTTAGACTGAGAAATTGATCTTCAATATTGCTGACAACAGGTGTTGCCTGGTTGTATGTGAGATAATAAGAATAATCTCGAGGAGAATAGAAACTCAACTGACATTAAAAGAATTGGGATTTTCCAGGCGGGAAATGTGCACTGCCATTACAAACAGTAACAGTCAGACTCTAGAACTGTATCATTTATTGTTTGGGATTTTGCTCCAGAATCTCTGTTAAATCTACGATGTGAAATGGGAACCAGCTCAGTATTTTACATAAACTTTACGGTAGTCCTAAAAAGTAAACTTTACTGTTGTCTGAAAAGTATATACAAGGCACGTGAGGTTTGAAAAAGTTTATATGGCTAAAAAGTTTATATGGCTATACTGGCAGGGCAAGAGTAGTAGAGGAGGGTTTTGCATCCAAAGTCGCCACACCTACACATTTCTCCCAAGTGCATCCCTGGAGCATTTGGGGATATTAAAAGCTTATGGTACATGTCTCTCATTTACTCATTTTATTATTATTTTTTTAATGTCTAGCTTCTCATCTGGGGGCAATAACAATTCCATTCTTAGAAATTGTATTTAAATACAATGATAAATGTGAATTTTGGATAACCACACTTAACAAGAGAGCTCTTAATGGAGAAATTTCTAGCAGTGAATTATGAGTCAAAGCTATTCTTGAGACTTATTAACACAGATAGAAGTAGAATGGAATAATAATGGAATGATAATGGAAATCACATTTCTATAATTGAGATAATCCATATTCTATGGTACCCCAGGTTCATTTGCAAAATTAGTATGAACTGATAAATGAAGAGGCGGTTGCTGTGCAGCTGGACAAAGTTTAATTTGCTGAGGCGGTGCTCAGCTTAGCGATTCTACTTGGCATTTACTTTCCTTCAGATTAATTTGTTCTTTTCTGATATTCAGATTGCCAAATGAAATGGTGTTAAAGAGATAAGAAAACCCAAAATTCTTAGTGTTGTGTGCTATTCTATGTGGTTGGATTCATATCATTTTATTTCACATTATTTTACTCTGAGTGTACCTCTCACTCTTTGGGTTCTAATTTTGATGATTCTTATAATAGAGATTACATTAATGGAATTCTCTGCTCTACTAGTTTCCACTTTTTAAATTTAAATATAAAGTTAAATATAAAAGTTTATTTAATCTAAATAAAATAGATAAGTTTAAGATCATTTGATGTTAATTAAAAGCATTCTTTATGCATGGCTAAATACCTGTCATACTGTCAGCAGACAAAAATATGCATTGAATTAATAGGCAAAAAGAATAAACAGGTTTAAATATGGGCACCAAAGCACGCTGTGAAAATATTACTATTGATATTATTACAGCATGAATTAATTAATACTATTAGTAAGAAAAACAAACAAACAAACAAAAACCCCTCAAGGAAGCCAGTTGAGCATATCTTTTCCAAACACCACATTGAATAGATTGAAATTGTCCCCGATAGTTTGAAATGGGTACTGGCAGGAGTACATATTTATACCATAAAAATGGGAAAATATTTCTGTTGTCCTCCAGAAAGCTGGTTGTCAAAGATTTACCAGCCCAGCACTGAGTGGAAATCAGCTGGGAATGCATTTCAAAGATGTGGGGAGAAGAGGCAGTGAATAAACAATGAGAAGTGTTCCCAAAAGGTTTTGCTCTAAAGACAAGCAAAAAAGGGGGGAGGGGTTGATGCAGAAGCTCGAAGAAAACGTGTGGTGGTTCAGAGAACTGAGTGTTTGTCGGTGTCATTCGATGTGGTTGTTTTTTTATGATATAGCAGTAATAAATTTTAACAGATGTGTAAGTGAAACGAATGTTTCATTCAGAAAGAGTATCACTTGATGACACAGAAGAGAAAAGGAAGATTGCCAAGAGTCGCTGCCTTGGGTCTACAGGAAGGAGACCGGACCCAGTGCCTGGCGTGTCTCCAGAGTTATACCCATCATGAGGGAGGGAGGGCAGAGCACCTAGGTACACCTACGGCCAGTCAGATACATTACAAAGATGGGGGATCCCTTCTAATTCATTATTTTCCCAAGAGACATTACATTTTAAACAGATATGGCTTGTGTTCATTTCATTTTTTCATATAAGACCTACGGAGAAAAAAAAATTCAAGTTTACAGTGTAATGACCCTAACATATGCATTCAAATAGGCCACATAAAAACCCTAACCCAGTCTGTTTATATATTTAACTAGGCCCACAGATTTTGCCACCTCTTTAAGCAGTCCATAAAATGATTTGTCTGGAGGGCCACGTGATGCAACTTTTTAACAGAGTTCAGAGTTCTCCCTCTGCTATTTAACGTACATTAAGAAAACAAAATCAAAACCAAAAAAACCCCACAGCACCAGTAATGCATTTTATGACTCAGGCTATATAAAAGGTCATTTCAATGAATATCTGCATTAGCTGGCTGTTAAATGGCTGCTTACACAACCGTTACATTTGCTAATGAATGGGTGCAGAAAAGGCTGAAGGAGAATGTGCTACTTTGGGTGTGTGGATTATTTTGAGCTCAAAGCAGTTGAGACCCTCCAGGCTCAAAAGACACGTCCCCCTCTCCCTCAAGGCATTTAAACCGGGTCCTGGCCCATAATGAGTTGTCACTGGGAAGGAGGTGGGGGAAACTCCTAATCATTGAAGCCACAAGGGCCCCAGCTCACTCCTTGGTTCAGGATGTCTCACCTGGTTTTTCCTGTCTGTCTCTGAGCCTCTTGTTTATGTGGGATCTTGGACAATCTCAGGCATGTGAGGTTCCCATACATACGCATGCAATTAAATTTGGTTATTTTCTCTTGCTAATCTGTCTCATGTTGATTTAATATTAACCAGCTGTAAAAACCTAAAAGGTAGAGGAAAATTTCCTCCTCCTCCATAATACTAATGTACTCTATAGACAAATAACTGAGGTTTACTTTAATGTTAGTTAAGAACAGGAAAAAAATTCAATTTTCAGTTCTATTGCATGCCATTTTCTAAGAAAATATATATATGTAATACATAAAAAGTATGTACATATATAAAATACACACATATGTATATTCACTTATATAAATGTAGACTCTCATTTTACTAACTAAACTGTACATAATTAATATAGTCGCTCAAATTTGAAGTTATTTCTCCCTCTTAGATATGTAATACTTATATAAAGATTGAATATTTTAGACATTATCTGAATTACATATCAAGTGATGCTTTCAAAACTATATTCACATTATTTAAAATTATACCCGATGCTGAATATACCCAACTTGTTTTGTTTCTAACAAAAGAAATCAAAACGCAAACATAAATTCTCCTTACATCTTCATTCAGTCCATCCAGTCAACCCAACAAATCAAAAAGGGGAAGATTTAAACAGCTATTATTGTCACCACTTATCCATGGGCTTCAATGATATCCCGTCCAAGTGACAGAGTGACAAGCCCAGCATCTTTATCTTATCCTCGTAATTTAATTTGCAAGCAGCTAGCTCGACTCCCTTACCCTCCGGGCCCAGTGTCAGCCTTATTGAATGAAAATTCAATTCTCACCAAAGGCCCTCAAGGGTAATTACTGGTCTATGGTGAACAGTTTTACAGAAAGAACTGTAGGTGAAATCTAAACAATGTCCTTTATGGTGATAAAAATCCCATCTCCCTGGATTTACATTTCACTTCTCTGGCAAACACCTTAATGACTTGTTTACTATCTCTGTTTTATCACAGGCACAGGGCATCAGCATCCCCCTCCCCCCCAGTTATTCTTTGTTCTCTCCCACCATCAGTTTCCGAAGTGTATTATAATTTTAGGATTTTCACTTTATTTAGGCATTTGCACTTGCAGTTATGTTGATATTTATTTAGATTTTACTGTAACACATTTCCTGAAGTTCTTAAATAGAGCTACATGAATTGATTTGAGAAAACATGTACTCAAAAAAGCAACTGGCTAATAACTGCAAGGAAAAAGACATGCAAAAAACTGTTTGATCGACACCATGCTTTGAGAAAATGGGGAAGTCATAGGGTGAGGTTTTGTGAACAAAAGTGAAAAAGACTTCCTTGTTTGTTTCTTATTACTCCCATGTCTCTGAACCTGCAAGTCAATCCAAGATTGGCACAAAAGAGAGAGAGAGAGAAATAGAGTGTATTATCTGAATTAAATAATAAAGAAGATTCTGTCCAGACTTTGTGTGACAAATACTTGACTCATTTTCCCAGTTATCCAGTGATTGTCTACCTAAGAACTAAGCTAAGAAAACTACAAAATCATTTTGAACTCACAAAAATAAAAATGTACTAATACTAAGAAAAGACCAAAACTACTAGAACCCTCTTCTCTGTCATCCGAAGTTACATTTCTTCTGTATCTACCCTAAAGTGACGAGAATATGGTATCACGTTTTCTGAATTAATCAGTCCTGGGTATTGTTTATTGGTATTATTCCTACAACAGCCTGATAACATAAAAGAATCTTTATGTTATTCTAACAAAAGAGGTGGAAAGAACATTTATTGCAAAGATTTGAAGAGAGAACAAGGAAGTATGATGGTTCTTACATATTTTTTTTCTATATTAGGACATGAAATGAAAAATCTTCCTTGACAAGTCTTTGAAAGCGATAACATTAATAAATCTTCAGCAGGGGGTAAAGAGAATGGATGGGAGAAAGGAGATGAATCGTGAGTTTATTTAGTCAAAGAGGACAAAAAACAGCAATATTTTCTGAAAAGTGTGCAATGCTGTAAAGATAAAAATCCCATTCAATCACTCGATTGTTCAGCCAACCAATTTTTATTTGGCACTTATTTTTTGCCAGGAATCCTGCTGGGTGTTTGGGACAAAGGAATGAATGAGCGAATATGCAAGGTCTACATTAAGGGGAAGTAGAGTTAATATAAATAAGGAATATATAAGTTCCTAATTAAGTTTCAGTAAGTATTACAGCTCTGGCTGCTGTGGCTCAGTGGACTGAGCACCGGCCTGTGAACCAAAGGCTTGCTGGTTCGATTCCCAGTCAGGGCACATGCCTAGGCTGTGGGCCAGGTCCCTAGTAGGAGGTGTGCAAGAGGCAACCACACATTCATGTGTCTCTCCCTGTCTTTCTCCCTCCTTTCCCCTCTCTCTAAAAATTAATTAATTAATTAATTAATTTTAAAAATATTACAAAATGTGAAAGATAAGTCCCCATGTTTCAACCGGGGCCAGTGAACAGATTATTTTCCTAGGTTCTTAGACACTCCATCTGCCCCAGAGGTGTCCACAGGGCTCCTGTGCCCTTCGGGAGCCCAGAGCCTTCTCTTTAGCACCTAGTACACCGGCACACACAGCACTGGGTGCCTGCATTTGGTCTATTTACCCCGTGACTGCAGAATAGCTCCAACCTGACCCCACACAGAACATTCTGCTATCTTCTGGACGGGACCCTGCCTTCTCCAAGGAGGCCTTCGCCTCTTCATGGTTTGTCCTCTAGTGGGCACTCTCTCTCAGACCTAGGGTACCACAAAGAGTGTCCTTATACCTTGCCCTTATGCTACCCTTGCATGCTCACATCTTACACTCTTTTATCATGGTTTAATCATTCTTTATACTAAAAATCCCATACAACTACTGTGTGATTATCTCCAGATTAGACCCACACTGATGCTGTTGGTTATTACTGTTTTATTTTCCCATTAAAAAAACTGAGGCTCAGAACACTTGATAGCCCCCTAAAAGTCCACACGTCTGAGAAATAATAGAGCTTGGTTTTAAACAGAAATATGATTTCTAAATCCATTAAGGGAATGAGTTGAGAAAAGAAGAGAAATAAAGACATTTCAGTATAACAAAACTAATATAATTCAACAGGAAATGGGCCAGAGAATTAATAATAATTCATTCCATTCAAAAGCAGGAGGGGGGTGGTGCTGAGGAAGGAGAGCGGCGGGGAAGGTGGTGCCTGCAGAGGGCAGGCACCTGTGCGGTGCATCGGCGCCACCTGAGGTTTCAAGGCCCTTTAGGAGGCCAGCTGCACAGTTTAACATCTGTGTTTCTTTTAGTACTTTTGAAATACTTTTTCTCTTAAATTAGCTTAACTGTGAGTCTATTTTGCTTTTGAAAACAGCAAGACGTTCGTATGGCATCATTTGTCTCTTTTCTTGCTGTACTTTCCCTGGCTGAAATAACCATGTGTGTTAGGATGACAGCCCAGTACTCTTAGGGAGCACCTAAAAGAGCTACTGTTAAAGCTATGTGCATGCATCGACCAGGAGGAGGGGCAAATAGACTTATTCTGATAGGCTGATCCCTTATGAGGAAGTGTCGAAGCTGTTGTATTTCTCCCCAAATGAGGGGAAGCTGGAATATTCAGAAATTAGATCTACTATGTTTGTATTCAGAGAAAAAAAATCCTTCTTTAGTAAGAAAACCAATCTATGATTTGCCATTAAAAACTTTCTGTTCATAAATATACTGAAATTGATTTTAATCAAGGTTTAAAAGCTGACTGCCCAATTTCCTAACAGCCTATAGTGTTTATTTACTCTGGCCAGTGCCTTTGTTCAGAGGCCTTCAGATAAAGCCTCAAGGGCATTGGCATTCCGATGACATTGTGATCGCTAGACTTGAGAAGACTCTCCACCACTATCTTATTTTTCACCCTTGTCTCATTTCCCAGCCACATTAGGGCTAAGTGTATAATAGCCTAGGCTCCGGTGAATTGTTCAGAGAATCTGTCAGGGATCAGCCTGTGTTACCTCCAGAAAAAGAAGCCCTTTCTTATCAATGCCGTAATTGCCATCCCAGTCAATATTAGCTAATTGGAATACCAGTGATTAATGATCTATCCCTTCAAAGGCTTTTCTTATCTCGGTGAGCCTTGGAAACCATGCCTAGGAGGTCTATATCATTTCCCAGTAATCTTTTTTTTTTCCCTTTCTCTTCTGGTTTTAATTTTCCTGTCTTTCATCTTCATTGAAACTGTCCCCACTCAGGTGTCTAAGCTACATGTGTCATTTATTTCTTTTGTCACAGTCTCCTTCCTCATCCTTATTGCCATACGTCTTTCTGTCCTGTGGTGTCTACCCCTTTAATAGTACATATTTATCATAGCATTTTATCCCTTCCCTCTGACTAAATATAGTCATAGAACGGGCACAGAGAAAAGCGAGTCCAATTAGGCAGTGACAGTTCTAATTGCTAAGATGTTCGCTATATATAGTATTACGGAAGTTGGTTTTATCAAGCCATCAAAACCTCACTTTCTTAAAGACAGACAAAAAGTTCAAGGACTTTAACACACAAAGTGCCATAGTTTTATAAGCGAAAGCGTCAGTTCAATGTAATATGCATGGGGCATCATTTTGTTGCTGTGACATTATTCTCATCAATAGTATGCCGGCATGTTTTCATGTGCTAGATAGCTCAATGAAAAGGCTTGTGCTCAGCTAATTTATACCTTCCTCTAGGTCAAGACCCAAAAATAAACAACAGTTTCAGCACCTAACACAGTATCCATGTTTTCTATAACCTCCATGGACCTGTTGAAATAACGGCAAGAAATATATATAGCTGTTGAAAACTGCCTTCCCTAAGAAAAACCACGGGGCTGCCTTTTGTCTCTGTGCATGTGGAGGTACAACTAAGGAGACACTGGCAAAAAGGGACGGCTCCGGAATGCTCCTTCTTCCGGCGGACTGTTTGACAGGCTGTCACATTCAAAAGACTATAAGGTTACACATATTCCTCTAACGTTACTTGAGTGTACTTTTGCTATACGCACAGTAATTTTGGACTCATTGAGCATGGTAAACACGCACTGGGGGATTTCCATGCTGAGAATCAGTTTACGTAGCCTTTGCTCTTTACCTTCTGAGTGTAACAAGCTTTTAGAATTGAACACTTAGGATAATGTATATACTCAAAATATGTTGTAATACAGACCCCTTAGTGGGACTTGAAAAAAGTCATGCGTGTAACCAGTTTGAGGATTCTTCAAAAGTTCGCGTGCACTGAAGGAATGAAAAGAGTCAGGTCTTTAAGATCAACCTTTTATTTAGAGAATGATTGCATCCGGGAGCTGCTTGACTATAATCCATCCCATCACCTTTCCCAATGAAGGGGTCAAGCTCCTAGTCACACCAATGGTTTCTACAGAAGGAAAAAGTAGGAAGAATGAGCATGGGGGTGGAGACAGAAAGCTGAGCAGAGGGCTGATATTTAGAATGTAGCTACGCTCTCAGGTTCTCTCCGGAAAGTGAATGCACCTGTTTTTCGTGCCCATGCAGATGCCAGGTGCAAGAGGTATACTCCTCAGAGATGCAGAAGGATGAGTAAGACACAAGACCTTCTGAGACCACCTCGAGAGCTGAGCCATTGAGAAATGGGGGAAAGGAGAAGGCACACAGTGAGATGTCAGCTCGGGACATTAACAGCCAAGAAAGGACATTGTTGCACATCCTTCTTCTCTTCTTGCTCTAGCTGTTCAGAGTTAGGAACAGGGGGAGAAGTTGAAACACTAAATGGAAAATGAAAGTAGTATTGGCTTGTAGCTGACCCCACATCCCGGTAGCAGTGAAGTCTCCATTTTGAACCAAGTTCCAAATTTTGACGCTTGCATATGATTGAACTTGGTAGTTACTAAGCTTGCACTTGGTGCCTAAAGGAATGAAGTAGCATAAATTAGTAAAGCACAGTCTCAGAGACGTGAAGTACAGCATAGGGAATGTCGTCGATAACACCATGACAACTATGCATGGGGCTTGGTGGGTACGTGAAATACTGGGAGAGCACTCTGTAAAGGACATGGTTTTCTAAGCACTTTGCTACACATCTGAAACTAATACAGAATCATAGTGAATGTAAACGGCAACTCAAAAATAAAGAAAGAAGAAGAAAAGGGAAAGAGTCACCAGAAATATCGCGGAAGAGCCGACATTTCATTCCCAAGGCCGACTAATCCATGGAGCACTCTGAGCTACAGAACGGTGTACTGGGCAGGCAGCTGAATGAAGATTGGGCCCCACAAGTTGTTTCTTGTTAAGAATTCCAGTCACACAAGTGGCATGACTTTGGGCAGGCAACACGATTATTTTGGTCCTATTTTTTTTTACTGGCAAATGATGACATGTGGTGACAAGATATGGTGACAGAGAGAAAAAAGCCTGACAACATTAACAAACAGAGACAAGGTAAACACCTCTAATCCTTTAAAAACATTATGCTTGTATTCTACGACCTAGAATAATCTCAGAGGGGTACAAACAGACATTTCAAGCAAAGAGCTAATACTGTTATTACATTTATATTTTAAATAAGTCATAAAAACAATTTTTGTGAAGCAAAACGAAATGCAGCAAGAATCTTGTAGTTGAAACAATCCTGCTCGAACTCCAATCTTATGCAAGAAAAATAATTTTTTAAACAAAATGCAAACGTATATTAATATTTTAGTATGGTGAGAAAAGTTCAGGGAAAGTACTAGTAGAATTTAGTTTATATCTTATTCACCAACTCCCAAATAGTTTAAAAGTAATATTACTTTTAATAAACCAAAGGGCATAGCACAATATGCAGCTCTACAAAGAATTACATCCTACACACCTGGCACAAACAGTGTTACCGGTGCACACACACTACATTCTGAGATGCTTACAGCTCATGGAGTCCAAGGGCAAAGTGATTTGGCTTCAGTATTTGGAAGTAAAGACACAGTTCCCACAGAAAGGCCCCTCTGTTGTCAGGCTGTCCCTTACAATAAGGGACACAATAGAAGCTATGCAACTGACTTGTTAGAAGGGCAAACTTGGTTGTTTGATAGTGACAAATGCAAATGACTTTTTTCCTCTCTCTCTCTCTCTCTCTCTCTCTCTCTCTCTCTCTCTTTTTTAAAGTGAGTTAGGTATATGGAGATAAAGTTCATCATATTTGTTGGTCCAGATTACTAATAATTCATCAATAGGGAGAGGAGTTTAGTTATTTTTGACGCCATAGGACAGAATTAACAGTATATACTACCAAATAAGATCGTTGTTAAGTCTAGGATTCTAAATATAAAATTCTACAATGGAAAGTAAATTTTCTCTGTTGGGAAGTGTTGAATGGGAAAGAGGTATTCGATAGGTTGGTGGAAAATGTATCCATTTCAAAAATATTTTTTGAAGAAATACCTGAAAAGAAAATTGTGATAATATATAGTAGTACGGGGGCTAAAATATAAATAATAAGTATAAGGAACTCTCAGTTGATTCCATCACCTAAAATAGGATCTAACATGTAGTATGTGCATGCGGCATGTGTTATATCTCATGATGTAAAATGCTTATTTATTAAAGTATAACAGTGATGTATACATTTGGAATACAACATGTGGGCTCTTAACATTTTATTGCTTAAAAATAAGTGGTAAATCTCAATTTTGCTGTGCACCTGCAACTGCTCTAAAAAAAAATAAGGCCTTACAATACATGGATGAATTTAAATAGTCCCGAACTGCAGGCTCTGTCTATATCGTTTAAAAATTATTTTATAAAAAGTCAGAATATTTTTTTCAAAATATTTTACGGGAAAAAAAGATTAATATATTTCCCACCGGGGTAATTTTAGAAAAGGCTGGGAATGGCGTAAGGGCCTGATTTTTTTTTTTTGCCTTTTTTTTTTTTAATTTTATTTTAATCATTGTTCAAGTACAGTTTTCTCCCCCCTACTCCCATTCCAGCTCACCCACCCAACCCTCCCCCCTTCCCCCCATTACCCCCCACCCCTAGTTTTTGTCCATGTGTCCTCCAAATTTGTTCCTGTAAACCCTACCCATTCCCCCCTGAAATTCCCTCTTCTCTCCTCTCTGGCCACTGTCAGACAAATACCACATGATATCACCTTTAACAGGAATCTAAACAACAAAACAAAAAAACAAGCAAAATATAACCAAAGACACTGAAATAGGGGATAGTCTGACAGTGACCAGAGGGCCTAATTTTTGTCTTAAATTTCTTTGAGGCCCCACTGCACCTCCACTCTGTTTATAGAAGGAACACGTATGGAGAGGGAACTGTTTCATGAATCAATAAGAAGTCAGTGGCAGCTCCTAAAAATGAGAGCAATGGTGCACGGCTTAGAGAAAAATGGGTCACATGCCCACCTTTGATCCAGTCATTGCAACCACAGAACTTTGGGGTGCTCACCAGGTGGCCTTAGGGACACATGTTTTACGCTAGACTTGGGACCTAACCCACTGTGCGTGACCTGGGAGGGAGGAAGACATGATTCCGTAAGAGAAAAAGCACGATGCCATCCACAACACCCTCAAGTAAAAGCCACAGGGTAAAAAACACTAAAGCAACAACTTACTGCCACCACATTTTGGAAGTGACCACATCATTGCTGTGCATCAGTCCAAATATTTTATGTTGATTTATGCATGTTTTCTCATTTGCTCCTAGAGAAAAATAAATGAGGTTGATCTAGGTCATAATATTGGCATTCCTACGGAATGGGAAATTAAGGTAAGGGTGTTTATGGGGCTTTTACAAAGTCAGAGAGCTAGTTAGGAAGCAGAGGCAGGATTTTAGTGGAGTTCCATCTGGACTCTAAAGTATAAGCACTTTGTGTGGCTCTGCACTATCCCCAGTAGTCACTGAATAAATTTTGAATAAAGTAATGAATAAATGAATAAGGAACTGCTGGCCATAAAAGCTGCAGTGTCCCTGAGGCAGACAGAAAGGCGACGGCTGTGACCTGACCTCGGCACTCGTGTGATCGTGAACCTCAGACCCCCGCAAAGAGCTCACTGATCATCACTCACGTTGCGTTCCGTGTAATCACACTCGCGGGAGGGGAAGGGTAACTAACACTCAGAAGGGTTGAATGAACCGTCAGAACTGACCCAAAACACAAAATCGAGGTCAGAATCATAACAGCTCTTCATTAGGAAAGCTTAGGCAAATAACTTTTCTGAACACAAATAATAATACTGTGATTATAACAT
This sequence comes from Phyllostomus discolor, assembly GCF_004126475.2. Taxonomy (NCBI): domain Eukaryota; kingdom Metazoa; phylum Chordata; class Mammalia; order Chiroptera; family Phyllostomidae; genus Phyllostomus; species Phyllostomus discolor. Next base: position 7,306,520 of record NC_040910.2, on the reverse strand, counting down.
ATATTCCTTTTTATCAGCAACTTAAAGTAGATGATATGTATTTCCTCTGCCAACATTTATGGAAATCAAGTAAATGGCAAAGTGCACATAGTTTGTTTTGTTTTTTAATCCAAGGACGTGGTGGAATTTTTTGCCTTTCTTTTTACCTCCTTGTCTTTATGGTCAAACACCATCTCACTTCTGTGTGTGCCTCTAGTTTTCAACCTGTGTGAGTGAAGTACAATACTTATTCAGTAATTCCTGGAGTATGTAGAAAGTAACTGAATAAAACCCCATTTAATGAGTTTCTAGGACTTGGCAGAACTACTTATGGTAAGAGAATTTTTATAAAATGAAATTTCTGGACACCTTCCCATTAGTGGAAAATAAAAGAAATAATAATTAAAATGTATTCACTGATTATAAAGAAGGTGGTTACATAAACAGCTAATTACAGCAAGAGGTGGGACCATCTAGCCATAAATTTATCACTTTGGTAAACCTTGAAAGCTGATCAAGTTTTTAGTATCATCTATACTCATGATCCACTATAAATTTAATGCATTTCATAAAGGGTTACAATTCTAAGAAATCTCACCTGTGATGTCATTGAATAGGATTTCAATTTCATCCATCCAAAGTGAATCATGTTTTACAGGATATCAATCGGATGTGTTTCTACAGCTTGATACTCTCAACTACTAAGGGTTTTGAGATGGTCTTTTAGGTTATTTGTCTCAACAGGCTGTTAGTGACAATGAACTATCACAAGACCTTATCTCCCCCTATTAAATGTAGCCTGTGCGGTAATTTAAATTTTGAGAGTTCTGTTACAAGGCTAAGTACTATGAATAAATATTTTTTTTGAGAATTAAACAAAAAGCCCTCCTTAGCCCTTGTATTTTACTACAAAGAAATTTAGACCATCACAAAGCTTGCAAATTAAAAACATATGAGATTCATAAAAGGTATCTGCTGGTATAAGACTGTGGTCTTAACCATCAAGTAAATGCATGCATAAGTGTATAATCCGAAAAAAATCCGATAACATGCATACCTATTTACAACATTTTGCATAACAATATTTTGTAGCTATTCCTCATGAAAAATACATATCTGAAGACTTATAACAGCATTAAAATAATTTATTACTGTAATTTATTTAACTAAAACTTTGCACTTTTTCAACTGTAAAATTATGTTTTCAGTGAGTTTATCAATACTCTTAGCCCTATTTCAACATTTAAAACTGAAATAAGAACAAAGAGTAGAAAGGATTCAACTTTAAAAATATAATTTTAAATAAACTCTAGAGTGTAAACAATTGAAGGTATTGTGTTTTTAAATTTGTATGTTTTTTTTTACAATTACCCAAAATTACTTGCACATTCATTATATGCATATTTTAATGATTTTATTGGTGTTCAATTACAATTGTCTGCATTTCCCCCCTACCACTATGGTTTTAAATGGGTGTATCTATAAATTTCCCAATATCTACATATGAGGTAAATTTTTAATGTTTTTGTCACTTATTTCCATATTTAGAATCAGGAATGTGTAAAATTTACTTATATTAATATTGTCTTCTCCTCAGTGAATTAAGGAATGATACCCTCGATTTTGCATGCTGGAAAGGTGATGTGTAAGTAACCTCACAATTCATTCCAAATCTCTGTATTATTTAAAAGAAAATTGACAGAGATCAATGCCTTTACACATAGTTTTTTAAGTAAGTACTGAGATTATATCATTTACTCTTTTAATCTACTCACCTAATAGAGGCTTAGGAAAATCAACTCTCAGAGAATTATTTTCTGGCTATGTAAAATAAGGTGTGCATATTATTTTGGCATGTATAAAGGCTTTGCAAAGTCAGTAATGTAAATATAACATGTACAAAGAAAATTTCACAAAGTAATGCTATTAAAATTGTTTGTTCAATATTAAGTAGTAAAAGAACATTTGGCCATTATAACTGAAGGAAAGGAGTGGGCGACATATTATAATTTAATAAACACAAATTTCAAAATAAGATGTGTCCATCCTCATTCATGCAACACAGTGTTTTATTAAACTATCTGCTCTAAATATTAAAATAAGCCTAAAACCATAATTCTAAACCTAGAAAACAGACAGAATCCAATTCAACAAATTTAGTAAAAAATTATGTATCCAAAAAATGTATTTGTGTTGGATCTTTAAGGCTGTATTAGATCTGCAAAATTTATTCATATTAAATCCTCAAATATGTGTGTTTTTTTAATTTGTATTCATGGAATAGTTTTCAGTGTGAGAGATCATGGTTTCAGCAGCCAAAGCGTTTCAGATCATCTATCATTTTCATTTAAGATAAACAAGGTAGAAGTTCAAGTTTTGAGGGATAAGCAAGTCTTTTGCCATTTGTAATTGGTTGGACAGAGATACAAAGCAAAGAAGGTTAAGAAGATAAAAATAAAAGATGTGCAACCAAAAATAAAGGAAGTTTAGAGTAAATAATATGATGGATTTTTAAAGAAAGTTTTCCTGTCTCATCAATTATTCTTGCCTTTGTGACTTTATTAAATAATCCATATTGCTACACTATAAAATGTTAACATTTATATTATAACATGGTACTTCAAATTTACTGTTAAGAATCAATATTTAATAATTTTTGAATATTTACTAGAAATTACTGTGGCATTCACAGAGAGACAAAGCAATGGTGTTTCTCTTTGAAATATAATTTTTGTTTTCCCTAAAGCAAATCATATATTTTGAAATTTCACTTACAGAAACATGGCCTGGATACCAGGAACTTGCTTGAATATCCCCAGTTCTCTACTATTTTATCCTTAATCTCCATATTTGTAACACAAACATCTTCTAAATTCCCTAAGTATGCAAATACCTCTCTGATTAACATTATCACACCCTGGAGGTAATGGGATGATTAGCCTTACACAATGTGCAGAAGTGGTAGTCCTCTCATATTCCTATCTATTTTTGCTAATCTGGTCCCTATAGAAATTAAATTCTGATAGATTAAGTGATTACATGTAGCACCCCTCTTCCCCTATCAATATGCTATATCTGGTAGGCTTCTTCAGGTTCATAAGTAAACTCACGTCACACTGGGAAATATCAACATGGAGTTGAGTTGGTGCATTCCTAGGTAGGAGAAAAATAACACAGACACCTTGGGTTATGGAGCAACACCAAGCCATCTGCAAGAGAATAAGCATCATTCCAAAAGGTTGCTCCTAGAGTATTTCAGAGCCCGGGTGGAAACTGAGCACCTGACCATGGAACAGCATGGGACTATACAGCCAGAACTGAGTATCATAACTTGAATCATTTTGGACCCACCAATCCATAATGTCAGGTAGATCCATCAGCACTCTATAGTACTTAGGACTCAGCATGAAGGCTCAGAGGGCACAGGTTGCGTGATCAGATGGGCCATATCCATATAGTATTCAACACTGCACTTCTCTCCATCCATTAGGTCACACCCATGATCACATGAGGGTTTCCTTCTGACAAGGTGACAGACAGGAAAGAAGGCAAATTTCAGTTCATGGGAGGCTTGACTCAGTATGTCAGTGCAAGCAAAATGCAAATTACTGCTGCATGTAGCCCAAGCAGGGGTGTTCCTGAAAATAGCAGGATGAAAAACTGTTTGCAATGAGCAGAGCCTTGGGGAGGGTACCTGGCCATCCTCTTTGTGTGGCAAAAAAAAAATGACTTAAGATAAAAATATACATGGACTTTTACGCAGCAGAAGATGGCTTGGATATTTTGTCTAGGGGAGAAGAGGAAGAAGAAGAGGAAGAAGAAGAGGAAGGAGGAGGAGGGGAAGAAGGAGAAGAAGGAGAAGGAGGAAGAGGGGGAGGAGAAGGAAGACGAAGAGAAGGAGAATTATTAATGGCTTGGAGTGTGAGACAGTGCCATGTGGAATGGCATAATGACCTAGAGGAGGGTCCAGAAGTGTGATGATCTTTGTATGACACGTTAGTGCCCGGGGGAAACATCTACTATGGATGATCCGCAAAGAAATCAAGTCGACAGATTTTGCCAAGTACCGTCACCCAGTCCCTGTCCCTAGCCACTCTATGACTGGCACAATGGGTACAAGAACAGAGTAGCAATGATGGAGGTAAGGAGGTGAGAGATGGACACAAAATGGTTCTCACTCAGGATGGCTGATCTGGCTTTCTGGTGTACCTGAAAGTCCAGCTTGTCGGTAAGAGAGACCAAGGTTGAACTTCAGTTCAGGCTTATTCCTCAAAGTGACGGACTTCTAACTAGCTGACAAATTGAGTACAACAATTTGTACTTCTCATGCTGGAAGGAGCAAGATAAACTTCGTTTAATATTGGCATAAACCTGAGACAGGTTTTCTTATCCTGTCCTGAGGGCCTCAGCAGGAACCACTATGTGAGACTTCGAGGGTATGATCTACCAATATGGAATGTCACATACAATTGCCTGGACCCAAGTATCCAACCTACGACAAAGGAAGTGCAGTAGTGAAGACATGGCCGTGTGATCCACTGAGCCTATCCTTCTGTGCCCAGTGTGGACCAGTCTCACAGAGGACCATCTCGCTGTCCCCGACTCTGCAAGAATACGTTACAACCTCCCAAGATGTGTTGTACACCTTGAACCAACGATTGTTAAGTGATGTTATTTTTTCCCATACGTAGGATAGATTGGTCCAGAAACCAAGCACTGAAACCAATTAGGCTAAGAAATCTGTGCTTGCTTTCCCCCCAAATTAAAGCTTTACACATCTGGAGAGCCAGATGCCCAGAGGGGAGCTCTTCCGGCAGAACATGCAAATTGAATTTTAAGCTATAGTTGCCACCTAGTCACTCTGGGCTCCTCACGTCAAAAGACTACCAGGTCAGGAAAGAAGTTGCCGCCCTGGTGAAGGTAACTGTGATATGTTCCTGTGGAGAGACAGGGCTGGGGTAACACAAAAAGGCGGGGACATAATGCTTGGATTCCAGGTGGCCCCTGGGTATCTTTTAGCACTCTCCTGCCCACTCTTGAGATTAAGTAGTCAGCAAGTACCATTATACATAGAGCTGAGGTTTGGGGACACTTATTTTCTGTTTGAAGTGTTTTCCCACAGAGAAGTACTAACTGGAGTCTGACCTGTCCTGACGTAACACGCCCATCAGCACATTTCAGCTCGAGACAGGCCTCTTCCCGACAACAGCCCTCTGACCGCCCTTTCTTTCGAGTGTTTACTGTAGAAAACTCAAAATTGCAAATCAGAAACTGAAAATTATTTTTCTGCCTCTCTGAGATGTAAATCTTCCAGCCTGCTGTCAGATTTACAACCCAAGAATATCTTTCTCAAAGACCTGAGAGCAATCCTCTTGCAAAATAGTAATCGAGAGCGGGGGCTCCGGCCTCACAGTTCTTGCGGGTGGTGGTGAGGAGCCCAGCTTTGATGAGGGACGATTGCAAATGCAGACGGCAGAATCACACTGACCAGCCTCCCCTAGCATCTCCCCTACTTTTCCCTTAGCTCACTCCAGCATTTAAAAAGTGTCCCTGCCTTTCCTTCTGTGGAGTTGAGTTGATTCTCTCTCCCCTGTTACAGGAGTCTCAAAGAAAGGCTTCTGTGTCATCTTTAACAACTGTTTGGTACAATTTATTCTGATAAGTCCTAGGAAAGCATATCCACATGGGTTGAACTTATGCTAATAAGAGGTGACACAGACACACAAGAGGCTGACAGTAGTGCATACTGCCGTGTGCCGTGTATATGTCCCCTCCAAGAGGCGTTCGTTCCCCCGGTTAATGAAACTGTGGACCGCAGACTGCTCACAGCTGCATTTTTCTTTCTGGAAAATACTTTCATCTCAATGTAGCTGCTTCTTTTTAAATTTTTTGAGGTATCTCCATACTGCTTTCCACCGTGGCTGCACCAGTCCACATTCCCACCAACAGTGCATGAGGGTTCCCTTCTCGCCACACCCTCACCTACACTTGTTTGTTGATTTATTGATGACTGCCTTTTAACGCAGTGATCGCATTTCTGGGAATATAACTCAAGAAACCCAAAATGCTAATTTGAAGGAATATATGCACCCCTATGTTCACTGCAGCATTATTTATGAACGCCAACATCTGGAAGAAAACCAAAGTCCCATCAATAGCTGAATAAATACAAAAAGATTTGGTATGTTTACACAATGCAACACTAAGCAGCCATAAAAAAGGGAAATCATGCCTTTTGCAACAGCACCAATGGACCTGGAGGGTATTATGCTAAGTGAAGTAAGCCAGCTAGAGAAAGACACATACCATATAATCTCACATGTGGAATCTAATGAACAAAATAAACTAACAAACAAAATACAGAAGCATAGATACGTAGAACAGACTGGCACTGTCAGAGAGGAAGGAGGTTGAGGGACTGGTTGAAAAACTAAGGTGAAGGGATTAAGCAGAAATACATTATATACTATATACCTCATATATATGTATATACAGCCATACCTTGGTACTCATTAACTTCAGAACTTGTCAAACCCTGTACTCATTGCATTTTGACAAGAAAAGAATGTTTCAGCACTTAGCACTTGCTTGGGACTTGTTGCACTTGCTAGACCTTGTATAAGTCACAACGTTCCCACAAGAGAAAATGCTTCATTGTTTGGTACTTACTGGCTTCAGCACTCATCACAAGTTCTTAAATGAATTCACAATGAGTACAGAGGTACCCCTGTATCCATGTAACACACAGACATACATAACTGCATGTGGATAGCCAGAGGGAAGGGGGCCAGGGGGAAAAGCAGGAGGGGGCAAAGCGAAGATAAATGGGGATGGAAAGAGACTTGACTGTTACACTGCATGATGCCGTGTGCAGGTGATGTTTAGTTGCCTTGTACACCGGAAACCTAAATGTTTTTGTTAATCAGGGTCACCCCAATAAACTCAATAAATACGAAAATAAATAACTAAATACAGCTGCTTCCCGCATCTGATGATCATCCAATGAAAGGCTCCATGTACCTAGCACGCTCGCTGTAACTCGGGACAACTGTGAAGTGCTTTTCTAGCCCCAGGGGTCCCTGTGAGCTCTACTAAAGCCTCTGCTGCCTCCCTGGGCATGATTCTGCTTTCCTTCCCTCTTCTCCAGGTATCGCTGCTAAAGCATGCACCAGCCCATCTCTCACACACTAATTCCGGTGTGCGTCTGCTTACGGGGACCGTAATTTAAGAAATTCCACTAATGCAGCCTTTCCTCAGACCGCATCCATTACCACTGTTTTGACAGTGTTGAACTTTAATGACGCCCCGTAATCCTGGATTACACCACTAATTTTCTTAATAGGGAGAACAACATCACCTATTAATTAAGAACGTCGAGATAACTACTCAAACAGAAGTTTTATTTACCAGATCATATTCCTTACCTTAATTTCACATTGTCAACAGCTTTAACCCAACAGCCTTTTTACTACATTAGAAAGAAGTCATGCTCATTGTTGTCCTGCATGTTTTCACTTCCCAGCTCTCTTGTGTTGGTGTGCATTTCTGAACATTTTTCCAAACTACTGATTTTACTGATTCTAATGTTTTGTTCATTTTTATCAAGTTCTTGTATGTTTCCTGTGCCCTCAAACACATCTTGTTTATTATATAATGATCAGAAGGTGTACATTTCTCTATGTTGATGTCTGTATTCTTACTTCATAACCAGAACAAATGGGTACATTTATGAACTCGTTAGTATAATTTTCACCATCCGAACCAATGGTGCTACCAGTAATGGTCTCACTGAGCTCGTTTTGCAGGAGGCATTTTGCACGAGGATGGTCAACAATCTCTCAAGTGCTATCACGTTGCTTCAGTATTCATAACTTTTCTATCATTAGATTGCGCACAAAACTTAATAGTCCTTTGTCTCCTATTTCTATTGTTCTTACCTTGATGTTCAGTTTTCCTCGAATGGCAATTTTGATTGGGTAATTTGGTGTTTCGAAGTGCCCTAGATGGGAAGTCTGTGTTTATTTTACCTCCCTGGTTGTCATGTGACCAACCTGATACAAAGGCCTTATCTCTCAACAATCCCTTAAATCTATACAGACACTCAGTGGATACTCCAAGTCTTTAACAAATGACGGCATTGGCAGGTATTACGGGCTCTGTAAACAGTAAAGCATTATTTCAGTATATCTTAATTTCTTAATGGTCATAGTTAGAACTGTGCTTTTGATTTGGCAAGAACCAATTTGGTGATTTCAATGCTGCTTAGGGATTAGAGTTTATGAAGGCTTGGAAACCCAAAGCATGGTTATGACACCAAAAGTTATTTCGAGAGCTCTAACAGCCCTGCAAAACAATATAATTTTAAATCTAGTTTCCGATAAGCCCCATTTCCAACAAGCCCTCCTGCTTTGCTAGAATATATGATTCTTGGCTTACACAAACCTCCCAAAGAGAGAGATATTGTGCACACATTTCAGCGTCTGATTTTCTTTTCCAGAATCTTACATGAAGCTCAAACACATCATCCCAATATTTGGCACCAATACTACTCAAGTGACTGATAACAAACTCCTTTAATGTCAACATTCATTCAATTTTTTTCCATCAGGAAGAATAAGGCCATACCTACATATTAAAATATTACTCACTTTGACAGTAGAACTAGTTCCAAGACATGAACTATGGCTACATTATAAAGGAGAAGCAATCAGTATTTTTCATCACCTAAGAATCTCTATACTACAAAAAAAAAAAATCACTTCTAATGAAATTGGTAAGTACCTAGGAGGCAAATGTCTTGTCTTATTTTCACTGTGAAATCCGGTTTGAAGTGAACAGTTGCAGTTAACTCACATTCCCATTAACCAGACGATTTTAGCCAATAGAGAGAAAATTTATTAAAGCCTTTGAACATGACATAAAATTTTCATTAAGATTGCCTGGATGTTTATTGCTCTATTTTAACTCAATCTGTAGCCTGTTTTCAAACTTCAAATCAGAATGGTTGTATATCCACTTTTATTAACATTATACTGATTAATTAACAAAAATATTGCTTAGATCCATTTATCTAAAAGATACACATATAGTTGAGTTTATATGTGTTTGTTACACCAATATCTTTCATTTCTGCTTATGAAATAATGTAGTACAACTTGTGCTACCTGTACTGTGTAATTGGTTTACCGTTAACTGTGGTGTCAACAGCACATCATATTTTCTGGTATATTAATCTTATATGTTTTCTTTCTTGAAAGAAATGAAGCTATGTGAACACTTGAAGCAGATTAAAATGAAATAAAACATTCTCAGTAGAGTTGGAATGTATTGTTACTGTAAACTACTACTAAAGACCAACATGGAAAGATTTCGTATGTATGCTTACAAATCTTTTATTTTATTAATATATATTTATTAGAAATCACCTGTAACTATCACTTAATGGTAATGTAGGCATAATTTGAAATTACATGGGCACTTTGAGGGTGATGATGCTGTTAAGGAGTAATTTACTAAAAATAAAACAGTAGTCTTCAAGTATTGTTTTAAATAGTGAAGTTGGTGAAGAGTAAACTCAATCATCAAGGCAAACTGCATTTGAAATAAATCAAAATGAAATTCTATATTTTTTCAGAGAAATGAATGGATATATATACACACACACATATATATATACATATATATATTACTTTGCATGACTAGATTTTGGTAGTTTTAATTTCCTTCATAACAATTCCATTTTAAAGAATACATTTACCTGCATGATTACTTAGTTAATGTTAGTTTGTCTCATTAGAAAGAAGGCTATGTGAAGGGTGAAAACATATATTTTGTTCTCTGCCCCCCAAATTGTACTCTGCCTGGTACATGGAATTAATATATTTGATGAATAAATTAAAAATAAGTGGATAATATAGTTTGAAAAACTACCTGTCGTTAAATGATTTGTATATGACCAAGAACTGTACCAATAGAAACAAAATAAAATATATCAAATCACCATATGAGTTTAAAGAAAAATATTATGCACAATTTTGTGATCAATATTATGTAAGGATATTCTGATGTATACAATTTCAAAAAAGGTGGATGATAGATATGGTACATGATTGATTGGTCGATCTTGACATTTCTGGCCCTCATTTTTCCAATTCCATTTTCATTTCTTAATTCCATTCTAATTTCCTTAATATGATATTAAATCATAATTTTCTGGCTTTATGGTCCTTTCTAACTACTACTGATCTATAATGGGAATTGTTCTTACACTGATAAGATTTTACTTTATAATCTGCCTCTTATAAAAGACATAATTGTCTCTTAAAAAACTTCAAGATGCATTTTGACAATAAAGAATGAGAAAAATAATTTCATGACATCTTTTACTTCTTTGTATTTTTGATAAAGCTTAAAACATGGTATTTGGGCTTTGATATCTCCAACTATAAAGTGTCTTTATCTGTTTTTCCCATTAGTTTTATCAGTTTTTTCCTTTATGTATTTTGCTGCTCTGTTGTTAGGTCTATACGTATTTAGGATTGTTTTGTATTCTTGAAGAATTGACCATTCTATCATCATGTTTTGTCTTTCTTCATCCCTGACAATCATTATTGCTTTGAACTGTGTTTTGTTTTAAGTTAATATAGCTTTTCTAGCTTCCTTTTTATTAGTGTTCACAGGGTTTCATTTGTTTATTTTTAACCTATTGTTTATCTATTTAGAGGTCATTTATTGAGTGCCTAATTGAGGCATTCAATCAAGGCTAAGTGTTCACGTTTATTTACATTTTATTTCTGTATGTTTACCAATCAATTCATTTTCTTATGAGCAGTCAGGAAGCACAACTTCTCCAGTCCCTTTGCAACTACATGGATCCATGTGGCTTGTTCTGACGCTTGAAACCTTGATAAAAGTAATGTACACAACTTCCAGGCCAATTCTTTAAATGTCACAAAATGTCACGTATTATCCCCTCAATAGTCTCTCTGAGGTCGGCGGATAATTAGACAAGAGGATCTAGCAGATGACTTCAAGATTCTAGGAAATACAGAGCAATGGTTGCCAGAGGGGGAGTGAGTGTGGGTGAAAAAAGGTAAAGAGGTTGAGAAGTGCAGATTGGTAGTTAAAGAATAGTCACAAGGATGTAAAGGTACAACAGAGGCGATGTAGCCAATAACATTCTAGTAACGATGTATGGTGTCGGGTTTGTACTGGAAATACCCTGGGGGAAACACTTCGTAAAACATATGATTGTCTGATCTGACCACTACATTGTACACCTGAAACTAACACAAAATAATATTGCATGGAAACTGTAATTGAAAAAAAAATTAAAGATTCTAGGAAATAGCATAGTCATGTAGTCTCAATATATTAAAATATCTAAATACAGATACCTAGATGATTCTTTTGATATTGTCATTGCCTGCCATAAGGAAGCTTTATCAAGAAGCCATCTAAAATCTGTGCCTAAAGCTGAGGCCCAGGGGGCTATTGGGTAGTAGAAGGCCACCCTATTGATTTTAGCCAAGGCTTATATGTTCCCTGACCACTTGTTCTGCTCTGTCAAATGTTATAACTAGACCACAAGTATTAGGAATTATATTTTTAATTATCTTTCTTAATAATTTGTTGCCACCCTGTCCCTAAATATATCCTTCCTAGTATGCCAAATTATTGTCTGTGATCTTTGCTTGTTTTCTATATTTCCCAGCTAAGCTATATAGAGCAGGAAACATAACAGGACTCTTTGGCAGACATTTTATCATTTTTATATTCAGTGGTTTTCAAGGAAACATCAAAGATTGCTTCTGGGGAAAAAAAGAGGTCTGTCCACTCTACTGGCTGACTGCTTCTATTCAACATAGTAATCCTGTTCTACAGGAGATTTAATTTTTAAATAGTTTTACTAATAAATGAGAAAAAGGAAAAGTAGAGAAATGAAAGGAAGGGGAAAATGCCAAATAAAGTGAAAAGGTGGGAAAAGAAAGAGAAGATATATGAAAAACAGTGTGCGCTGTACCTTGCCTTGCTGCTGCCACAGTTTATGTTCCTGTCGTAATGTCTAAATTGCATCTTCTTGGGTCCAAAGGAAGACACAGTGGAGAAACACCAAGATATCCTTGAGTCGAAATGGTTTTCATCAAGTACTGACAAGTTATTTAGGTTCTCAAATTGCGTTTTCTAATTTACTAAGGTAGATTTCCCACAGAATTGATACATGATAAAAAAAATTCTGAGCCAAAACTGATGTGCTATAGATATCCAATAAATAGCATCTTCAAAGTAGTAAAAAGAATGCTGGGCATATGTCATGTCTGGCTTAGATTCATTGCTCTCACATATTATAGTCTAATTTAAATACTTTATTTAACTTTCTTAACTGACATTGGTGATTTGTCAAACTCCAATAACCTTACCAAATATATGTTTCCTTGATATTTTGAGGTATTACCAAATGACCATCAAAATAATGTATGTGAATATACTTTATTCACTGTAATATGCCATCTAAATGCAAGACATTATTATAATAAAGCCTTCATCTCAACTATGTATATGAACTTATCATGCCTTAACATTTTTGGCCATAAACCTGATTTATTTTTCAACCTAACTTATAGCTCACAAACAATAGTTTATTCACAGAATTTTTGGTTATTCCAAATCTTCATCTTATAAGAATGAACTCTTGCCACCCACTAACATGCCTCATCAAGTATGTGTCTACTGAAATTTATTTCCTACGTTGAGGTTGGTAGTAATTGCCATCTCAGAATCAAAATTGAAAAACTTGGCCACTAAAATGCACATAAAACTTTACTGCTCTTCACTGTTACAGCACTATGTTCAGTTAAGCTCATTGTTTTTGTTATTCATTCATGTAACATGACTTTTATTCAATTGTGTAATTCTGTTCTACAGGAGATTTAATTTTTTTAAATGGATCTTTTCTCTTTTAATTTTTAAAAAATTTTTTTAGAGAGGGAAGGGAGGGAGAAAGAGAGAAAGAGAGAAACATCAATGTGCAGTTGCTGGGGGCCGTGGCCTGCAACCCAGGCATGTGCCCTGACTGGGAATCGAACCTATGATGCTTCGGTTCTCAGCCTGCGCTCAATCCACTGAGCTATGCCAGCCAGGGCTTAGGAGATTTAATTTTTAAATGGTTTTACTAATAAATTAGAAAAAGGAAAAGGAAAGAATTGAACTAAAGGAAAAACAAAAATGCCAAGTAAAGTGAAAAAATGAAAAAAAGAGAAGATAAAAGAAAAAATTGTTTGCATTGTACCTTGCCTTACTGCTTCCATAGTTGACTCCTCTTATAGCCTTGAAAGTTAGATCAGTTGTAACAATTGGCAATAAGCTCTTTGCTGACCACTTTGAACTATTTTAACTTTTATTTATATCTGAATTAAAAATCTCTTAGAGGTATTGGAAATTAGAATGTAACTAGTTTTTATTTATCGTTTTCTTCAATAGGTCTAAACAGAGAAAGATGAAGAGTTGAAACTGATGGAAGTCTTTTTTGAGTGATAGTTATTTTTTAAAAGTCAAAAAGAACATCTAACTAAATGCTTCAATTTTCATACTCTAGCTTATTTAAGAATTCAGCTCTCAGTCTTTTTATTTGTTGTGCAATTGGTATAACAATGTGTTTTTATGATGATCCTTTAAGACAATGTTGATAGGGGTGTAGCACTGTGGAAGATTAACTTCTGACATATAATTTTAAAAAAAAAATTGTTCCTGCCCTGGCTGGTGTGGCTCATGGATTGAGTGCCAGCTGCAAATCCAAGGGTTACTGGATCTGTTCCCAGTCAGGGCACATGCCTGGGGTGCAGGCCAGGTCCCCTGTAGGGGGTGCTTGAGAGGCAACCACAGATTGATGTTTCTCTCCCTCTCTTTCTTCCTCCCTTACCCTCTCTCTAAAAATAAATAAATAAAATCTTTAAAAAATTGTCCCTAAGGACTTTTATGGTAATTTCTGTGTTTTTAATATTTATTACAGAAATATGCCTACTATTCCTCACTTTAGTAAAATATAACAAAAAGCTCTTTTTATATATACTTTTCTATATTAAGATATTAAGGGACTGTTCAAAAATTTGGGAACTATTAAGAACAATAATATATAGATAACTAAAATATAATCATCTTTTCAATAGGAACTATAAAATATATGCTTATGAGGACACATTCCTTGAAATAATATTACATTTACTTCACAGCAATATTTGCATTTTCAGTCTTCACTACTACACCAAAACGTATATAAAACACATATTTTTACCCAGCAATTTAAATGACAATATAAAGCATGAAACATAAAAGCTTATTCAAGATCACATATTCACTTAAGACAATGAATCAAAATATTCTCCCATTCAGTGAATATTAGATAGTAAGTTAAATTTAGCCAATTCTATGGTAAATAAAAAGAGCTTTGATAGAGATATAGAAAGCTACTTGCAAGATAAGATTATTCCCGCATTGCTTTGTCTAGATGCTTCAAGTACACCACGTCGTTAGTATGTGCAAGAGCACCGTGCTAGGTAGCAGCGTTTATTCCAAAGGCTCCTGATTCCTGGCTTTGTCTGTCTTCCTTGTCAATGAAGGAAGGACACCTGTTTGCCTCACGGACCACCGTTTTGGTCATGAGGGTTGTTTGTCCAATGGAACAGAAGTGACAGAAAGCTCAACATTTCTGAGCTTAAGCCTGAAAACACATGGCAAGTTTGGCCTTCCTCCCTTCTGCCACACACCACAACAAGCCAATGCTATAAGGAACAGGCCACTGACCCCTCAGCAGGAGCGCCACAGGAAGGTGTACGTGGAGAAGCACTGGACCTACCTGTGGCCCGCAGTCTGGAGAAAAGCCCAGGTGACCACAGGGCGCTCCGAAGCCACAGGTGCCTCACAGATCACTGAGCAGGAAAGCAAAAAGCCGTGTGCTAATAGCTCCACATTATCATTGCAAAATATTTTTCTACAAGTGTTATTTTTTAAATTGAAAATGTGATTTAAAAATACAATAAAAAAATAAAATATGACGAAAGAGATGATTGTTAGAAAGTCTGGCCGCACACTTGAATGGAATTCACCGGCAGCACTGGACTAACAGAATCGGAGTTGATAAGGGCAGTGGTGCACAGGCATGACGACACATAAATTAACCAGGAAGCTTCAAAAACAAAATCATGCTGGAGACCCATACCCAGAAGTTCTGCATCGATTAGTCCACGTGGGACCCTGACAGAGTTGTTGATGATAATTCCCCAGATGCCATTTGGAGGCAAGCCACATTGGGAATCACAGGCCTGTGCTGTGTGTTTTAAGTATAAATTCATCAATACGTTCTGCATTTATTGGAAATGGTGTTTCCCATGTAAACTCATGAGAAATATATATATCCACCAAAATACCAATTTATTAAATTTCATTACGATGTGTGTGCCCATCAGAGACTTGGCTTTGTATCAGCATCATAGCCGGTTCCTTTAATTCCTGGCTCACTGGCTCACTGGTCACCCCTCTGCTGGGTCCAAGTCTCTGACCTCTCCATTTATGTAAGTGAACAATAACTCCTTAATTAAATGTATTACTAGAGTAAAATTGTCTTGAGGGGCTGCCTTTGATTGTCTTGTGAAAGATGTTGCACGTCTGGGTGTCAGTGAACTACTTTTCAAACTTGGTTGAGAAAAAAGACACTGTAGTATTTTTATAATTAGCTTACTTTTCATCTTCTGACCAACTAAGTTAAAACTTTAAACTTGCCTCTGTTCCCATTTCCGTTCCCACCCCCAGATGCCGTGGCTCACCACAGCGACAGCTGCTCGTGACTGCTGGTGCTTCTCCGTGTGGACATGGGGCCGTTCTGCCTGGTGGTGCCCACCAGCTGCAGACCCCAGGAGGCTCTGCGAGTTGGGGCATTAAAGATGATTCCCCTACAGAACTGGCGGTGGTTATTCACTGTCAGTGTGGAGCTTGGCGGGGCCCTCCCACTGGGCTGTCTTATGGTCTCTCCCTCAACCTCTCTGCTTGGAGAAGGTTCCCCCCTCCAAAAGCAGCTGGGTTCCAAGGAGGGTCATACTTAAGAGCAAGGATGGAAACTACAGATGCCTTATGGTCCAGCATCGGAAATCACACAATGATGCTTCCCCTGTATTTCCTTGGGCAAAAGAATCCAGATTCAAAGCAAGAAATGGGTTTTATCTCTCTCTGGGGAGGAGAAACAGAATTGGCAAGAAGATTTAATCCACTATAGTCACAGCTTATATTTCAATTTTACTAAACTGTAAGCTCCAATAACTTTGGAGCAAAATAAATCTGTTTAATTGACTACTGTCGTAGAAGGATGACATTGCATAAGAGATTCTTAATGAATATTTGTTGAGTTTTTAATATAGGAAACTAATGTATGGGAATTGTTTAAGCTTTAGTTATGGAGGTTCAGTCTCACATCTATGTACCACATCATGTTACAATTTATGTAATATAATATCTAGACAATAAAATTCACATACGCAGGGTATGAGATATTTCAGACAGCCACAAACTCAACTGAAGTTCTGTCTTTGCACTATCAATTGAAATAGGTGTGTTAAGCAAGTTAATTGAGTACACAAGCCTAGAAAAACACTGGTTAATTTAATCAAGAAATGAAACTGTCCATGAGATATTAAAAAGTTTTGGACCTTTTCAGAACATTGTTAATACGCAAGTGTATAATGCAACTAACTGTATTTTGGCTTCAACAAGTACATGTGAATTTATAAAAGAGTTTTAAAATCATGCATGTTCAAAGATTCAAAATAAACTAAAATGATAACTATTTTTATATTCATAAATTGTTCTACACTTTTGCAATTTGCATATCAGCAGTAAAGAAATGGCTCTTTGGTTTGGGCAGTTATGAAAGTCATCTTCTATAATTGTATAATGCCTAACTTTTGATGTATGTGTTAGTAAATAGCCCAGGGTTTAAATAAACATTTGCTGTTCATCATCTTAAGAAATAGAACCATTGACTTATAAATGTATTCATAAAGCAGAGCTGCAAAAGTCAAGGGTATGTAATTTAAAAAGGTATTTGTTCTCTCTTTATTGAATACCACATGCCATACATACACAATTCTCTTGATTGCATATTTCAATTTTCATGAGAATGTAAATAAAGAGGGATAATAAAATATAACTGATTGTTAAAATATATATATATCTTATTACTACTGTTTACAATAAACCATGCTTTATAAAAAGTGGCAGACTCCTCCAAAAAAGGAATCAACATGTATAATTTATTTATAAAAACAAAGGTGACAACTCTAATTTATACTATTTCATGCTTACAAACACGTAAACACTACTCCATATTCTTCAACTTGTTGCTTTTAAAACTGCAAATAATAGTAATAAGTAATTTTTGATGAAAAGTACTTACATTTGTTTTATTTTTGTTTTTTCCTTTGGTGTACTGTAATATATATGTACGTATGTATGTATACATGTACATACATATACACATGTATATACATTTATTAATGTAGTCAATATTTATGTGTATACTTTATATTCACATACACAATGAGTGAGAAGAGATTCATTACTATAGATATGCACCTATTCAAAGAATTCACTTGTATAAAAAGAATCTTTTCAATTAACAATGATTCCTAATGTATGAATCATTAAATCAATGAAATTGACCAATATTTGACCAAGAGACAATGTTAGCATTAGGCAATGAAAAGAATGGAATTAGGACTTGGAAAACTTAAATTTCTTCACATGTAAAACAGAAATATCTATTTTCATCCCTATTATTTAATAGGAGTTGTATTAATAGGAATTTTAACAGGGTTATATTAAGAATCTAATTATCGATGTGTGATATGTGGTAAAGAATATTTTAAATTTAGTAGTAAACACTCCTCAGACAACTAAAAATTAAAAGACATCTCCAAGTGACTCCTAAATTAGACATATGTGTATGGGAAGATGTTTTGATTTACACATAAAACTATTCACCACATTCTCTTTTTATATCCAGCAATGCCTAAGCAAAGATTCACCCGCCACAGAAAATGTAAGTAGCATATGGAACTAAGACATTAAGGAGCATATTTTAATTTTAATTAAAAGTCTTGCTTATTGGGCTTATTTTAGTACATTTATAAGTGCCACATATTACCACTCTTTATTTTTATATTGGTATTTCTACGTAATGTTATATTTTGTTGTTTCCTTCTAGAAACTTTGCTGTGCCGACATCATAGAAACACATAACTGTTATTTTCATATGATTTACCATGTAATTAGACTTATTTTTCATTTTGAGACTATTTTTCATTTGTGAATTCCAGTTAAGATTGTGTACAAACCTCAGGACATGTTTCATATTCCCTAACATGCCACGATATGCTAACATCTAGAATTTAAGTTCTGCCAGAATTTAATTGTAAGTACAATTAAATAAAGAATTTAGATGTTCACCCAGATACTTCAGGTAGCAATCTGAGCTCTTTTGAGTTCCCCTGCAAGGTGAAATGCTCTGTAAGTCATTCCATTTCTGTTTAAATTCAGGAATCACTGCAAGTGAATGTAGTGCTTTTATATGTTTGAGCTATTCAGGCCAAATAATGTTTTGTCCGAAAAATCTTCAAAATATAATTTATTCTTTCTGATTATATTTGTATAAATGTTTACACAAGAAGTGATGAAGTCACTTGATACACTGTAAAAACACCATAGGAAATGACACTATTTAGGTGAATGATATCCATAACCAAAAAGAATAACAAGCTTCCTCAGTAAGTTCCTAATAAAGTATTAACTTGTCCTTGAACTTCATACTCTTCTTCTCATCAATCACTCTACTCAAAGTATGAGCTCCACTATACTAAAAGCCAAAGTTACGCTATATTAGTTCATGCATTTTTATAAATGCTCCCTATTTTTTAATTTCTATAGGATTGCTTGGAGTTTTGTTATTAATTCTTGGTTATTATAAAAATGCTGTGTGTTCCATAAACTATTTCTGTATCTTACCAAATTCGTGGGTAGCAGAGAATAACAATTCTAAGTACCCTGGCATATAAAAAAGAAGTATACTGAACAACAATAAAATCCTCAAAAAGTATAATGAAGTAAGTACTTTCAGGGTGAGGACAGATCAGATATATATGCATATATATGCACATATATATGTATATATATGAATATATGCATATATAAATATAACATTATTTTACATTTAATTCGGTCAAAAGTTGAGTACTAATTCCTGTTCAGGATTGGAATGGTAACTATTTAAGGCACCAGAGAAATTTATTAAATGGCATTCATATGCCAGAAACTTAAGATCTAAATTTGTAAGTGAAAAAAAAAAAGCCATTTGAAGATATAGATAAATTGAACATTTCAGAATGTAATCTCATTAAATAGAAAAAAAAGCAACACTTGTATTTTCTAAAAGTGATTTCAATAACTGTCTCCAGTTCCGGAATCTTCACCGGGCTTCCACAGCATGAGAGCAGTTTGCTAAAGTTTGCCAGTCACCTGCCAGCCACAGCCCCACCCCAGGCCCCGAGGGTCTCACACTTCAGCAAAAAGACTTGTCTATACAAGTCTATAAACTGTTAAGGTGCTAAGGCAGCGAGGAGGAAGGATGCCAATACGGACTGATGAGAGGGCTCACAGAGGCATCATAGAAGGACAGTGTCCAAATCGAGGCCTCAAGAATTGAGGAGAACTGGGCTAGATGCAGCCTCCAAAGCAGCAGGTAGTAGCAGTGGTATGCTGAACACACCAACAGGGGCAGGTGTTCCTGAAACTGGACCATCCAGAGGGAAGGGTAGAGGAAAAGGAAGACGCCTGGAGAGACAACCAAGTATTGGACCATGAAGAACCGCAACCCATGCTAAAAAGGGTTTATACACTTCATCCGGAAAGCTGATAGGAAGTCGGTAAATGTTTTAAAGCAAGAGACAAGGGACTGAGGTCACTGCACCTCGATTTTAGGAGACATGCTCTGTGGTATGGAATTTACTGCTAGAAACTCTCACAATGTTCCAGAGCAGAAATGATGATGGCCTGGATGAGGCGAGTAACCATGGGGATGGAGAGATGTAAATTTACCCAAGACTATTAAGTGCATACGATTATTAGATTTACAATAGTCAAATATTTATACACTCAAGTATCTTTGACAAGTATCTTCTGCATATGCTACTCACAGTCACAGAGAGTGGAACACGAGGCCATATAATTCCAGTCCATTTCAGTTTTACTATTTTTTCCATAATATAAGAATGAATCAAAAACTATTTTTATATTTTTACCACTTAGAAGATCCTTAGAGATTATAATTAGTCAGCTTTTCACAGCTGCTAAAAGATAAATAATCTGAAAAATTAGAGAGGTTACACCTAAGCATAAACATGCAATAATGATGGTAGGAGCTGTTATTTTCTGTTAATGCGCACATATTTGTTACCAAATGAGAAAGCCTCCTTCCTCAGCTTTACTGGGAGAAGTTAGTGGAATTTCTGCTTTAAGATAAAAATTAGGGTTGAAAACTCCCACAGCTTAATATCTTTGATCTAGCAATTTAAAGTAAAACCAGCCACAGGGGAAAATGAAAAGCTTTGAAAGCTTAAAACATAAACGAATATATTATGTCTCGTCCTCCTCCACACACCTCTTACTTTACGTATTTCACTCCTTAAGTGGTTTTATTTTAGCACCATGAAGAGGAAATCAAAAATGTCTTTTATTTTTCTTAAAAGAAAGAGGTGAGCCATTTTGACTCAAAAAATGCAAGGATGTTTTATCAATACACTATATGAAACTCTGCAGTGTTTGAATCAGATTCCTGGGAACTGTTTTATTGACATATCTGAAAGCGGGCACTTTCTTTCACGTCCCCTATCCCTTTGTGCCCATACCCCCCCCATCCAACCTTTCTATACCCACAACAGTGGGGGGAGGGGAGAAAACATAATTCTTCTCTCAAGTGGTTTCCTCTCTCAAGCAGAAAGTGGGTGCTTAAGTAAAGAATTGCCCCTTCCTCCAAGTCGTCTGCAGGTGCATATGTATCCTTTCTAGTATATTTCCTCAATGCAGTGGTTTGGCTGAGATCCTGACAAATTGCTCTTACTACTTTTATATTTGTTAATCCTATCAGGATGTTTTTTTCCTTGGGGTTACAGAGAGCATCGTTTGTTGTTGTTGTTTCCTTTTCCAAGGAACCCTCATACACATTCCCCTCCAGGTGGCCGCACGCAGAGCGAGTGGTACTGAGTCACACAGCACCATCGACGGGCTCCGAGTGACGGGAGTGTGCACAGGACAGGAAGCATTTTTGCGCTCCTGGGCCAGTCTGCAATCACAGGAGGGAGGGTCTTTTGCAACAAAGCAAAGATACCCTAGCATGGGACTGAGTCAACTTTATGAATAAGGAAATCAGACATGAGTCTATTTATATGGATATAGTATGCTTTCTCCCTTATGACCAACAAGTAAGAGGGTGATTTTTTTAACAGCTTCCCGTGGGCACTTGTAGGCACCGGCCTCTTTACCATAGACATAGGAAAGAACGATACTTAAAAAAAAAAGACTGTGGATTTACAATGCAGGAACTAGTTTAACAAACGTAATTGACTGCATTGTAAGGGTGGATCATATTTAAAACACTGTGTTGTGGCTATTTTTATCTCTGTTTGAAACTTTATACTTATATGAATGTTTGTCTCTAAACTGACCTTTCTTCTCTAAAATTAAATATTCCAAAATAGAAATTCTTTACTATTAAATCCCTTTAAAATCTCTGAATATGTCATAAATGCATACTTTAATACTGCTATTGAAAAATATTCCTCTTCCTTACCTACATGCATCTGATGTGTAGAAAGATAATTTGGGAAAACGACATCACCCAGTGTTCAGTTTATATTTTTAAAAGATGAAATTTTTCTAAAGATTATAGATTAAAGATTATAGATTAAAGATTAAAGATTATAATTTAGCAGTGGAAAGGACAGGATGATTTCTGGTTCCTTGAACCAAAAAAAATAACTTCTAATTCCATATCTTGGACTTGAACCACGGTAATACCCAGCAAAACACAAAAGAAATAATGTGTGGGCACTGAATGACCTCATGCGTATCAGAGTGCGGTGGGACAAGTGCGGCTGCAGCACGCACAGCTCTGAGTTTGACTTCTCATCCAGCACTCACTGGCTCTGGGACCCGGGGTACGTCCCTCGAGCTCTCTGTGCATAGGGTGTTTTCTCGTTTTTGAAAATGAGGGGAATAATACATGGGATACGTCTTCGAGTGAAAGTCACACTTGTAAGTGAAGTCTCTGGCCTGGTTTCTGGCACCGAAATATGTTAGTTCATCTCTTTCTTGATTGGGAAGACTATTACAAATTATTTATTTATGAACCCCCTGGAATAAAAACAACTCCAGTCTTTTGAATTATCAGGCAATTAAATGATATGTGCATGCTCAATTATAATTTTATCCCTTTGAATTGAGTACTTATTTTTTTCTGAAAAGAGATAGAAGCTATAACATATTATTCTCTTCAAAAATTTTCTTTTTAGCCATAAGGTATATTTTAATTATTTTATACATTATTCAAATCCCAGGTATGATAACACCAAGAGAGACATACTACAAAGACTTACAAAATTATCATGTTTCCTATAACTAAATTAATTTTTGACAAATCAAATTTTTATTTCCTAAAAGAGAAATGATATCACTTATCCTGGCATTCAGGAATATTGGTCCTTTGCCCAATGTATCTTTATTGTTTTATCATTCAGCGTTCTAACGCTAATGCCTGTTCTTTCATCAGATGTGACTACAACTAATTGATACAACTTGTGAAATTGGTCTGGCTTCGCCTGCGCACCTTGGACCTTGGCTCGCATGCTCCCTCTCAGACATGCTCCCAATAGCTTTAAAACTCTGGCAGCTCTAAAACACGGCCCTGATTCTTTGGCACTCACTGCGCTGGCAAGTGAGGTTTATGTCCTTTCGACAGTATATTGGTCAGCCATGTGATTGCCTCAACCAACTGAGTTCGGTTCAGCTGAAGTGGTTCAACATGATTTCCAAGGTGGGTCATGAAAAGTCACGCAGCTTCCATCTGGTTCTCTTGAAACCTTTGCTAGTAGTGGCCAGCTATGTACCGAGACGCTCCCTCTTAGACCTGGCCAGATATTGAGGTGCTTCCTCTGAGACCCGTGAGCCTGCACGTGAGAAGTCCAATACGCACGAAGATGTCCTGTGCGGGTGCTCCTGTTGGCAATCCAAGGTGAGCAGAACCTTGAGCCGTGGCATTCCATCTACCACACAGGTGCAAGAAGAAATCTGCAGATCACTGACACCCAAACGGCCTCTGAGCTCATCCCAAACCTTTTGTATCTTCCTAACCAAGGCCTTAAATACCGTGGGACAGAGAGAGGCTGCTTCTACTCAGCCCCTTCTCAAGAGGAGGCCTCTATCCTCTTGCAAGACAACTCCCACGGCATATTTTCATGCTTTTGCATGGTCCAGGTTTTGTGAGCCAAGGCTGTTTGTTATGCAAACACCCTTGCAAGCTATAAGGGATTTTGAAAAATAAAAACCTCCCAAGAGATTTAAAAACATAATACCCTTTCTTTTTCCTTCCTGGAGACACTTGCTTACATTCCAAAGAAATGAACCTCTCCTCCTACCCCCCACAAAAAGATATGCTGAATAAGTAATCTCTCCCTTGCTAGGGGGAGATGGGTAGGTGTACCAACAACCCCTACATAATCTCAGAATCTTAACATTGGGGCTCCTCCCTTGTGACACAAATCTACTTCACGTGCAGGCAACACTGGTTTCTCCTATTGCTCTGTGGCTGCTGCCAGCACGTGTGCACGCTTGCACACACACACACACACACACACACACACAGAGTGGTAGGCTTGTTTGCAAATAACTGTAGTGAGTTTGAGGGACCTGGGAGCTGAAAATACGTATTTGACTACCAGGTGGCAATAACACACATAAGGCTTTCTTTGGGTGGGGTAGGAGAGGCTTGGACTGGTGGAAGCAACATAGCATGGGGCCACTGCCCAGAAAGTGAGGAAGGCAGGGGAGCTCCCCGAAGAGGAGGCAATCAGAGAAGGAGCTCCCCTGCCCACAGGATGACTCTTAACAGCATAAAGGGGAGTCTCGGAGTCAGAGAGCTCTGAGGGCAGTACTGGCATGTGCTCCCTTAGAGCCCCAGGGTTTAACTTTTCTCTGGCTAGCAGATTTGGGGCACAGTTTTCTGGGGTACGCAAAAACAGTCAGTTTCAAAATGGCTAAAATATTTGCTTACCCAAGCTAAATTTAAAACAACTGGATTGTAAAAATTTGAGTTTGACACTGGCCAGCTATCGAACTGTGGGCCCCGGCCTGCTAGAGGTAAACATAGGGCCAATACACAGGGATCATCTTCCACTCATTTTTGTAACAGGTGGATCACATCTCCGACCCTCCACTGTTCTGACCTAACGTGCCCTCGGTCTGAACCTGGGTGGGCTTGTGTCTGCTGGGACACGGAGAGCAGAAGTTGATGCCACAGGACTTCTGATAGGAGGTTCCCAAGGGCCGTGCAGCTCCGCCCTCGCACTACGGGCAAGCCTGCTCTGTGGACACGCCCACTGGGGATCCTCCACTCAGCAACCAGGCACCTGGCAGTGAGAAGCTCAAGTCCAATTTTGGAGAAGCCGTGTGCAGGTAGTCTAGACAGCGGGTCCGGCTGAGCCCTGATTTTGGTCCAGCTCACTCTGTGCACCTGTCACACGAGTGTACAAGCCCCCGACGGCCTGTCCCCGACCACGTGAGTGCGCCAACCTGCATGCTCACATACCACACACCGAGGACCTGAGATACAGCATCTCCACGGTGCTTGTCAGAATTTTTGCTTCATCAAATCTGTACCACAGAATGGTGGTTGTTTAACCCACCAGCCTTGAGGTGGTGCGTAATACAGCAAGTAGATAACTAGAAAAAAATAACTAGGAAAAAAGCACACTGAATTGTATCTCTTTTTGTGACCCTCTGCATAAGATTTCTCTTCAAATGAGTTTTTAATGGTTTTCAAACTTCTAAAGCACGTAAGTGTGGTTTCAACAGCCACTGCCCACTATTATAGATGCTGTTTTCCATGTGCAAATGCCAAATATCCCCACTTATATTGCATGGTCTTAGAGGGAAGACTACATCAAATAGTTTCTTTCACTGAGTTATATCAACAGTAAATTATAAGTGGGTAGGCTGGGATGGGAGTAAAGGACAGAAAATCGTACTTGAACAATGATTAAAATAAAATTTAAAAAATAGTAAATTATAAGGATGGTAGGTTAAGTAGAGTAAGAAGAAAGGATTAGAAAATGCACAGAAGACACTGCAGGAAGAAATGGAGCTACAGAAATTAAAAATGTACATAAAAATAAGACCTAAGTTCATCTTTAGTCATAGATCAATTCCATGCACGGAATAATACTATGGATTTTGATAGCATCGATGCAGCTCTTTGAAACCCATTAATAGTATACAAAGAATACCAAAGAATGAATCAAGACCTGAGATAATTTGCAACATTGATTCCTTTTTCATGGCACAGTATAAGGCTTAAAATGATATCCAGTTAGCTTTGGAAAACGTAGTGCTTTAAAAGGTTGCTATGCATCAGGGAGAGTGAATGGCGGAAATGGACCTGAACTCCCAATGCATCCTTTGAATTTTACCAGCTTACCTGAAAGAAATATGTCAATGATCAAATTATTTTGATTACTTGATTAGCGCTTCAACACGAGTGTTATTTTCACTCTTTATCAGAAGTTTTGGAATTCAGAGAATTAATGATACAAAATAAATTTTAGCATCACTGAATGTTAGAAAGAAAGTTAAGTCATAAAAGGCTTCAGAATACTATGAATATTTAGGGAATAGGCTGATTTGATTTAGTTCTCCCTTACTCTGGAATATCCTCTTTCTGCTTCTGCTTCAACATGTTTTGTTTTGATTTGCTATTTTGCCCCGTGTCTATTTGCACTCTGAAATTATCTTTCTTTCTATCTGACAGTTCATTTAAAAGATATTCATTGGTCCATTTAAATAAATTTCCTTTGAATTCATGTTACACTAAACGATGACTCTTAAGTAGGCCATCCCTTTGTATTCAAATGGTGGTAAAGATGGATTAAGCCTTTCATTTAGGCTCTCTTGGCCTGATTCTACTATAATGTTTTTTTTGTAAACAAACATCTGTTGTTTATCATGAAAGACAAAAAGGGTATTATAATTACAAATCTGCCAGCAATTTATTTGCTCCTTAACCACCTGCTATATACAGGACCATATTATCTTGTGATAAAACATTTTTATTATACAAATAAAATCTATATATGTGAACATCATCCCATGTTTTGAAAATTATCTTGGTTTCAGCATGACACTTATTTGTAATAATAAGTGCTTTGTATCATATTGGTAGTTACCTTGCAAGCAGAGACTATTATTTTTTTGAAAATGTTGTATTGTATTAACGGTCTCGACAATATAACAAAACAGCTATTTTTGCCAATCAGAAACTGCACTTACTATCCTTATCATTTCATAAGTGTACACAGAATATCTGTCAAAACACTGTTTTCTCAACTTTTCTTCACTTACAAAACAATCTCATTTAATATCAAAACCAATGAGCAGGAGTCTATCATTTCTGCTCTGAGGAGGAAGAAAATGGGTATGAACAGAGCCGTTTCGAGACGGGCTTGGAGCTGCCACCCCAGCAGTGCAAGGGCCTTATAGGTCTCGCTCCTGGACCCTTTGGAACATTGGAACTGGGCAGAAGCACCTGTGGCCTGGGCCACACCACGGCTACCTCACAAGCAACCGTTTGTAAAGCTAACAGGAAAGCGAAAATCCTGACAACAAGGACTTAACATTAACCACAAGGTTTAGAATTAGAATCATCAGGTACAGCTAATGAATGACTTAGCCTAGTAGCACCAATACAAACTGTGTTCTTGCTCACGTATTATTTCCCATCCCTTTTCATAAAAACCCCTGGCATTTACCACATAACTGGAACACTGTGTGGGTTTCTGGATCAGTACTTCCCAGAACTTCAACTCTTGGTCTCAAAGAAAGGCCTCTTGACTCTGTTTTTGTGTGTGTGTGTGTGTGTTTGTTCACTTTTTAGGTTAGCAGTAGAATCCATTGCTGAGTTAAAATACCAAAATATCAAGGATCACTTTTATTTTTTTTTAAAGATTTTATTTATTTATTTTTAGGGAAGGAAGGGAGGGGGAGAGAGAGGGAGAGAGAGAGAGAGAGAGAGAGAGAGAGAAACATCAATGTGCGGTTGCTGGGGGTTATGGCCTGCAACCCAGGAATGTACCCTAGCTGGGAATTGAACCTGGGACACTTTGGTTCCCAGCCCGCGCTCAATCCACTGAGCTACACCAGCCAGGGCGTCAAGGATCACTTTTAAAGGACTTACCTTATTGGTAGAATTTGCTTTACTTGTTGAGTTTCGTCTGTCTTTAAGCTTCAATAAAGCTAAATCATTACAATGGAGAGACCGAGCATACACTTAGGATAACCAATGTGTCAGCAGATTAAAAATAAAAACAAAATTATATTTCAAGAATACGGAGAGTTTTTGGATTTTATGTAACTAATACAGAATAAGGTGTTCATGCATTGGTAAAATGAGTAAATGCAGCTCTTTAAAAATTCCGATTGTTACAAAATTTCCACAATTTACCAGAAGTTGCTTGCCTGACCTGTAAATTATCTAGAGACAGAGGTAAAAGGACATTTTTGGAGTTCTCTACAGAAGATAGTCCAGAGATATTTGAGAAGAGACACTGGATAAATCAAACGTTTAGGACTTCAGAATTCAAAAACTCAAGTAAGTCACTGAACAGCCGAATAAGCAATCCATCTTATATTATTTTCTATTTAGATCTGTAATTTGCAAAGTGGAGGTGAGTATGGAGACCAGAAAGCTTCATTAGTGGGTAATCAAATAAAAGTAGTAGTTAAATAATAATATAGATGAAGAATTTTCCAGGTATGATGTCTGAGAATTACAGATAGAGAATTCTGGTTTAAAAATGTTTATTTTTCCCATTGAATTCACTTGACACATATGTCGGAGACCGTATCTGTGTGGATCTGTATGTGGACTGTCTCTTCTGCTCCACTGAAACCTAACCTATATTTATCCCGCAGCAACACCACAGAGCTCCGCATCAAATCATGGACGCTGGTCGTGTGAGTCCTTGTATGTCTTCCCTTTCCAAATTAGTTGACGATTTTGGTGGCCTTTTTTGGGGGGAGGGATTCCCATATGAATTTCAGAGTCAGCTTTTGAATATACTGAGGAGTTATCTGTATAGAGATTATTTTGCTTACATAGATTTATTCAGACTCAATTGATACTTGAATTTTTTGATATATGAACATGGTGTAGCTTTTCATTAAATTAGATCTTTAATTTCTCCCTCAAAATGTTGTTGGTTTCATTGCAAAGATCTCATATGCTTTTGTGCTATTGTGAACAGTATAAATATTTTAAGTTTTATTTTTAAATTGCCTTTTAAATTTAAAAATATAGAATTGCAAGTACATAGAAATAATAACTTTTAAAAATATATAGACCTTATGTCTTATATCCTCCTGTATTGATTTATAATACTCAGTAGCTCTTTCATAACTTGGCATGGTTACATATATATAACCACAATATTTGCAAGTAAAACAGGTTTTATTTCTTTTTCCAGTCTGTATTTTTCTTGCCGTATTGCATCAGCTAGCCCCTGCAGGGAGCCCTTGGATAGACGTGGGAGGGCGCACATCCTGTGTTGTTCCTGAGGCTACACAGAACAGTAATCAGTCTTTCGCCTTCGAGTGTGATGATAACTAGATTTTTCATAAATACCATTTATGAAATTTACTCCACTTCAGAAGTAATTTAGAAATTTACTTCAATTTCTAGCGTGCTGAATGGTTTTTATGAGTGTGCTGAATATTCTCAAAACGTTTTCCGCATTAAGTGATATAATTACATTCATTCCCCCCTCATCTGTTAATATGGTAAATCGCATTGATTGATTTTGTATGTGAAATCAATCATTTATTCCTAGAATAAGTGTTCTAGTGATGTATTACTAAAAAAAAAACCCACAAAAATTTATTGAAAGAAAATAATTAGTTAAGTGTGCATATAATTGTTTGGCTCAGAAATCTAAACAGGGCACACTGGGAACGGCCTTTTCTCTAAAAGGCTTGGAGAAACCATCTGATGAAAAAAACTGGCTTCTGCTAACTCACATTAGACTCCATCATAGTGGATATTGACCCTAATTGTATAAACCCGCTGATATTTGGGGGTGGTTTAATGTAGCAGTTAGCTTGTAATGGGTAATAATGTTACCTATCCCACAGAATTGTTGTGCGAATTACATAAGTTAAGAATTATAATGTACTTAGATGAGTAGGTGACACATGCAAAGCTCTATATAATTTATTTTATGAATTAAACATAAAACATTAAGTGCATCTTAATTCATTATGTCCTCTCAAAAACCTGCTCTGCTTGGCATCCATATTTCATGTTAATTGCATCGTCAATTTCAGTTCTAACATATCTCAAGCGTGCAACTCTTCACCCTTACTGTCAGCATTCCGAAACACTGTCTAGGTCGGGGTTTACCAGTCTGGGTGTCAGCGGGCACCATTTTGGCCTAGATAATTCCCTTGTAGGAGGTGGTGGCATTGGTGCTGTCCTGTGCACTGTTCAAGAACAGCGTCCCTGAGCTCTGCCCTCTACATGCCTCCAGCAGACTTGCCAGGGTGACAGTGTAATGTCTCCAGACATTTCCAAATGTCCTCTAGAAAAGTAAAATCATGTGGAAACTGAGAACCACTGGTCTAGAATAAGTAGAAAAAAGGAAAACATCTGTGTTTTTTTAAATGTGTGTTACATAGGATGCTATTGCCTAAACTAGAAGCTGTTTCAGCTAATTTAAACAGAAACGTATTGAATGGAAAGTACTTACAGTTGATGAAAAGTGGATCAGGCTCCTAAGAAATATTCTTAAAACGACACGGCAAAACTTGTCCATTTGGAATCTGGTGTCTCCATCATGAACTGAAAAATTGGGAAATCAGAATTACTTTCTTTTTTTTTAAAGATTTATTTGTTTATTTTTAGAGAGGGAAGGGAGGGAGAAAGAGAGAGAAACATCAATGTGTGGTTGCTGGGGGCCATGGCCTGCAACCCAGGCATGTGCCCTGACTGGGAATCAAACCTGCGACACTTTGGTTTGAAGCCTACACTCAATCCACTGAGCTACACCAGCCAGGGCTAAGATTACTTTCTGAATGGCTGGATCATACTATCTCAGCCTTGATCCCTGGGAGCAAAGTGATCATCTCTGCTATGCCTCTCACAGCCACAAAGCCAGAGGGACACATTCGGATCCCTCGTACCACTGAGGAGAAAAAATTGGCTGTCTCCACACAGAAAAAGAGGATCTCTAACTCAATCCCGGTTTCTCCCTGTTGAAGGAGGTCATCAGAAGGGCATGACTAACTGCTGACTCGCGGGCTGAGCCTGGGCAATAGGCTCCTTACCCTCTCCCCTGACCTTGGAGCGTACACTCCACCCACTGTTCCTGTGCCAGGAGACACTTCAGAGATGCAGCCTTGGGAGAATAATGTGTTACTGAGGCCTGGACCGTACGCAAGACTGAATGAACTTCTCCGTAAACTGTTAAGATTCTGCCAGGCACGTTCAGAGATCTACTCATCAACAGTCACCCAAGATAAGCTTTGTATACGAGTTTCCTTGCTTATTAAACCTTTCCATCTTTCCTTGCCCTCTGTCTACAGGGATGGGCTTCAAATTTCACTCCAAGGAACTCCTAAGGCAGCAAACCAACAATTGGTGCGTTAGCTAGGAGACCAAAAAACGGGTCTTGGAAAAGAGGCATCTTTTGGGGGGAAAATCTCTGGTGAGCTAGCAGCCTCTTTGTACGTATCTTAGATACATGTGGACAATGTCCAAGTCTATATACAACCCCCCAGAATGGAAAAGAGGTGTAAGCCTTTGTAGGGATTGGGGGCTTTTGGAGGACTTTTATTTCCCATGAGGCACAGTGTCTTACTCTCTTTGTAGGACTGGGGATCAGAGCAGCAAGCCCCCTCTGAAAAGGCAAAAACACTGGTGAAGCACATGGAAGCCCTGGACACCTCCCCCAGGGCTACCTTGTGCAGTGGGTGCGTCAGTGACTCTGGAAGGTGCGAGGAGGGCCCTCGGCAGAGACCACAGAGGGAGAGAGCACCTCGGAGACATCGGCCCCAGCCCCGGGCGGGAGCAGAAGCTCTGCGTGCCCCACAAAGCAGCAGCCCCTAGCAGTGAGCCCAGCATCCCCCCACCCCGGCACAGCCTCTCACGCAGGAAGGCGCGTCCTGGTGTCACCAGGTGCCCTGAGGACATGTTCACCCACTCACCTCTGCCAGACCAGAGCCCCCACTCTGACCAATGCTGTGCCAGTTCGCAGCGGAGGGGCACCCTGTCTACCAGCCCACTGTCTCTGGACTTAGAGGGGCCACTAGCCCTGTAGGGTAGTGGGTTCTCCAAATGTGCCCACCCCTAATCCTGTGGCGGCCCCCGAGGCCTATAGAGAGGGAGCAGGGGAAACCCCTGCTGATGCCTGGTGTACAGGGCTCCAGCCTGGCCATCCATCTGCCGTGAGCAGTCACTATCCAGCCCAACACTGACACCATCTGGATGGAAACTGGAAGGAACCACAGCAGCCAGTGGGCTGAACTCGGAGTTTTTTGGCTGGTATGGTTGTTAAGCCATTGTACTGATAGCTGGGCTGTCCTAAAGGGGTTGATCCTGTGGCTTAGACAGTGGAAACAAGGGATAGACGACCATGAATGAGCCCTTGCGGGGTTAAGATGTGTGAAAAGACATTCAGATTCTCCTGCAATCTCCTGAAGCAGACCTCCTGGTTTTCCACATCCCCGCTCATAGGCAGTGATGCCCCCGGCACTCAGGAAGCGGATGCCCTGGTGCAGATTCATGAGATCCAGCAGCTGACCCTTCAGCACACACAGCAGGTTGGGTGCACAGAAAGAGTGGTCACCATGGTGCCTGGGTGGAATCACGTGTTTCCAAGCATGCCAGATTGCCCCTGAAATGCAGTGACTTGTTAATGCAGGTACAGCATGTCCTGGGTGCACTAAACAATGCCCATGGCAACTGCCAAAGGCTCCAAAGGAGTTAGGAACCGTCCACCAGAGCTCCCAACAGGTGAGGGATCAGCAGGTTGATTAAACTGGTCCTCCCTGCAAATGAGGGTTCCAAATGCACCTCAATTTGTGTAGACACCATGTCCACCTTAACCCCAGCTTTCCTGTCAGCAGGCAAACCAGGCGATAATAATTTGGGGATTAGAGACATGGAGTTCCTTATACAGATGACCTCATGAATAGACACTAATTAGGGGGTCACGTTTTAAGTTTTGTAATATTCAAGACTGTGCCAAAGAATAGGACATTGAATGAAGGTCCCATCTGCCCTATAACCTAAAGGCAGCAGGTTGGTAGAAAGAAAGTAGGGGGTATTAAAGCAGCGAGTTAGTTTACTAACAAGTAAAACCACCTTGGCCCCTTTGGACTAAAGTACTGTCCCAGGCTTTAATGTATCTGAATGGTCAACCAGTAGCGCTCACTGTCCCATAGCCCAGCCTGGGGACCTGCTGAGGCACCAGCACTGGGGAGGCTGGAGAGCCACAGAGTCTGGCACTGCTCCAGCCCTCACTGCGGATCAGTGTGCTGTGCTGCAGGGCACTCCAAGCGCATGCACCTGGGGGAGCAGCGGTATGCTGGGATCCACAATGGGCCAGGCCCCCTGGATGGAGAGTTACTCTGAACCCCTGGGCGAGAGGGAACCATTTCATCTCCACTGGGATCCTGCTGCCCTGATGCAAACTGGACTCCCTACCTGGGCACCATGCACCATTAAAAGAGGGGAAAGGTAGGGCTCCCAGTCTGACCTATCCTGCCCCCAGCCCACCTCCTCACACCTGACAGTGCCTCCCAGGGCCACAGGTGTGGTTCATGGCGCGCTCCACCCAGTCAGACTCCCACAGCTGCAGCCACACCCACAGCTGAGGATCAGGCCACATGTGTAACTTTTCCAGAAGGGAAGACTTTCCCATACGAGTTCCTACTAAATGAGTCTGTTTGACCTTGGACGTCTGCTGCTTCTGATCAGGAGATGGGACTGATAGAAATAGCTGTCCGCAGTTGGCCCACTCCTGTGCCCAGCGAAGAATCCAGTCCAACTCTGGGAAAGGTGGGCAGATGCCCCTCTCCAGCAGGACAGGACTGCCACGGTGGGCAGCACCACCTGCGGGAGGGGTTGGGAAGGCCCTCCAGCAGTACCTTAAGGAGAAACCAGCTGGGACGAGTACTCTTAATTCATCTGACAGTACCAGGCCTGATCCAGTAACCAGGCCTGTGGCCACACTGCCAATAACCCTGGGCATGGGATTCTTTCTGTTTATCAAATTACACCGACAGCCCATCAAACTGCTGACTGCAAAGGGCCTAAAGCTACCTCCATCAGAGTCATCATTGGGGATGGGTTCCTGTGGCTCAGCCCGGATTATGGACATTTGAACACTCACGTTCCCTGTGAACAGAAAAACCAATCTAAACAGAACCAACCCAATTGTACCAGGTACATGGGTTGACTATCACTGGAACTGTATAGTTATTCTGTCATACTAAAGTGTAGCAACTGGCTTGGCACTGACTGGTCAGCTGCCCAGATATTTACTGGGTGGCCCTGAATGAGACCCAGTGACTCTGTGGCACGAGCCTTTGGCTGTGGCTTCCACTTCGCTGGTTGGACCACTGTGCCCTCTGGGTTTTCTCTGGG
This sequence comes from Phyllostomus discolor, assembly GCF_004126475.2. Taxonomy (NCBI): domain Eukaryota; kingdom Metazoa; phylum Chordata; class Mammalia; order Chiroptera; family Phyllostomidae; genus Phyllostomus; species Phyllostomus discolor. Next base: position 7,272,538 of record NC_040910.2, on the reverse strand, counting down.
CACAGGGGACAAGCCACCTGCGGTAACAAAAGTTGCCAACCTCTGTCCTATCAAATCCAACCTCTCCTGCCTCACGTTCTCTTTTCCATCATTTGGGCCCCATCTTTGCTCCCTTTATGGAGATGAAGGGCATTGTAGCACACCTGGAAACCCTACTAAGTCCACTCAGTAAGCCTTAAGTGACAGCCAGTAAAACCCATCCTTACTGAGCACTGAAGTGACTCTAAGGAGAAAAGCTGTTTTCCAGAACAGGATGGCCTTGGACATCGACATGGCCTCACAAGGAGGCTCCTGGGCCACTATCCAAGCAGAATAGTGTGTATTCATAGCTCGTGAGTCTGCTGAGGCCTCATCATTTGCCTCCAGTGTAACCAGAGAGCCATGAAACGAGCACCTGTGTGCTAGTGAAAGCCCTGCGGTCCCTCAGGGGATGTTGTGGGAGAGGAAAACACAAGACTGTGAGAGCCGGTCGCATGGGGTGGGGGGCTTGGGGGATGTCATCAGGGTATGTGGCCACATGGGCGAACTGGACCCAACCCTGGCAAAGGCAGCCTGGAGAAGGCGGTGTGCTGTGGAGCCTGTCTCGACTCAGTACGTGGCTTTATAACCTTTTAAGATTCTGGCATGTGGTTATGCATCAGCTTGTCCTTCGACCTGCCCACAACCCCCCACTAAGTTCTCCTGCTTATTGAACCCCCCTGCCCGCCCCCAATCTGCAATGGTCTGCATCTGTCTCGGGTCTCTTCCTGCCCTCTGCACCAGGGGCCGGCTACAAATTCCCCCTGGTAGTCCAGAGGTGGCTACCAACAAACCTCCCAATGTATACAGTTATTTCTGCTGAGGGGAAGCGAGGTCCAAGCTGGCACTGAACTGAGTCTGGCACACGGAGCCTTCAGCTTGATAACCTCCGGCAAGCAGGAGTCCACATGAAAACGGGGAGAATGGAGCTGAATGATCCACTCTGCAATACAGACTGCTCAGTCCTGGGCGGTAATTCATAATTAGTGCTTCCCTTTACGGTCTGCATCTAACCTAGGCTTTGGGCTTTTAGCTGCGCTCTTCCCTTTATGAGGCCTATGTTCTAGTGGAACTGCCTTGTAACTACACTGCGTCCATCTGCTCAGAGTTCTCCAGAGCACCTTTTTCCTGTCTCTGTGACTTTGCTGCTGTTCATATGCCTCTGTTTCCTCTACTTCCCTCCAATCAGACTCCACCAACCAACTTAAAAACGCTTGGTGGTAAGGCAACAGGTCAAATGCCACATCATCCATGATTTCTTACTTGACTGCCCTAACGAAAAGTGTTATATTACCTTAAATTGAACACATAGTTTTGTATCTCCATTAATACAATTTGTCACAAGTACATTTCTCATTCACACCTTGGCTTCCTACTTAGAGCGTGAATGTCCTAAAAAGTATCCACATAGAAAATTTTGTTGAATAAATTTATAAAAACTACTAGCAACCTATTATATTAGATATTCATTAACTTTGCCTGCTTTATAAAGTAAATGCATTTATAAAAGTTAAACATAATGTTACACAGCTTATGACACATGTTAGTACATGCTTTAATCATCAACTCTAAATAGAACTTTTAAAGCAACAGGGCTTATTTAAACCTTGACCATCACAATTAAACCAATCATCTAGAAAAACATTAATAAAAGGAATGTTTCATGTTTAATACAATTATTTTTAAATGTTAAAAATGATTTCTAAAATATTTGCCTGCTACCCACCAATCACCCAGATTTCCTCAATGTGGAATTTAAGAACACATTTTTCGCCAGCTTGTCCTCTGGCCACAACCTAACATGAGTATCACCTGGCATATCGAAGTAGGTCACATTCCTATACTTTACATTCCTAAACAATTACGACACTCATAACCTTTATGGGAATAAGAGAAGACGAGCCAGACAAGAAGAACCAGGGCCGTGTCTCCCGTGCTGCAGCGAGAAAACCAGCCACTGTCCACTGAGCGCGCAGGGACCCAAAGGCAGGAGGGGGTGAGGCGACCACAGGGGAGAGGAGGGCAAGCTTCAGGGGTGTGCTGATGGGCGGTGCTGGCATGGGGGGAAACGCACGCTTAGCTTTCTCTGGTTCTTTTTTCCGAAAGTTAAAAAATGAGGGCAAAAAATATGAAATTGGCAGCTGTTGACCAAGCGCCGCCTCCTCTGGACACATCGTCACAGAGGCTGGGACTTGGCTCCTGGGCTGTATTGTCATCATCGTCTGGCCATCTTGTTTGTGCAGTCTCTCTCGGCTGTAAGTGCAGACTCTCACAGCTGGACGCCTTCCTTCCTTTCTCCCTCCCCTCTTCCAAAGTGCATCCCCCTCCTTCAGCGAGCCAGCGTTCATAGAGCACCAGGAAGTGTCCACACAACCACCACCCTCACTTCGTAGCCTTACAGTTCACAAGGACAGTGTGCAGTTTTTGCTCTGTGATTTTTTTTCCAAGCAGACCAAGGAGGTAGTGGGGAAGAGGGAGTTGGCAGCATGGACTCAGATTTCATCTCACAGCCAAAAGCTAAAGATGCGACACATTAGGCAAAGTAAATGGTGTTGACCCACAGGGGAGCCCTCTGAACTGATGGCGGCCTATCTGCAAGTAGAGAAGCACTTCGCTCACTGGAGTCAGCGCTAGATCAGTATGGGTGAAGCACGGCAGCTTAAAATGAGGCTGTTAGCCCTGGCTGGCGTAGCTCAGTGGATTGAGCGCGGGCTGGGAACCAAAGTGTCCCAGGTTCGATTCCCAGCCAGGGTACATTCTTGGGTTGCAGGCCATAATCCCCAGCAACCGCACATTGATGTCTGTGTCTGTCTGTCTGTCTCTCTCTCTCCCTCCCTCCCTCCCTTCCCTCTCTAAAAAAATAAATAAAATCTTTAAAAAAATAAAAAAATAAATTAAAAAAATGAGGCTGTTAAATTAAGTAGGGTCGGGTCATATTTGTGGAGGATAAAGAACAAGCTATTGAAAACCAAAGCAGGTGGCAGAAAAGGGCCCCAGTTTGGACTGTAGCTTGCTAAATGGCCCTCCCTTGCAGGGAGTAATCATAAATATTGCTAGAGTCACTTTTCAGATGAAGTTAAAAACTCAGCCCTGGCATGTAAGAACTGACAAAAAAAAAAAAAAAAAAAATTCCCCACAGATTATGCTAAAAATAGATCCATGGAACCTCCCTGGAATTCCAACACTGGACAATTCTGTTCTTGATTTTACCCATATTTTATGAAAATATCAGTGCTTTTATTACATCCAGTCTTTGGAACTACTGGAGCCCAGAAGGGTAGGAAAACACTATATTAATGCATAAAGTAGGTGTATATTTTTACATTATCAGGATGGTGGGGGAGGGTAAAAAGTCCCAATGATGGGACAGAAAGTCCACGCTGTGTTTGCTACAGTCAGGACACTTCTGTTCTCAAGTATGGGAGCTTAACCACTTCAGGGTGTGCATAGACTACTTTTTAAAAAATTAATGAAAAATCCCTAACTAAGAAATAGAGAAAAATTGGAAAAAAGAAAAAAAATCACCAAAGTCGCTGTAACCACTCATTAAATACAGGGCAACTACAAAGAAGAATTAGGTACAAATATTTTAAATTATGGAAAGGAATTTCTGGTCTATGCCCAGAAGTCAAGGATAGTCAAGTTACATTTTCATTTTATACTGTAAGAAGTTTTATTTTGTGCATATATAACTTTTATAATTAGAAGCTGTATTATGAAAAGAGAAACGTATGTTTAAGAGGTATTCAGTGATATATAATTCTAAAACTATGCATAGAATAATCTTTCTCTGTGTTACATGGATGTGTTCTTTAAACATAGATAGGCAGCTCTGTATAGATGCATTCTGAGTATACACGGATACGGAGAGATGGAGACACACGCTTACACGCCATCCAGATGGTTGGGGAGTGTCTGTGGTCCAGTGCCGAGAGTGGCCGCTTTCTAAGAAGGCCGGGGACAAGGCACAGCCAATGGATCACAGCTCCACATGGAGACTAGGGGTACGAAATCAAAAGTAAAGGACTGGGAATAGGTCACTTTGAAATTAGCTATATCTCTGTATTATTGGGAAAATATTTAGGTAGCAGCAGTCATATTCCATAACTTAAAACAAGCAAATGTCTTCCATGAGCACATAAAAGGACATCATGGGGTGAATTCTGTACGATTTCTGAGCTGACAGTGAATGTACAGTCTATTTGATCAGACTCAGTGGCATGGTCTAATGAGGACAGAGACATGAAGAAAGGAAGGGTGAGACCATGGTGAGATATTAAAGGCCACCATACAGAATCGTTCTGTTGGCTAATTTCCTAATAGAAAGTACTCTCTTAAGATATTTGTAAGGTCTTCCTCTTGTTAAAAGAAATCTCTTCCCTGTTGTGCAAACACAGTTATGGTTTTGCTTCTCCATTTTATTGTTCAAAATAGTCTTTAGAACATTCATATACAAGACGTGGTTGAAATAATTCAGTTAAGTCTTTGACCTTGAATGTACAAATAAAACCCAAAATATGCTGTCCCTACTTGTACTCAGGGTAACAACTGATATTTTAGTTATTCTAAGGAAATAATGTGTAAAACCCTTTCTTTTTATAGAAAACTAGTGTATATGTGGGGTTTTTTTGACATCTTACTATAAGCTCTGGTTGCTTTTGCATTGAAAACCCTGCAATTCATCTGAAAGGTCATTCAGGACGAGGCACAATAATTTCAGCTGATCAAATCAATTATTTATACAATGAACTACAGTATGGTTCCCTCTAGAAATTACCTTATTATAGCTCCTCACTCCCACTGAACTCTAAGAAAAGTGACATTTTGAAATACAAAGCTTATTCTCTTCATTGAGCTTAATACATGTATTGGCATCTCTCCGTGGCTCTTTTCTCTATTGAATAGCTGTCAGTCAGCAAGAGAGGGCCCCTTCCCTAAGCCCAGGGCACAGTGGGTTTTCTTGACATGATGGGAAATTTTCCAGTTGGCAAAAGCAAAGATTGAGGGAGGTAAAGCTTTGGACTCAGCATGAAAGGTAATAGAGCTATTAGCCAAATAGCAACTTCAGAGATGCTGGTAGCGCACAACCAGGCAGGTTTAATGTCCTGCGGGGCACAAGTTTAGGAAAGTGTTTGGCAGATTACGCATGCAAATAAAAAGGGGAACATTTTTTTTTTCAAAACACAGCTTTTGGTATAGAAATTGGTATTATTTTAAATTAACAATTATACTTAGTACACAGAGAAGCTGTTTGCACAAAGGGGGCAAGATACTAACACCGAGATGATGGTATAATGTAAGAATAAACCACCCACTCCCATACAGTCTAGTGGTAATAAAGTAATCCGACCTATGACCTATGGCCTTGACATTTTATATTCGCTGGTGTGGTGTTTATTTATTTTAGCAAGGCTGACCTGTCTAACAATGACACTATAATAATCAAATAATGGTCAGGAGAATTTTATACCCATGTCCATTTAAGTTTTTCTGGTTAGATGAAATTGGAAATTGCTCAAAATATTTCCATTTTTACAATAGTAATTTTTAAAAAGAACTGTTTAGACAATCACTGGAGCCCCACATTATTCTTTAATCAGGTATATGTCAGATGAAGAAGGAATTTTATAATTGCTAAATCACACGGCAGATTGGAGAGTGTAGAGGTGTAAATTTCTATACAAAAAGTCACATCAAACCTTAGCGGTTTGAAGCAACAAACTTCGATCATCACAGCATTTCAGTAGGTCAGGAACCTGGACCTATCTTATGCGGGTGCTCTGGCTTAGTGTAGGGACAAGCCTGTAGTCAGCCTGGAAGCTGGACTGTGGTCATCTGGAGACTTCCAATAGTTTACAAGGCAGTTAGTAGGTAGGATTCAGTTCCTTATGGGCCATTATCTGTGGGCCTCAGTTTCTTGCTGCCAAGTGGACAGAGATCACCTTCCTTTCCCTGCTGTGTGAGAGTCTACTCGGGACAGTTCACAGCTCGGCTGGTGGCTCCCCTTGGAATGAACCGGCAAGGGAGTACAAGCAAGTAGCCACATTCTCTTTGCGACCTGTCCTTGGAGTGCCATTCTAGCGGTTTGGCTGTGTTCTGTTTGGTAGAAGTCAGTCACTAGGTTCAGGCTGCAAGCAAGGGCACGGACACCCAGAGACGGGAATCGTTTGGGCCTATCTTAGAGGCTACCATGATGGTTGAGTAACATCAGCCTAGCTTCTAGTAGAACTGTGAATTTAAGGCAGGGAGAAATATTTGTATGTTATTAGGGAAAAAAAGCAATTGTATAAACAAAAATTTAAATGTCAAATTCTTATATGAATTTTTTCTTAAATTTTTTCCAACTTAATTTTTTCTAATGTGATGAACATAAAGCTAATGGGATGAAGTTGAATTTGCAAAAGAACTTCAATATCACTTGTAGGAAGTCGTTTGTATTGAGAAGTTCTTTCAAACCATTTGAGAAGTAAAATCTTTCACTAGTCCTTGCAGGTTATCACAAAAAAGTGTTCCTCAAAATGCAATTGTCTTGAATTTTAGACATGTGATCCCTCGAGATTAGAAGAGACCATGAGTCCAGCTAGCTCAGTTTATACATACAAAAAATCAGTGACAGGAATATCATGAATAAATACAGACACCGTCCACGATTCATTGTCAAGCACATGCCTATATCCGTTTTCGTTGTAGACATTGCTATTACTAGCCAAATAATGTAAACCAATTTAAAAAAAAGCCTTATAGCCCAAAACAATGAAAAAAAGCAATACATGCTTACATATTAAAAGTTTATAATTCTTTAAGTTGATTTTATTTTTATTTAAGCTACACCAAACAAGATTTAGTAGACCCTCTTGATTTATGAGTCTATAATATATTGTGATGAAGAGATGATTCTTTGACATTTAGTCAGAACCAGCTAGAAATTCAGTATGTTAACATATTAAGTAGTTAATATTTCTAGAAGTGGGTTATTCACACCTTCAGAAAGTTAACTCAGATACAGCTAGCAGTTTGTTTCGGCCACCATCATTTCTAACTGGTCTTCTTTTTCCGTCTTTGCTCTCCTATAATCCTACACAACGTGGCAACTTGAACGATCCTATTAAAATTCATATTAATGATGCACTTTCTTTTTTGCACCTTGGAATAAAATAAGAAGCCATTGGTTCAATCCTCCAATGGCTCATTCTCTATAAGGCAAATCAAAAGTCATTAAAATGATAACAAGAACTTGCTCTCTCTTTAAAATATTTCTATCTTGTTCCACTTTGGCATTCTTTGCCAGACACAATCTCAGTTTTACTGATGCCACTGGGCAGGGACAGACTCTTTCTGTATATGCTATTTGACAAAAAGATCATTTTCACAGATTAATGAATAATTGAACAGCAGGTCAGGTAGATAACAAAGTTTGTTAGCATCGTTAACAAAAGTTAGAGAAGAGTGGGAAACCAAAGGACAGTGGTCAATTCAGAGAAAAGGGCCACAGAAATTGCTTCTTAAAGAAAGAAATATGTGTTAAGTGATTAAGAAATCAAGATTTGGGGAGGATATTTCTACCTGCAGTTACAGAAGGAACGCAAGGTGAAGCCTGACGTAGGCTGGGGTGTTCAAACTGCACCACGTGTATTATTACTATTGGGCACAGAGTGTTACCTGTGCAAAGGACAATAGAAAGAAATGCATCACTGCCACTCTGCACTATTAACTGTTTCAATTTGAATTCCCTGTTTTTTATGATTGCACAGTCATACTAGAAAAAAAAACTAATAAAATCTGTAAGATCTGCTTTCATTACCCAGCAAGAATTTTTATATACCTAATATAGGTAAGTGTGAATCAAGCAACACTGAAACAATTGAAAAAGCTCACTTTTTAAAGAAATAACCCTGCACAACAATCTGAAAATATCAATTTCAGTCACATAGTAACCAAATTGTTGCAAATTCTTTATTATTGGAATATAACGCATTTTTTCTCTTAGAAATATACATGCAATTTTGTCTTGTAAATAGATTCAAAGAACATTTAATGCATGTGTACAGGCATGCAATTACTTCAATTTGCTTGTTTAAATTAAAGTTATTGGGGTGACATTGGTTAATAAGATTATATAGGCTTCAAGTGTACTTCTCTCAGATACGTGATCTGTGTATCAGATTGTGTGCCCACAACCCAAAGATAAATCATCTCCATCACCATATTTTTGATCCCCTTTTCCCTTTCCTAATCTCCACCCCCTTTTCCTCTGTCATCCATCATACGGTTGGTTTTCTGTGCCTAGGAGTTTTTGTGTGATTTTCCTCTTCTTCGTTTGTTACTTTCAGTTTTATTTCCCTCATATGAGTGAAATCATACAATTCTGACCTTTTTCTGTCTGACCTAATTTGCTTAGCATGATACCTTCAAGGTCCATTCATGTTGTCCCAAATGTCAATATTTCATCATTTTTTTTATGGCTGAGGGGTGATAATTCAGTTACCGTGTTTACTTTTATACTTGTCAAACTCTACTGACAACTGTATGTCACCTTGTACCTCCTGGCCCGGTCCTAGAATCAAAATATTTGTAACTTTCTTTTATTTGCTGAGCATTTGGGGGGGGGGGGGCGGCAAACACCTGAGTTAAGTGAAGATTATATATATTTTTGTACTATAATCTAAAATTTTAAGTCAGTTGACTTTCAGATCTATTCACCTGATGGAATATTTTCACCCAGTTTTCTTTAAAGAAGTACAAAAACGAAAACCCCATGCTTTATACATTTATCATTTTATTCCCTAAAATTCAATAGACAGTCTACATCTCCACCCTGTGACTTTTGCTAATACCAATGCTGTTTAAGAAGTATTAAGTAGAAAACATAATTAGTTCCTATTTCATCTATTAGAAATGATCTGAATTTAACTTCTAAGTTATCACATTGCTGTTACATTGCTTTTAATTAAGCATTTTATGCTAATTCATATTTTATAGCTTGCTGTTATTAGCATACAAATATAAGACAATAATGCATTCATAACTCTCTTTAAAGGATTAACTTAAAGTGTCTGTAGACTAATGAATAGTAAAAAAATGTATGCCATTTCTGTTGCCCTAAGCTTTCCTACAACTTATGCATTGCTGAAATGAAAATGATTTAGAAGCTCTTTATACGGGAGAACTTGTGAAGGTCTCAAATAACCAAATGGGTATTTTACCACAGAGAGTCCTACAAAATAGGAAGATAGTGAGGTGTTTATTTTAAAATTTAAGCTATTGATTTATAGTTATCACTTAATATTTAAAATTATGGGAAATAAATATAAAATTTCTTTTTTTCTGTTTGAAATATTTTTTTATTTTTTTAAATTTATTGTTGCTCAGTTACAATTGTCCCACCTTTTCCCCATTGCTCGCCCTCCCCCACCCCCCACTGCCCCAGTCAGTCTTCCCATTGTCCATGCCCACAATAAATAATACAATTCTAAAGAAAAAGACCTGAAAATGAGTTGAATGTGATTGTAAATCATGAATTGTTCAATCAAGTCATTTTATCTTAAAGTTAGAATTTTTGTCTAAAAAACTGTTTATTTTCTAACCATAAAGAGTTTTATTTTCTAAGGTTTTTAATAATGTCAGTAGTTTTGTGCATTTTATTTTCTCCTGGAAAAGAGTACCAATAAGATAATTTTTTGTTTTGTTTTTTTCTTATTAAAGTCCACAGAGCACTTCCGATTTCCAACAATAGATCTTTAACTCTCCAGTTTGGGCAATAGGTTAAATCCAAGAAATTTCTCCTCCTGCTACAGCCATGACATCCATATAACACGTGGGGCAGGCCAGTCTTTGGGTGCTGATTTTCCCGTCATATCATCGATGTCTCTGCCTCACCCACCCACTCGCTGATCACTGGATTTCCTTGGAAAGCTATTACTTCACAGTAGAAAGGGCTGACACAGAAAATTTTCCTGGCAAACATTTCACAAAAAACCTTTTCATTTTTCTCTTACAATGAACCAGGTAGGAGGGCCTCATTCCGTGCAGACTCTAAGCATAGAAGCCCTCTTTTCTTAAAACAGTTCCCTGTCAGCCAGGCAACAAATGTCTCTATGTTTTGTCAAAGTAAAACTAAGACTGAGACAAAATTTCAAAAGGCTGTTTATTTGTAAAATTAAGACAAAGGAAACCCATCTGTCACGACTTCAGTTAAAGGAGAGGAGCATTTTACAGCAACGGATCAGCAAGCACAGAGCCCATCTCTGACTGGCAAGAATTGTAGTAGGAAGGTGGGATTTTGGAAGTGGGGGGCAACTTTCTTCAGTTAGACTGTCAGTCCTCGGTTGACTGCAAGGGTCCAAGTGAGCAAGCAGTTGGGGGCTATTTCAGAACAGGATCGTTCAGTGCTGGGGGTCGGGGTGTTTCGTGGCCAGCTACTTCCTGGCGCAGAGCTGGTCAGTGGAGAGCTTTTATTTTGTTTGTGCGTAGTCAGACCGTCTGATTCATAACCACCCTTACGGGCAGAGGTGCTGGGAGGGTAGGCAGATTCTCAATACAGCTTTCTTTCTTTGCTAAGCAATTTTCTGCAGGGACAGTACTGCACAGTGTCTAGCTCTGAGGCAAACCGTGTTAAAGCCATTAACAGTCAACTTTTTCTTTACTTCCTTGTGTAAAAGGGGGGTAGAAATATCAACCCTATTTGAATGATGGGAGGATCTGTAAAAGCTCGAGCACAGACATGCTACAGGGCTCCCGGGTTCCTCCTGGCCTTCCTCCTCTGCCTGCTTCCTTTCTCTTAGCATCGCCTCCCCTACCCTGTGAACTGCTATTAGCTGATAACCCCCTCCAACTGGCAGTTTCCAAAACACGCTGGTTGTTGATGGTTTTCGGCATTGTCCCAATGATCCTCAGCAAAGGGCATGAAAACAGGACCGACTTTCAACTGTAAATTTCAGCTAGTGTTGAAAACTGCTGCTGAAACCCACAACACGAGAACAAGTCCTCGCGGACTTTCCTGATGCTATAAAACCCGTGACCCTGGTGCCAGAGAGAGTCTGGGGGTCTCTGGGGACCCCAGATACATATCAGCTGAATAAACTGTTTAACCTCTATGTGAGCCTCTTAAATTTCTCTCTAATAGATATGTAAATTCTGTCCTGTGCATTGGGTAGTGACTTGAATGGACTTTTTCCCTGCTCTGGAAAAACCAGTTTTATTTCCATCTGCAATTCATCTCAGCATTCCTTTACCCCACACAGATTTGTGGTGCTCGGGCTTTCTCTTTGGGTTGGTTATAGCAGCTGCCTGTTCCCTCATGATGCTAATGAGTAGAATAAATAGTTAATGTGTTCATTATTATACCGTATGCAAGCCACACTTTTACTTTTTCAAATCATCTTTCAATACCTCTTTGTGACCTTTCTCATGTAGCAGAATAATTTTTTAATGTATAAAAGTTTTATTTCTTTAAATTCACTTGAAAGATCATCTTATGTATAAAATTCCCACACAAAAGCAAGGATGGGAGACAACATACGAATGACTATGTCAGAACTAATTAGATTGATGCAGACAAGCAGGGCCGACAAAGGGGCAGAGTATGTTCCAGTAATTGGTGGCTTTCAGAGCCCCTGAGTTTTATGTACGGATTCCCTAATAATTATAAAGAGGTAATTGAATAACTAGAACTACTGTGTCTTAATGGCCCATTTTCATATAAAAGAGATAAATGCAATGCAGTAGGAGGGAGTTCACAATAGTTCTACCACATGCCACTGGGATGAAAAGGACAAGGGAGACTGGAGAGGGGAGAAGAAGGTGAACACGCTTGAGAACGGGTGCTGAGCCGCAAAAAGGTGAGACGGCGCAGGGATCTCGCCCGACGCATCACACACGTCTCCGTCATCGTGCGCTGTGTCTCCTTCTAATACAAAACGTCCGTCCGTCCTGGGGAAGTCCTTACTGACCATCCACTGATGCTGAGCAATAGCGGTTTACTTTTCTGCGAAATACAATGTAAGCACTAATATTATAGCTACTGAGTCCTTTTTAAACCTCAGGTCATCTGAAGAGTCTTTGGAACTCCTAAAATATCAGATATCAATATGGGGAAATAGCAAAATGGTAAATTATTAGATTCATGAAATAAAGGTTTGCCTGTTGTGAGACTGATTTTTATAGACTTATCATGTGGTTTGCAAAGATGACTTTCATGATTTGGATTCATTCCTATTAGTAGAGCGTTTTCTCAGAGTTGGTATACAAATAAGGTTTGTATTACTCTTACAGATGTTTAAGATTTATGTTAAATCATTCAACTATCATTTCTGTATTACCTTGAAAAATGTCCGTCATGAACTAAGAGCTTAGAGGTCTCACATTAGAAAGAGGACAGGAAAAAACAGGGAAGGGTTACAGGGGAGGAAAGAAAAAGAACAAGGAAAAAAAGGAAGTAATTAATAAAAAAAATAAAGATATAACAACGAACATAAAACAACATCACACCAGGAAGAAAGCTATTTGAAATTATAATTGATTTGCTTTGGTTTGCAAGAAAAGTTTAAAATAAATATTAGAAAGTAAGGTTTCTATTTCAGTTTTATTGCTCACTGTCTATGTCATTTTTTTAAACACATCGCACACACTCTTTTAGGTTTTGTCTCTTTAGTAGTAAATATTAAGGGTGGGTGAACTTAGTAAGTTCCAAAGTGCTGTGGGCTATGTTCAAGGTTTATCTGCCTGGGACAAAGTTAGAAAACCTAGAAGAATGTGATATTTTATTTGTTTAATATGTTAGATTTAAGAACTTGTCTCCAATTATGAAATTCAATTTTTCATATTATAGTAAGGCTTATATAGTTTAGGGTTAGGTTTGGCTGCAAGTAGCCAACACGTTACGTTTGAGGTATTTATTAGACAAGTGGTGCTATCAGTGGGTAGATGGACGCAGCGTTTAGTTATAAGTCACGTGTTTTTAAAAATTACCCTTTGCTCCTATCCAGTCTTGACCCAACTTATGCCCTGAAATAGGCCCATTCTTACTGGCTTTTAGACTTCCAGAATTTGTATGGATGATTTACAAATGGAAAGGTTCATATGACAAGTCTTCTATGAACCTACTATACGGTGTTCATGTGGTAGACAGGGAATGTTTATTGGTTTGCTGGATGTTCATAAATAGATGATTTATTCAATTCTAATTAGAGGACTCTGATGTTAGCCTAAGTCACTGAGACCCTAAATAGAGTCTGAGTCCTTTATTTTCTTTCAAAAGCACCTCGAAAGTCTACCTAAATTCAGAAGTGGTGATAAATAGGCTTTTGACAATTTTATTCCATTTAGTGTCTATTCTGAATAAAACAGAAGAGAGGAAATATTTTTAAAGAGTGACAGTTCTTTAAACTGGCCCCAAACTTGTCCCAAATGCCTATCCTAAGACATGAAGAATTAATGTTCCTTCCTTTTCGGTTCTTAAACAGAATAGCTAGATTCCATTGCTATTTAACCGACTCCCTGTGTGAGAATTACTATCTCTCTTTGCTTTACACCTCATATAACCAACCATTAATTCAACAGTTATTTACTCTGAACCTATTGTGCTATAGGCAATATGCTAAACATGGACCAGACAACAATAAGAATGGTCCAGGTTTTCAAAATTCTGAAGTCTAGTATGAGAAATAGACATGTTAAAAACTATGACCCATTGTTTGCATGTAGCCTTTGCCCACTGGAATTAAATACTATGGACACACCAAAAAAATGGTATTGGACACACACAGTATGCGCATTCTCAGATTCCCACTATCACCTGCTTCCACCTTTTTCTTCCTTAGTGCCTCCATGAAACAAATCGCCCATCCAGCTCTAGATTCGTATGAAAAGTCCTACTGCAGGGTATGCAAAGTGACTTTTTGTCCAACCTCTGAGAGGCAAGTTGATGCAATCTGGCCTGTTAGCTTACCAATGCCCTACTTTGACTGATGCAAAAGAGAAATCAGAGAGAACGGGGGCTGGTATTCCTCCCCCAACTCCTTTTCCTCCCCTACAGAACACGGCTGGGTGCAGTTTCTCCTTACAGACCATCCAGATCAGTTCACACGCTGAGCAAACAAGCCTGTGGCTCCTGCTAAAGCCGCAGCCACTCAGGTAAGATCACAGCACCATCTGATCCATATATTTCCTTTTGTCTTCTCCATTCACTGTCACCCTTCTAGCATCGTACTGCCCAAGGCTGAGCACTTTAAGCACCACCCCTGGCTCTGGTTCTAACATATCTGGGTTAATACATATGGTTAACTTTGCTTAGGGATGATCATGGTCTTATCATATGCAAAGCAAGCTATGCTTTGCCTGAAAGTCAGATAAAAACATCTTACGATATCTGCATCATGTTTAATGCCAAGGAAAATCCCATCATATAAAATCAAAAGTGATCTATTCTTGCATAAACTTTAAAGTGAGCTATTTTTGTATAAAAGTGTGATCAAATGGCATTTCCAGTAGGGCTCAACGTGGGGCATATCACACTGAAGGCAGAGTCTATGCATATAGACTCTATATGCATAGGCTCTGCATATAAGGCTGTATTTCTCAAAGTCTCACAGGTTAGAAATTCAGTAGAGTATAAAACTCAGCCTCAAAATTTGCTCAGTAAACCATTCGCCCTGGTTTGGACCTATATCTTCTCAGATACACTTTATTAAATGCAATTGATACGGGATATTGACAGCCCTATCTAAGGACTCTCCTTTTATCCATCTATATTATTATATGAAAAATTAAATTTAAAATTATTATGACAAGTCCCAAGGAAAAAGAAGTCATTCAATCTTATTATGCAGTCAAAATTTGATTTAAGATATTTATAAGATACTCCTCTGAAATAAAAATAACTTTAGTTATTGAAGATTGTAGCCTCATACTTTAGTGAGAAGAATGAAAACCCAGGGAGATTTTCATTTCATTGAAACTTGGTTGTCCAGCCCTGGCCAGGAAGCTCAGTTTGTTAGAGCATCATTCCGACAAGCCAAGGTTGTGGGTTCGATCCCCAATCTGGGCACATGCAAGAATCAACCAATGAATGCATAAATAAGTGGAACAGAAAATCTATGTTACTATATGTCTTTCTTCCCTACCTCTCAAATCTACTTTAAAAATGGTTGCCCAATTCTCTATCTTTTTCTTAAAAAAAAAAGATAAAATAGGGTCAAAATGAAGTCATTTGTGCTAAGGCCCCATCTCAGCAAATCAAAACTTAATACCTAACCTACTAGCTTCAACCTCCCCTAGGAATGTGACCCTTAACCATCCAATCTGGAATTTCTTGGTCCACTTCCGATCCCCTTAGGAGGCTGACCATGCATGAAATCATGCAGTCTTTGCTAATAATTTCCTTCCTTTCACTCTGACCTGTCTCTCTCTATAAATGCTTTGCTTTTCTGCAGCTTGAGGGAGGTTCTATGGCTGGATGGAATGCTGCCCAATTCATAAATTGTTCAATAAAGACAATTAGGCCTTTAAAACACACTTGTGTTGAATTTTTGTTATTTAGCAAAAGGCTTTCTACTTCTACTTATAATACCAATACATACAAGAGTATATCAAAGGGTGTCTGACATACACCAAAAAATACTTAATTGGGTTGAAAAACAAACATTGACATATCAACCACCTTCTAGTCCACCAAATAGTGCAATATTTTTACAAGAAGGACTAGTTTTGTGGTACATCTTCCCAATTAATAAAAATGGAAACAGTCTTTGATAAAGGTTTTACTAGTGTCAAGTGAAAAAACTAAAGCAACTAGTTTTATGTCCTTATTCAGGGGAAAAAGTCCGTGGGTTGGGGGAGCACCATGTCCACTAGCATCCCTCCTGAGGGGTTTGAGCAAGAGCTGGTTTCAGAGAGCCTTGCAAGAGGCCACGTGAAATAGGGCATCATTGGCCGGCTTTTTGGCCAACAGGTCCCAATTTTCAGTGTAACATAAGCTAGTTAATGCTGAGTTGAGCGGTTGTGATTCACATGAATTAGATTTTCTTGCTGGTTTCCTAAAAGTGCAGCTGACTTAGGTTCAGACTCGATGTGAGCCAGGCCACTGGGGTAGTCTCCATGTTTTGTGTCCTGAGACAGGAACTTACTTTATCCACAGTAATAGCCAGTCAGCCTCCTCCCACTGTTCTGACATTAGAGATGAGTAGAGAATTGGAAGTCCTTCGAAATCAAAAGACAACTTTGAAAAATCACACCAGACACATTTTATATGTCGCCTATCTTAGCCCAAAATAAGACATAGGTGCCACACCCTGTGCCCTAGTTCGATCAACAAACTTTGTTCTTCCATAAATCTGCCTACC
The DNA here is from genome assembly GCF_004126475.2 of Phyllostomus discolor. Classification (NCBI taxonomy): domain Eukaryota; kingdom Metazoa; phylum Chordata; class Mammalia; order Chiroptera; family Phyllostomidae; genus Phyllostomus; species Phyllostomus discolor. Next base: position 7,256,183 of record NC_040910.2, on the reverse strand, counting down.
ATTTCAGTTCTATCAGCTTGCCCAAAATAGATCAGATTCAGAAAAATTGACTTTTGTTAGCCAAAATCACAGGGAACGATTAAACTTGTCTTGGAGATGTCATAGAGCTTTCTAGTAACTAGAGGAGATTCTCAGTACCAGGATTTCTGGAAAGTGAGAGGTAATTAGAAGTTTACCTAGCGTTTATGGAGTTATTACATTGTGACAATTTAGGAGGAACAACAAATATTTAGAATTATCCTCTGGATTATTTGAATGTATAACTTTATTTTTTCTTAGGTTATAATGTCCTTACTTGCTGCTAGCTGGGAAAGATAAAAATATTAAATAAAGTATTTCTAAGATTATAGCATGATTTCTAATGAAGAAGAATGATTGGATTATAAATGCGTAGGGAGAAGTCTCTGCTAGCGGGTGGTATTTGTATTTTAAGAGACAACATTTCATGGATCATAGGTTCAAGCAAATACCCATTGTGCTAGACATTAACTGCCACTTAGCAATAGTGACAGAGAAGTCGAAAACATCTGGTTGCGGATAATGAGCCAGAGCTTCTCAGCTCCCTTGGATGCTAATAGCATTGGGCAAAGGTCATGGTGAAGGGCCATCTGGCTCCCTACGTAGAGATGTAGAGATCTTTCCCAGCACCACCTACCATCAGCATATTTGCAAGAGGCAGCAGGTAAGAAAATTGTAAAAATTTAATGGTCAGTTTTAAATATAGGGCATGAATATATTAGTAATTAGTATTTATATATATAAAATTCGTATTTCATTAGTAATATGGCTAGTAAATACTGCATTTGTTTCACAAACTATTGAAACCAAGGATGATAATGTACAAATTTGCAAAACTACATTATGAATATAGGACAAATCATTGTCCCTGTATGTGAATTTTCAGACAGACGGGCTATGTGTAAAACTGTAACGGAAAAGAAACTTGCTTTCAGCAATTATTTTGCATTTCTGATTTTCCTTAATTCTCGCTTTCAGCATATTCCTTTCAAAAAAAACAAACAAATGAAAAACACGTGACATCCCTCATCTAAATTTAAGTATCATTCTTTTTTTTTCTACCAAACAAAAATGTGTGGAGCACCTACTATGTGTCAGATGCTGTGCTTGGCATTGGAGACCAGAACAAGATGAATGCTGTAACAACTGATAGTGTAGTAGTAGGAAAGGTTACAGAAATGCATTCTTTTTGTGATGAATGCAAATGAAGGTTTTCAAAAATGACTCAGAAAACTGAACAAATAAAGATGTATGTACACCAGTTGTCAAAATTAGGAAGCCAATAGACTAGCTAAGAAAATGCCATTGACATTGGAGAATGCTAAATTGAAAACCCACAGTCTACCATTTTACCATGTGAGCTTGTTGATGGGTAAATAAGAGTATGGATTAATAAATCCTTGAACTGTTGACCTTGAACTGTAATTTTGCACACCAGGCAAAAAATAAAATGTTAGTTCTCATGCTTCATTCTAAATCCTCTTTTTCCTTTTACTCTTAAAGGAAATCTTTGCGCCTGGATGCCTTCTGCCTTCCTGACAGGTTTTATTGGGGGGCATTGTCTTCCAAGCCTCCCCAATCCCTGTGCTTTTTCCATTTAAATGAAAGCTCTGCTGTGTCCCACCTAGAGCTCCCCAATGCTGTCTGGCTGCCTCCTCTGCTTCCCCCCCACAGGAGCCTTATCTGTCCCTGATTTCCACGTGCCTCCTCCTAGCAAGTTATCTCCACACTTTGTTCTCTGCTGTCCCTAGACTGTGCTGGCTCACTGAAAAATCAGCTCTTGTTAGAACATAGGTGAGGGGCAGAAGAGTAATATTTTGCTTAGGTGATTTTAATTATATCCCATATAAAAGAGTATTTATTATTATAATCCATATTGCTCAGGTGATTAAAGATTTATAAAATTCTCTATTTGAATACATTTTAAAATAGTAATAAAAGATAAATGCATTTGCTCTCCCCCCATTTGGTACTATAAAAGACAGAGGCTTAAAGGGACTTCAATACTTAAAAGACATGTTATTTCTTAAATATTTGCTAAAGTTCTTTTTATTTCAGAAATGACATTTCCAAGCAGCGTGTTGTCTTATAAAGCAATGCCATTTATGGTAGGCTATAATACTTACTCCTTTAGCTACTATAATAAAAAAGACTCTTCAAACAGAATGCACATTAGTTCCTTAAAGGTTAACTTCTAAAAGAAATTCTTCGTCATTTCAAAAAGAAACTGCTACCGTGCACACAAGTTCACAGCCATCTCTGCACAAGGCTGCAGAGGCGAATGCTCCTGGTAGCCTGAGCCAGCCCTGTTTATAATAACACAAAGTTTGGCTTTCCGATATTCAACTGTACTATCCACTTGATGTGAAATATACTGTTGATTTTAAAGTTCCCTTACCTCTGTAGTTTACATACATATTTTATGTATTTCTTGCATCATCATTTGAAAATTCCTTTTTCTCATAGACTGACAGTTAATTTTATCTCTCTCAGATTTGACATTATTTTCTGATCTATTTATATATAGCTATGGTAGACTGACCAACAGCCCTTCCAAGATATTTATGTCCTAATCCCCAAACCTGGGAATGCATTACCATGCATTGTGAAAAGACTGTGCAGATGTGATGAAGTTCAAGATTTTGTGATAGGAAGGTTATCCTAGGTTATAGGCTGGACCAATGCGATCATAAGGATTTTTATAAAAGGGGGCAGGATGATCACAGCCATGGAAGGCAATATGATGATGGCAGCAGAGACAAGCAGGAGGGAGAGAGAAAGAAAGAGGCAGAAAGGGTAGGAAGAAGGGAGGGGAGAGAAAGAGAGGATGGAGGCGTAGGACAGAGCAGATGCCACGCCTCTGGGTTTGAAATGAAGGAAGGGGCCATGAGCCAGGGAATGCAAGCAGCCTCTAGAAGCGGGAAAAGGAGGGGGATAAATTAGACCTTAAATTCCCTGAAGGAATGGGCCTGCATCAGACTTGATTCTGCCCTTTGGGAGAGAATTCTGACCTTGGATCTGCAGAAAGGTAAGCTAATAAATGCATGTTGTTTCACACCACTAAGGTTTGTGGTGATGTGTTACAGCAACAATAGAAAACTGATATTGCAGTCCATTGCATAGTCATCAGTTTTCTTCTGTCTAAACTGCCCCTACCAAATTATTTTATCATATGTCATTAATAAGTTTTGAAATAACTGGAAAAGAAATCCAACCTTTTCCCTCTATGTGTGTGTATTGTATACACAGACCTATGTTTTGATATGCACTTATGTATAAGTACATATAAACACATGTGCACATACATATGTGTGGATACAGATACACTATAACTAGAAAAAGAATATTGAAATGTCATTCAATCAACTATTCTACATTATTTGAATGTAGTCTATAAATCAGACTTCTATCATTTTTCAGTGACCTGAGAAATTTCAGATATTACTTTAAATTTAATCCTACATATTGTAGAGTTCCCTTTTGCTTACTGAATATTTTTAATATAAATTGGTGTGAAATCATAATATGTACCTCAAAATAAAAAACAGATTGACATACCTCAGAATGAATTAGATTGGGAAGTACTTCTTTCTCAAATGTCCCTAGATTTTTAAATTACAGTAAAATCATTTTGCTATAGTTTATAAAATCTAAAAAGTCTGTGCTGAAAATAAAACTAATTTTAATAAATTAATTTACTTTTATTAGTCCATAATGAATAACAGATGTAATAGATTTTTAGTCATATTTTTTCTCTGACCAGCATTTAAAATCTTTGAGTACATATATATCGACAAAAGTAGGTTTACAGTTGTCAGTACATGCAACACAGACTTTATTTGTGTATTATTATGTATTAATTATTGTGTATTTCCATAAGAACAACTGTAAACCTACTTTTGCCCCACCCTGCATATGTTCAATTACTAAAGTATTTTTCTTATTGAATTTCTAAAAATCACACTAAATTTATTTTAAATTATTACTAAGAGATTTGATGGTAATTTTTCTAATAGAATCCATTTGTATGTTACTTTAGGATATCATTTCTCTGATGTGTACTTTAGGAAAGAATCATATTAGTTTGGTTACCTGTAACAAATTTGTACCTCACTGTATACAGCTCTACAAGTCCAACAAAAAATTTAAATGAATTTTTTTCTTCTATCTAACTACCTAAGAATTCCTATACAATATAGAAGAAATGGTGAGAGGTGCATGACTGACCCATTTCTGGTCCCAAAGTGAAAACATAATATTTGTTCTTTAATTACGCTGTTTGCTTAAGTGTCATAGGTGTCCTTTGCTGCACAAAGGATGCCCCTTGCTAGAATAGTGGTCGCGGTGTGGCCCAAATCCCCTTTCTCTTCTGTGCACACAGGGGCTAATGAGTGAAGCCTGCAGCCTTGGCTGAAAAAGCTGCCTGGCCTTGACAAATGCGGGAGTGAGACTCCCTTTGGTGGCAGACAACTGAATGATATAAAGATTGAAGCCAGCCACCTTGTTCCAAGGGAGAAAAATTGGTTTTGCTATTTATATTCCGGCAGCTACCTGTGAATGACACGAGAGCGAAGCTTTGCCAGAGATCTCATTTTGCTCTGCCCTTTCCCGAGACTTTGTTTCTCTCTCCCTTACAGAATTTTCTGGAAGAACAGATTTTCCATAAAGCATAAGCATATGAATCTCTGTCTCAGGCTCTCCTCTCACTCCTGTGGTGAACGAGAAAGAAAAGATTAAAATGGCTTATTTCTTGCAACTGTTCTCATCATCCAAGGCACAGAACGTCAAATAATTGGTCCTCTCATAGTCCCCGAGCTAGTGTCTCCTGGACGACGGCAAACCCAAGCAGAAAAAACTACACTCATGAACCAAGATCCACCTTCAGAAGCAGCGCCCCTTAACCAGGATGAAAGTCGCTCCCATTGACAACCAATAGAAGCGACTCTGACCCACGGCAGAGATAACCCTGACACTCACTGCTGGGAAGGAGATAATTCCTGAGCACTTGTTTCACGTTCAGATTATGCCTCAGGGAGTGAGCTGTACATAAGCAGAACATAAAGAATACCACAAAAGAATCATCTCTCTCTGATGATCAGCTTGATCTACACCACGCTTCACCAGAATCTTCAGGATCGTCCGATTTCTGTCTCCGTTAACTGGAGTCACAAAGGGCGAGCCTAGGGCATTGCCGTGTTTCCCCTGCAAACACAGCAAGGGGAGTTCGAGGACCCTCCGGGGCGAGCACAGTCCCTAGAGCTGGGAAAGAGAAAGGGTTTGTCCTTGCCTTTATTGTTTGTATTCAATAGTGGGAAAAGAACCTATATATATATATATATTTTTTTTTTAAATATCCAAATCAAAAAATAATACGAATGACTTGAAATAGCAAGTCGAGCGCTGCGGAAGAGCAAGCAAATCGCGTGGCGACGGTGGAAATAACCGACACTATCAGGGAGGGTGCCGAGCGCAGGCAGCAGAGCAAATGAAAAAGGAGGAACCCGAGCTGCAAGCACAGAAGATTGAAGTCCCGGCGAGCACAGCCCAACAGCTGATAACACCACTGATGTGAGGGCGGAGAGAGCGAGCGCCTCACTTATCGCCACCTCGGGGGACTTGGGACATCTCTGGGGGCGATGGAAGAGCAGAGGCACTAATTTATCTTGCCTGGAGGGTTCACTTCTCATTTAGCGGAAAGAGAGGCATGATTTTTTTCCAAGATTAGGATTTTTTTGTATTATGTTGCCCACCGATAGCAAAATAAAACTGCACGCTTTACGGAGCGTGTAACATACAGGCCTTATCGCCACTTCGCCGTCATGCCGTGGCGGCCAGCCACAGCGTGGGGATGCAAACAGACAAGACCTACCAGGGCCATCTCCCCCAAATACGCGGGTAGTCACTTAATACACATTAACCTTCGGGAAGTGCGTTTCTACCATATAAAACCCTTCATTACATTTTTCCTTTACTCCACGGCATTCTACAGTTTTATTATGTATGCATTGCTATTCCTATGTATGTGTTAGTTGAATTCAGAGGAAATTGTACTGTAGTAAAGGCAAGAGAGAAAGTTCAAAGAGTTAAACTCCTGCAGTCCAAGAAAAGTACCAGCAGGAGGAAAAGGACGTGGGAACAGAACCTGACCTCTCAAGGCCAGTGTATTAGGTCTCCAGAGAGACAACACCAATCACGTGTGTGTGTACACGCAAATATGCATATACATGCACATATGTACATGCATATAGGTATATAAATGCACATACATATGGAGAATCTTATGTAATCTATAAAATGACTCTATATGTCAAGAACTATTACTATCTTTATGTTATTATCAATACCAAATAGCAAAACTCATACATTCCTCCTGTTTGCTAGAAAATGTTTTTAAAACTTAACTATTTTTACTTTTCAGTGCCTGTCTTGGAGTTGCAGTATATATTTACAACTAACCGAAGTCCACTTTTAAATAACACAACACTAATTCACAGTAGCACAGGCATCTTTGAACACAACAGGTGTTCCCAATTCTTGCCCATCCCCCCCCGTCTCTTATAATGTTCTTGTATTATATTGCCTACTTTGCTTTCTCTGAAATCCTTATCACATTAATTACAACTCTTTTACATTTCCTGTCTGGTCAGTCCAAACTCTGCACCATATTTGAATTTGGTTCTGATGCTTACTCTGTGTCTACAGTCTGCATTTTTTTTATTCCTCTTAACACGTCTTATAATATTTTATTGAAAGCCAGCATGACTCATTAGGTAACAGGAACCGAGGGAAAACACGTTAATGTGAGGCTTCCGGGGCAGGCGCAAGGGTTTCTGATTTTTCCAGTGTCCTTGTTTGTGGGGGTCGCAGCGCTCACAGCTTCAATCCGCGGTTGCGGTTGCTACATTGGAGCCCTGTTGACACGGGCTATGGTGTGAAGCATTCTATAATCTTGGGAGTAAAACGCAGTCTTTGAGTGCGCCAGTGTCCCTGCACTGTGACCTCATGGTGTGTCCACGCTGTCCTGCCACTGTTGGTGGGTCAGGCAGGATCAGCGGGCTGGAGTCGGGCAAATGCCCTACCCCAGATTGGATCAGACTCGGTGAGGTCTTTTTCCCTGCGATGTGTATGGCACTCCAGGTGCATTTCAAATGGATACTTTGCCCTCCGCCTGCCAGAAAAAGGAGCTGATTTTTGTTGGCTGTTCACTTCCTTACCCTGATGGTAAAAGCCACTAAAGCGAGGGGCCCCAGCTAACACTGTGGCCTAGGAGTTCTGTCTCTCACGCTGGTCCTCATTCTGCCGCCAGCGATTTCTCAAAATGACCGTTTAAGTGCTTCTGCCTCTTCACAGTACCTGTAACTCCTATCCAATTCAGATCTATTGGATAGATCCATTTACCTATGTCTGTAGATTTTGGGGTGTTAGTTACCCTGCAACCTCAGTTCTCTGATGTGCTAACGACAAGCCATTTGATTTTCAGTTTGATCAGCTTTTTTCTTGTTTTAAGAACGGAAATGACCATTTCAAGTCCTTGAAACTTGGTAGCCTGGCTTTATATTGGAAATTATTTAAATTGCATAACAACCCCATAAGGTATATAATATTACCCTCTCTTTAATGATGAGCAAAGTGAGATACAGAGAGATTAAGTAACTTGTTCATAGTCTCAAAGCTTCTCAGTGATCCAATCAGGGTTTGAATGGGATCGTACAGCTCCAGAAATGAGCCTTCTCACCACTGTGCAATACTGCCTTTCACAGAACAAGTCGTCCAGGCTCCTACAACCAGTAAGAGGCGGAGCCTGTGTCTAATCCCTGCATTGCTTCCCCAGGGGGAAAGGGTTCAGGTCAGGTCCATTGCTCCACATGTCTAGTGTGCTCTGGAAGGCCTGGGTGGTCATCATTATGTGAACTTCAACTTTCACATGCTCTCCCCATTCGCAAATTCTGTGTAGACACACAAATACCAGGGGAAAAAATAAGCTTAAACAAATTTCCCCCAATGAATATCGGTATTTTTCTGAATTAATTGAGCAAAAAGAAATCATGATGGCCTTAAGCACAGTAACCAAGTCAAGATACAGCACTTTAAAAAAATGTGTACATAAATCACACCATGGTAAATGCTCTTCAGTTTGTGACATTTCTACTGGCAAACCTTTAAGCTCACTTATTCTTTCCTCGGCAATGCAAAGCCTACCTCTGGGCCCATCAAAGGCATTCCTTCTGTTACAGTGCTTTTGATTTTCAGAATTTCCTATTGGTTTTTAATGATTTTTTCTCAGAATTTCCATCTTTTTGCTTATATCACCCACCTGTCCTTGAATACTTCCTACTTTTTTCATCAGAGTTCTTCATCTATTATATCATAGTTATTTCAAATTCTCTTGTTTTAGCAGTATATACCCATATATAAGAACCACGTGCAGAGAAAATTATGTATTATAACATATGTGACAAAACACAGTGAGCTTATGTGGTAATAACCATATCTCCTGCCCTGGCTGGTGTGGCTCAGTGGATTGAGCACCAGCCTGTGAACCAAAGGGTCTCTAGTTCAATTCCCAGTCAGGGCAGATGCCTGGGCTGTGGGCCAGGTCCCCAGTGTGGGTGGGGAGGGCACATGAGAGGCAACAACTACACACTGATGTTTCTCTCTCTTTCTCTCTCCTTTCCCCTCTTTTTAAAAATAAATAAATAAAAATCTTTAAAAAATAATAATTGTGTCTCCCAACATTTTAAGTATAAATTATTTTAGAGAAAAGGTAAGTTTAATGCATACTTTTGAAATAAATATCTAATATCAGAAGGGTTTATTAGAGTATAGAATCATTTAAAAATTTTTTCTCCTGAAGATCTGCAATATTCCTCATGTGTTGAATGTTAGGTCTTATTATTCGACATCCATAATATATTTATTAAATTTTGAAAAAAGACTACACAACTTGAAACCCTACATTTCCTCTCTTTTATTAGTGTCTAAAGCTACTTAAACAGCAAAAAGAGTAAATCAGAACAATGAAAATGAATAGGTTGTCTGCTTGCTCACATGTAAATACTTTCAAGGATCACTTGAAAAAACCACCAGAAAAATTGCTGGAACTGTTCACTCACTATGTACGGTACTTGCAACAGTGACTGAACGACACACGTATCGGATACAGGTGCTCGGGGCCCCAGTGGTCCTGTGCAAGAAGCAAGGTCAGGATTCTCCCATCTCTCCAGCGGCTGTGCAGGCATCCCTGCCTGGATGCTGAGGCGGGAGTGATTTAGAACTTGATGTGGTCACTACCCTGTCTTGCCAGCGATTCCCCACAAAAGTGCAGGCAACTTAATTCGTTCCTTGACTTCTCAGACTCATCAAGAACCAGAATTCAACCTTCCGTTTCAGCTTTGTAGTATCTGTGAGCATTTAATCACATTCGGGTTCCACATCCCATTAAGTGAAAAATAAAGTGGAATCACTTATTTATAATTAATAACAAAGAACAACAGGACCTGACTTCTCTGTCCCAGGGATAATGATTTGGGTATCCGATGTGAAGGGAGATTTTCAAATTACTCCATCTATACGCCGCATCCCTTCCTTTCATAATTAGTTCCGTGGACACGCCAAGGCATGCCGTCCCAGACACAGAGCAAGGCTAATTAGCCGTGAGGGATTGAGGCTCGCCAATTAGTTGTAAATTTTAACTCAGCTGGGTGAAAGGCCCTTGGAGAGGTCAAACGAAGCTGCCGTTGGACCAGCACACGGAAAGAGAACCGTACTGAAGGTCAAAGGGGCCATCAACGATAGTAAGTACGGAGAAGTTAGGGTTCAGGACCAAAATATTGCAGAGTGATGAATTGTACAATCTCTGAAAAGGCAATTAAATTTGAAGTACCTCTAATTAACTGTAGGGGTGAAAAGGAACCATGGAAAGAGTAAAGGGAGAATAAATCACAGGCCTCTAAGAAAAACATTATTTTCTTCATTAAAGTTCTTTAATTTAAATTTTCCTTTGTAGAGTCTCAGGGATGGCAGAAGCCACCTAATTAAAAAATCCACACATTACCTACTAGTCATTTTTCAATCACATTATTTAATGCCCTTGAAAAAGAAACTTTTGTTAATGAATGTATTCTACCAATGAAAGCAACTCAGAAGTCTCTTTGAGTTGCCATAAAGAAAGAGTACTTGACAATATGAAAGTAAAACTACTTGATTTTCAGTCTCTAAAACAATTTCCATCATTCAGTGCTTCCTTTGGGGCCACCTTCTATACTTAAATTGGGTGTATCTTTATCAGTACAGCTTGTTAGAAGTAATTTCATATTATGACTAATCTATGTGAAGAAATGCCTATTAAGAAACATTGGATTTGTCTCATTTCCATTACATTCTTATTTGAAAAGCCTACTGTTTCCTCAGGAAAGTGAAAAGGGCAAATAATTGGAATTCCATGTAATAATTAAAAGCTGTACTAATTTTTCAGATACTCTTCAATTTTGAAAAGCTTATAGAATTCATCTGAAATCAGAGTGATCAAGAAGGCATTTTCTCCTAAAAGATCAATTTGCCTAACTGGAATTCATTCGTACTGTTGAGCACATTTAGATGATTCTAATCAAAATATTAATAAATTTAAAAAGTAAATGCATTTGTATAATTACACAAATGAGCAACACTTTGAAGAGCTGAAGTTTAAGGTGTTCCCTTTGCATAATAAAAAAAATCAATGAACAGTCATTACAATATGCATCAAAATCTACTTGATTTCAAAAAAAGTTTAAGGATGATTATCTTGAAATACGGATAGGAGTCTAACAGCGAAGGGAGGGCCACACCAGGGTAAAGAGGGCAGGGACTCTGTAACGAGGAGGGTGACAGGGAACAGCGTGAGAAGTGGCGAGGGAGCTCCCGTTTGCCAGGCTGAGCAAGTGTCTAATGCTGTCAGTGAAAGCTAACTAAACTTTTTTCAACAGCGCATTCTCTCCATATAATCAAGACCATCGCTACCAATAATGAGCAGCATAAAATCATAATAATGGTTTAAAGTGATGCTTCTCACACTTCTATTGCTGTGTTCCTTTGTGCAAAGGAACATTAGGCTTTAGTTCAAAGGAGCCCTCTGAATGCAAAGTTAATTTTTTTAATGTTCACTATACACTATAATATAGACACACTGTTTGAAATGATAAAAATATTTTCCCCAAAAGATTTGAGGCAAGGTGATCTTCTAGAAACACATTCTATGTTTATTCTCTGCCTTGACCTAAGCATCTCAAACTTCTGGACTTATGTCTGTTTAGACAATGCAGCTCTAAATTGTGTGTGTATCTGTATGTGTGTACGTGACACTGAGTGTATACATACAGACTAGTGTGCATCATTAAATTATAAAAGGAAGCAAAAGATGTAAGTGAAAGATCCTTTTTATATACCTTAGTACTTCCTTCCAGGATCCCTGGAGGTTGGGACCTAGAGTCCTGCAGGGAGTGAAATATCGGCAGAGCGGCCGTGCAGAGGAAGGCTAGTGAAAGGTGTGTCTAGAGAGGTAAGCAGTAGTCAGAGCAGGTACTGCCTTGTGCATGACAGGAAGAATTGTAGTTGTCATCTTAAAAACTACGTGCCCATCAGTAAATGAATGGATCAAAAAATGTGGTGCATTTACACAACGGAATACTACACAGCAGAATGGGAGCAGGAGCCCCTACCCTTTGTGACAGACTGGATGGAGCTGGAGAGCATGATGCTGAGTGAGGTAAGCCAGGCAGTGAGGGACAAACACCATGTGATCTCACCATTAACAGGAACCTAATCAACAAAACAAAGCAACTGAGCAAAATAGACCCAGAGACATGGAGATAAAGAACAAACAGACAGTAACCAGAGGGAGGGGGGATGGAGTTAATGGGGAAAAGAAGAAAAAGGGTCATCAAAGAACATGTATAAAGGACCCATGGACAAAGCCAAAGGGGGGAAGGATTGAGGGTGGGAGCTGTGGTGGGTGGGGAGGGGGAAGTGGTGGTGGGAAAACAGAGACAACTGTACTTGAACAACAATTGAAAAAGGTAAAATAAAAAGGCAAAAAGAAATGTATATGTAATAACACTCCACCAGAAATCTAGAGCTCAGCATTCAAATAAAATATTGCAATAAAAAAGAACAGTTGAAAGTTAGTAAAGAATTTTAAGCATGGATGTGACACCATTAAGAGCGTGTTTGAAAAGTATACTCCGCGGGGGCTTCTAGGAAGTAGATTAGGAGTTAAGAGGGAAGGCTTGAAAACCAGGAGGTGTTGGCAGTAGTATAAAATATAACTGAGTTTCTGAGATTTACTGATGAAATCCTGATTCCCAATCAATGTTCTTGCCTCCAGACTAAGAAACATTTTCAGTGAACTATAGAGGTTATTTATGAAGTAAATAACCTTACTACTTTCATGTGTTTTATTGTGACTATATACAAGTGAAAAGCTCTGATTTGAGAACTAAAACCTGCATTCCTCTGGATTAATTAATGAATATTTATTTTAACTTGGCATTTGGGATGCTTACTTTATTACCTAAATATCCTTGTGTTTGTTAATATGTCATGTTAACATCTGAAATAAATTCTGAAACAAATTATTGTTTGTGCAATTAAAGATATAGGTTCCTGAGTAATATATTGTATGGATATGTTCTCATTCATAATTTGAGAACAAAGATCTCAAACTAATAACATTAGGAAGCATAGAGGTAGCATAGAAGTAATTTTAAAGATATGTTTATATTTTATTTAGTAGCTTTCTAAGTGAGGCCGAACTTGAAATATATTTCAGCGCACAAATTTTACAGCTACTTTTTTTATTAGCCACAGAAAGTCATCTTAGAACAGATTTCCTTCAATTATGCCAAGCAGGTCCATTTGGAATGTTGAAATCCCACTCCACAACAATCAACATCTTTATCTTTATGTAGAAGATTTGTTGAGGTTTGAATCCAACGTGTGCCGTATTTCAGGAACGTGCAAGGTAAAACTACAAATCAGATTTTCAAGGACATAAATCCTGTAGCTAAAAGGAAAAAATGTACATATTTCCCTAGTTCCTGGTCCCCGGCTTTCCTGAAAGTTCAACACCTGGAAGCCATTCTTTCCTCTCTACGAGCGCCCTAGTGTTAGAATCAGCCAGGCTGCCTTCTCATTTGCCTCACATCCTGGCGATAGACAGAAGCCTCGCTTTCAACACTGCTACCAGTGACTTTATAGTATTGATATAGTATTTCATTGTGTATTCTAGTAGATTATCATCAATGTAGAATAATGCTCCTGATTTATATACTTTGATCCCGAGACGGGAAAACCCACTCAACTCAAACTCTACTCAAATTGAGTAATGTTTGATGCTGCTTTTGTTACGTAGATGACTATCATTGGTAAATAATATTTTCATCTCATCCCTCTCAATCCTTACACTCTAATTCTTTGCTTTTTTTTCTTTCTTCACTATCTCTCTGTGTTTCTTCATATTTGTCCCTCTTTCTCCTTCCACACTCCACCCTACACTTTCTTACATTCATTATTCTTACCCCATAACCAAGACATTCAGTACTAAGCTAAATAGTGGCTATGCTAATGAGATCCCTATCTTACTCTTGTTCTTAAATACCTACACAGGTAGGTATTTGGGACATAATCTTTGCTATACTAGGAAATTTGCCTTCTTTCCATTGTTGATTATTTTTAAAAATATTGACTTTTATCAAATGCTTTATTTATGTCTGTGATTATATTTTTTCTTTTTCAGTCCATTAGTGTGAAAAATTGTAATGACAATATTTTTAAATGTTGAATCAGAAAAGATATTTTGGGATAAATTTTATATGAATATAATATGAATTAATTTTAGAACATTGTTATATTCACTTAAGTATTGTTTTATCTAAGGGATTCTTGTCTGAATTTATAAGAGAAATGGATCTATAATTTCCCCTTTCATACTATCTTTATCAGGTTTGATATTATACTAACTTTATAGATTGAATGGTTACCTGTGGCAATTTTTTCTGTTTATTTGGACAAATCACCAACATTCATGAGAATCTCCTAGAAGTTTCTGGAATTTTCTCTGTATCTGACACATTTAAATTTCAACATAACACGTGTAGTCATATATTTCCTTTAGAGAGTTTGACATTCTATAAGTTGTTTCTCTATGAGATTTTAAACTTTATTAATTGTATGTTTATTATCATTACTTCTTCAAACATTTGCTCTTGTTTTTTTATCCTATGTCTAAATGCTCACAGTTCTACTTCTCTTCCCTAGTTTCCTAATATTTATTTTATCCTTCCTTGTTGCCTTCTGTAAACTTTTGTGAATAAGATTTTCCAGGCCTTTTACTTGTTATTTATCTGTTTTGTACCAGCATTTTATCTCATCCACCCTAAGTAAAATTTCTACTTTATTACCTTTTCTGTTTTTTTCTGAATTACTAACATTCTTCTATAATACACATCCATGAAGTTTACATAGGACAATCAACTTGAATTCTTTTGTTTTTGATTTCAAAAATTCAACACCACGTGTTGCACTTGTTTTCTTATAGAGTGGGTTTACTTCTCAGATAAGATGATTTTGTCTTGAGTGTTCACGTTCTCCTGGCGATACCCTTTTGGCAGTGGCAGTACAGGAGGTAGGTCATAGCTGTGTTCCTCCTAGTGAACTAAGGGGCATAATAAGCCCCAGGTTGAAGATGCTCAGTAATCTTCAAAAGCTTTTGATCGATGCCATTGTTGACTATTCTACCTGATCATTCCTCTGATCCTGGATGTGTAATGCCTAAATAAGTTCCCTTCCTAAATAAGTTATCAAGGAGACCTAAAGTTTTATAATAACTTACACACACGAGACTCGTGTTCCTTTCTCACTTCATCATTCAAGGGGAGTTTTCTAGGACTAGTAGATCATTTCTTCACCACAAAGGCACTGAGTGACTAAGTATGAAAGGTGGCCCCCGGTCCAAACTGGCTACAACATCTTGTCTCTATGCCAGCAAGAAAGAGAAACATGGGAAAGGCAAGAACTTTTTTTCTTTTTAAAGATGTAATCTAGAAGTTGTAAGCATCATTTCCACTTATATTTGACTGACCAGAATTATACCATGTGATCACATCTGGGTGCAAGGGAAGATAGGAAATACAGTCTCTATTCAGGCAGAAATGCACCCTGCTAAAATTCAGGGGACTCTATCATTAAAGAGAACTATGAGTGAATAGTTCCTGGGAAATCATTGGCATTTCTTACATAAAAATTAATCTCAGGGAAAAAAAAGCACTCAGTCCTTGGGTTTAGACAAGGGGGATATGGAGCAATGAACTCCCCACTTTTTCCTACCCCCATCCCATTAGTACTTTAGGCCATGAGGGACATTGCTAGAGGTTCTGTGGTGATGAAAAGCTAGGTCATTCCCAAGATAGTGTAGTTCTAAGATCAAAATTTTAAAACTCTCTTCCAATCTAACCTCCTGCTGTAGCACACACACACATAATTTTTCTGGAGTGGATTATATGTGAGAAAACTAAAAGTAGGTGCTAGTAACCATTTTATCAGGTATCAGAAAAAGAAGATATATATATATATATATATATATATATATATTCCAAGAATGTCATATATATATATACACCAAAAATGTCAAATAATTTGTAGAAAGTTAAACATTTTGTTCATACCCTTTCACTAACTTCTCAGAGCTTATTTTATCTTCTTAGTAAGTGGGTTATTTTGACATTTTATTGACACAATCATAAATAGAAATATTTGAGAAGAGTTGTGAGTCATGATAGTTACTAAAATAGATAAAATAAAGAATAATTGAGCATAATTTTAGTTTAATTAAATGAATAAAACAGGTTTAGGCAGATTTCAGGAGAAATTATGAGATTTCATATTGAAATCCTCAAGATCTGAGGGCCAGATGAAGCTCAGCATTTCATGGTAACGTGACACTAAGGCCATGGGAAAGGAGACCCCCTCAATGCGTAGCAGAGCCACCCTGTAAATTAAGAGAAGAGTTCCTAGACTGAAAATTATGCTAATTAGATGATTGTTCTGACTTACTTTTAACTCAATTTTTCAATCTCTCTCTCTCTGACGAAGAGCAGCTTAAGAGAAGAATAAACTGTCTTTACTCGGGTGAACCCCAGGTGTGTCTTTTCCCCTGATAGTCCGGTCTCAGTTGGAAGCGCCAAGTCCCGGATGGCTCACGGAAGCCTGCAGCTCCAGCCACGGAACCATGGAAGCCAGAGTCCAAGGGGCTTGTTCTAGGACGTGTGCACGCGTGTGTTTAACTCACCACGTCCAAGTTTAATAGTTCGGGCCACTCTGAGTACTTCCCCAGGCCTCCTGAATAGCCACATAATCAGACCAAGGCAGCTGAAGGTGTTCTTCTTCTATCGCTCCTTCTCATTTCTCTCGGGCTGCACCCTTTCTTAGGGGTAAGAGGTTGTACTGGTGCTAGAAATGCACAGATTGTCCGTCCATACTGATGTATAATGTATCACTGCCAGTCCTTTGTCTCGCTGACTGTTTTAGCTTTAGGATCTACTAATGTGTATCCCTCCCCTAGGAAATAACAGGACTGCGTGTGGCCAGACACTACACTACCCAGCCCCTGACGCAGCCTGTTGGGAACAGGTGTATTCACTTCCTCAGCAATGGCATATGGAAAGAAGCGATGTCCGCATCTAGGTGGGCCTTCAGACGAGTATATTTGTGCTTTCCTGACTTTTTTTTTAATGCCCAGGGCCCTAGGGATGAGTCCAAATAACGGCCTTGGACACAGAGATGAAAGTAGAGATGGAAGTCTCCTTACCAGGCTGGGCCTAATACTTCTGTTCTTGTATGCAAAAGACGAATACATCTCTACATGGTTTTTATTACTGTATTTTGTTTGTTCTTTGTTAGAGCAACTTGCCCGAATGCTAACTAATGCATCCTGAAAGCTAAGTCAGACACCCTTAGGGTTGGGACTCTACCTAAACTTGGTATAACCGACACTTGCTTTATTCTGCAACGGCTTCCTTTCATCCCATTCCTGCTTCTTACCACACCCCAGAAAAATAGAAACTCGGGCGTATAGGAATAAAGCAGGAATATTGTCACTACAATATCAGGGGGGAAGGTCTCGTGGCAAGACAGACTAAAGTCTGAAACAATAACTCTCAGAAGTTGGCATGGTGCTGAAATTAGAAATAGAAAAAATATGATCACTCAGTAGAAGAAACACAAGGGAAGAGAATAAGCAGTTGCTCTTCACAGCGGATCTTAGAACATCACGTGAGCCTTACAGACAGGAGCTCATCCCGAGCTGGTTGTTTATTTCCTCGCGCTTATTTCATGGCACGTGATATAAAGGGGCAGGGAGGGAACGAAAAGCATTTACAGACACATGCTGCCTCGTAGTTAAAAATCACCTCATTTGTGTTATTAACTTACTCTAGTCAAATGTCACAGATAAAATACGAATATTCTAACCAAAAATTATCCTATCAAATACACATAGAAAATCAAATAATTATAATAAGGTATTCAGCAATATAAAACTCTAAATAATGTTCATCTGGGAGAAAAAAATAAGTTTCTTTTTACTTTCCTATATTCTTCTAGCTGGATGAATAATCAAATTAACATGAAACATAGGAACAGGAGAAAATGACCAAATTCATCACATACCAGGGACAGATGGGAGTTTTGTAAGCACATGAGACCCTCTTGGACAGATGGGGTGGGTAAGGTTTTTTTCCCACCTGAGCTGAGGATAAAGGGGGTGGAGGGAGGGGCTTGGGATGTCAAAAGGCAGGAAGGCCACTCCCAGGAAAACGAAAGGGAGATGTTTAAAAAACAAGTGTTTGCCGTGCCATCTTTAACAGTGGGACACGAAAAACACTGGGATCGAAAGGGCCTTTCTAGGCTCCTCCCTGTCTACTGCACATGAGTTCAAATTAAATTATATTCATCTATAATGATAGCTCCCTTCCAGGAGCAGGTCCTATGTCTAAAGACTTCTAAGGCAGTGAGGGAAAAGTCAAAGTTATTTTTCTGAGTCATTTGTTTCTTAAAAATTACTAATATAAAATAATCATAATGCAGCCCTGGCTGGTGTGGCTCAGTGGACTGAGTGCTGTACTGTGATGCAAAGGGTCACCAGTTCCATGCCCAGTCAGGCCACATGCCTGGGTTGTGGGCCAAGTCCCCAGTAGGGGGTGCATGAATGGCAACCACACATTGATGTTCCTCTCCTTCTCTTTCTCCCTCCCTTCCCTTCTCTCTAAAAATAAATAAAATCTTTAAAAAATAAAATAAATAAATAATCATAATTCAAAAGGCATATTATATGATGGAAAACTCTTTCTCCTCATTGACATGTTCAGAGGCAAACACTAACTTGGACATATTCAGATAAAGAGAAAGGGCAGCTCTACGAGGGGTTATGAGACCACTTACATGGAATCTAAAGTCCTACAGGGCAGAGAAATTGTTGGTTTCCACATGTATGTAATGAATCAGTAGATGCACGTGCCTGAAAATGCATCTAAAATACCACTCTACTCATGGAGTAGTAGGAGACTCGGGATCATATCCACACATGGAGAAAGCAATGTGCCTCAGAAAGGACATTGAGGATCTGTCCTTTTGAAACCGTTTGCTGGAACTAAAACAGTGTAGGAGTTCCTCAGTCCTCCTAGTTTCCAAGGAGCACAGGTCTGGGGCCAACTTCAACAATTTCAACAGAATGAGGAATTATGAAAACATATATTCTTCTATTATTATTGTAAATATGTAAATTGTGTATGTTTCTAATTATATCACTGACCATTTAAACATCTATAAATTCTTATAAAAGTGTTCAAAATATTTGTCTACAACACTCAGATTCAGAAAAATAACAAGGGGATTATAATAAAAATCAATAATGTGTGGCTTTCACAAATACTCCATGGATAAAAAATTTGTAATTAAATAAAACCAAATGAAGAAGTTAACATAAAATTTTCAATGCTGGATAAAAAAACGTTGAAGTCACACTTCCTCTGAATGCACACATTCACAGTCGAGACTTGGCTCAGCTTGCTCTTACAATTCTCACGAAGTTTCCGAGATGGTGAAAGGCTCCTGCGTTCCGACCCCAGGGCTACAGGTCTACTTCCCGTATGTGCATTCCAGAGGCTTTGAGCGTCTTGAAAAATTTAACAATCACCAGTGGATCTTCAACCTCTTTCTCCAGTCGAGGGTCTATGCTAATTCCATCTCAGCCTGGGCGGCAGCAGAGGGGGAGTGTGCGGAGGAGAGACGGTCTGAGCTCCGCAGTGATGGGAACATCTCCTCCGACCAGCTCTTCCCACGCAGCGCCCGTGGCTCGCGCATGCTTGATACGAACAGTGATTTGCTCATAAGAATGTCTACTTTCAATTCTGAGCCTATGACTAAACTGAAAGCAAGTACTTCAAGACTAAGAAGGCAATTATTCTGTCAGGCTCACGAACTATGGTGAGATATTTGATTAGCAGGTTGAAGGGTTTTTTTTTTTTGGGGGGGGGGGGGGTAACTATCCGAAGCTGTTATTTCCATTACACTTTACGGTTTTATTATCTTGCTCTTAACAATGCCAAATGCATCTCCCATTTTAATTTCCCCTTCCCCTTCAGCCGACTCTGTCATTTTGTTTTATTTCAAGCCAGGAGTCCGTTCAGTGCTCTGCCAGAGCCCACAGATTGCTACTAAAAGTGCCTATTTGTTGCTGCTGGAAATCAATTGCAAGTTAAATATTTAAATCTAACTAATTGGACATTGTACACATTGGTTTCCAAATGATATTTTATCTAAGTCTCTTTACTAATGATATTAATAAATAAATTAGAGAACATTGGAATTAACATTGGTAATCTCAAAGTACAATAACACTTTTCAAACACAGTAATTCCTTAAAACCTTAATTGAGAAGGACCATATTTCCTTTGATAAAGTTTGAGATGAAAGAGTGAATAAAATACTGTACTTGGACATAAAAGGATGCTGTCTTTCTGCTCTTGTCATTCCTTAATAAATAGCTTTAGTAAATTATTTAATTTTTTAAATATGTCATATGATAGTAGACTATTTTAGTTGATCTTATATAATTTCTAATGAAAACAATGCATTTAAATGTTTGCTAAAAAGGATGGTCCTATTAAGTATAACATCCACTTTACACGCAGGTCATTCCATAACCAGAATTCCCTGCTCTCTGAGCAGATTTCCCCTAGTAGAGCAGCCCCAGACACAAACACAGCGTTCCTTTCCATCTAACACTTAAACTGCTGCAGATGTCCCTTTCCTGTTAATATAAATGATGCTCTTTAGAGCCCACTCGTTGTCTCTGGTCATGGTATGGTGATAGTATGCTATCCCCACACTCCCCCCCCCCTTGAAAACCCTCACACAGCCGTCTGGCCAGACTTTCATGCAAACAACTGGGACAGGTTCCCTGAAGGGCACTTGAAATAGCAGCAGCGGCAGCTAGACATCCAGGCCCAAAGCCAGAGCCCTTATGGACACAGTGAACTTGACTCCCTGGCAGTCCAGCCCTTTCCTACCACCTAACCATTAGCCCAGGCATTGCCAGTGGCATTCAGTGACAATCAGAGACATTTAAAAGTGTTCTTAAAAACCTACCTGTTTTTTTCCCAGTGCTTTATTTATTACAGAGAGCATGCTGGTTCAGGTTTTCCCTGCTGGATGATAAAATGTGCACACAATGTTCTTTTCCTCTCCAACACCCTACAGTTGCTCACGTGTGTTCTATCAGCTCAGATCAGCTTCTCCCGCTGCCGTTTTGTCTTGTGAACTCCTATTCATACATCACACTTGGGATCCAATATCTTCATATTGAAGGAAGCGATATCTCTAGACAGTTTCTGTGGCATTTATTATTCCTTTATGTATGTATTATTGCATTGTGCCCTTCACATAGGGCATGAGCACCTGTGATCCTTGTACTGGTTTTGAGTCTCCATGCCCTACCACAGTGCCTGGCACAGACAAGGTGCCCATCAAGTTTGGCCCCACAAATGTTGATTTAGGAAGTGTTGATTTAGGATTTACTATGGAACGGACACTGTGTTAGGTGCTGTAAACAGAGCATTCAAATGGCAGTTTCTTTGTGTGTGTGTGTGTGTGTGTGTGTGTGTTTGTTTGGACCTCTGTAGGGGCCCTTGGTCTGTCGCTTATCCCAGGAACCCTCGCATTTCAGTTCGGCAGGGCTGGTTAGATCCTCGTGGCCCTTCTGTGTGTGAAGTTCTGATGAGTCCCTCGAGACCAGTAACTTCACACGTTGGAACATCGTCTACTCTAGTCCCGAGACCTGTGGCCTTAAGTAGGAAAATGGAAACTCTCTCTTCTAAGGTGCTCAGACTGAAGAGAAAAATGTCCCAGGAGCCGTGAAAGCGAACCCAGGAATCAGACACCCTGGTTGGTGGCTACTCCTGAGCAAAACGTTTTCTGGCACAGAGCGACTTCCCCTCATTCTCACCAGCACAGCAAATGTCATAAGCTGAAACACAATTCTCCTAAATGACAAAGGAAGTAGAGGGAGGAAAAATGTATGTGGAGCTTCAATGTATGGACCATGTGGTGGGGGGGGTGGGTGTGACTGCCTGCCGCCCAGGTGGAAGACCCCTGCCCTGGCACTGCGGCCCCGCTCTCACACGCCAGAAGCCCCCCACGCCTGGGCCAGATCATGTACAATCTGGATCTGTGCATGAACAGAAGTGGAGTTATTACATGGGTCTCATTAAATGGTGAAGGTGAGGCCATTAGTTTTGAACATGTTAAATTGCCTCATTGGTAGACTATTTGTGTGTAAACCAGAGGGGGGTGGACTGGGTCTTAAATTTCTAAGCCGGTTTAAGGAAGATCCTCCAATTCTGTTCCCATGTATCTCTCAATACGTTTCCTTTCCTCTCTCTACTTCTATAGCTATAATTCAAACAATGCCATTTCTCAACCAGACTACTGCGATAGCTTCCTTATAGAGCTCTATTTCCCAGCAGGTGCCTTTGATGCCAAGCCGCCTCCACACCAGCAGCTCTTGATCGAGGTGTGATGGTTCTCCCGAGTCAGTGGAAGGTAAAGGAAGAGACACTCTGTAACTGCTTTATCCGAATTCGGAATGATGCAAGGATTACGCAGTGGCTGGTGTCATATTTGTCCTTAACATCCTTCAATTGCCTCTAATTCATTATATGATACAATTCCATATCTTTTTATGGATCAGTAGTCAAAAAATCTAGGTTGTGTTGCTTTAGAATTTTCCCTCAATCTTGTCCATAAAATAGACATTCCCTAAATGTTTATTTTTCATTCAGATAAGTCCAACATGGGTCAGGTACACATCTTGGTCTGTAACTAGGCAATGTGGATTTGGTATCCACCCAGGTCACTGCAGAAATGGAAGGCAGAGCTGCTGCCACCCTCAGCCACACAACTCATGAGAGACTCTCTCTGGTGGCCCACCCCAACCAGAAACGTATTAGAAAGGAAATTCTGCGGTTTCTATTCAGCCTGGCCAAGTTGACACATCACAGAACAATCAAACAAAAGGCATGAATATTCAATATCCTGGAGTGAAATTCCTCAGAATCACCCTTGACACTACCTGAAGCAGAATGAAATGCTCACTACTCGGCCATTTCACGCTGGCTTGCATATACAGCTGATTACTGTTGTCTTGTTATGTTGCATGAGTTTGCCACAAACACTGAACCAGTGAATGCTGAACTATTGCTCCTACAAGAAATGTAGGGTTAGGTTCCTGTGAGTCTCTGGTCTCCGTATGTTCATCAGGCAAAATGCCAATTGTGTTATATGTGTTCATTTACAGTGTTGTAAAATAAGCCAGGATCCTCGGTGTTGAAAGTCTGCTTTTCCAAATTACTCGCTTTCTGGATAAAACTTAGCAGGGAGTTTTGAAATTTGTCTGCAGCTATTCGATCTGTAGAACACGTCTTGCCTGCAAGTTTTACCATTTTCCACACTGTATCACCTTTTGCAATGTGCACGCCAGCCAGCACTAGCCAAAGGAATTGGAAATGTTCCTGATCCTAGTTAATACCTCTGTAAATTTCTTTGGCTTTTAATGTCACCAAAACATTATTCACTAGGCTAGTTTTTCTCACTTGTGACATTCTGGATCCCCAAATGGAGCCCCTTTTCCACTCTTTCTGTACCTAGAGCACGCACTGCATACCCTGTGTAGCCAAGGATGCAAGCTACTAGTTTGCCTAAGCTGATGACCCGAGTTCATGGGAGAAGGGCTTGGAGCAGCAGCTGCCTGGATGTGGTCCCTGGACAAGGCTGCGAAGGGGCGTCAGGCACGAGAATTTGTAAAGTCCTAAGAAATGCTTTCTAGCAGCATTTCCAGTAGATGAGAGCTCTCGTGTCACCTTTTGCAAAGAAAGGGGCAGCGCTGTGTCCTTCATGGATTTTAGATGCAACTGGAGCATGTTGAGATCTACAACTGTTTCTATGAAGAGAAGTAGGAGATAGAGTCATGCACTCTCATACTAATTCGAAATCACAGCGTGCTTCCCAAACATTAGTTGGCGACTTATTCCTGTCCCAAAATAATGTTTTTAAGTTGTTGAAGAGTAAATTGAGACACTCATGTCCAGCAAATCACATGGGCAATAAAACAAGAACAATGAAGATGCAGATGTAACTCCCCGCCTACCTCGCTCTGAACCTGGGAGAAAGTGAGAGAACTATTCTCTCACAATGGGGTATCGAGAACCCTCTCGATACCCCATTCAGTGAATCCTGTTCACTGGCACAATTGTCTATAGTTTCTGGTCTCTGGACACACACACACACAAATTGCAGAACAAACTAAGGAAGCTGAAGAACATTGTTTACTATCCTTTTTAGGAAAAGAGGAAAAAAATGTGTGTCTGGTTTTCTATTCAGGCACAAGAAAATCAAGTGTAGTATTTTAAGCCATTATATAAAAATATGGTTGCATTTACATGTGTAAGTATACATTTCCAAGTTTTTTCAGAGTAAATATAACATGTTATAAATGGAGTTGATATTAATAAAAACATAAATATAATTTATATTATAGTAACTACTTTTCTAACTTCTTTTAGAATAGTTTTTAAGCATACATGGTTTTTAAGAGAGAGCAATTTGAATTTACTTTGGATATTTTTCAGTTATGAAAATCTCGCCTGCAACTTGAATGGGCACGGTAGAACTTAGTCTTGAAAACACAGAGTAGTGACCGAGGCCGGTCTGTGCGGGCAGCTGAGAAGGACAGCACTGTGCACAGTCCAGTGATCAGAGACTCTGTCCAAGGGACTGACTGATGCAGGGATGACGTAGTCCTCACGCCGTGTTAACTAGCGGTGCGGTCTGTTACTCTGCCCGCCTGCACCACACTGAGTGAATGAAGGCATTCACCCCTCGGACAGCACCCACTCCCAGTGGCCCTGCTCCCCCTCTGCCCACTTCCCAGTTTCCTTCCTGGTTGGCTCCAGTGGAAATCGTCGCTACTCATTTAAGGGGCCTGGAATGGAGGCCGCAGTACATAAGGCTTCTCTTTCTTCTCGCTCCTGGTGATCTCATCCGCACTCATGACTTTTAACAACTATTTTTATGCCTCTGACAGCACATTTCTATACACAATCTACACCTCCTCTTGGACTCGAGTTTTAAATATCTAACTGCTTAGCTGACTCCATCTTTGGAGTGTCCAAAAAAATACATCATCAACTCTCCATTCCGTGGAAAACTGGATTCTTTTTTAAAAGACTTTATTTATTTATTTATTTTTAGAGAGAGGGGAAGGAAAGGAGAGAAGGGGAGGCACATCAATGTGCGGCTGCCTCTCACAAGCCCCTCCCGGGGACCTGGCCCGCAACCCAGGCACGTGCCCTGACTGGGTATGGAACCGCCGACCCTTTGGTTTGCAGGCCCACGCTCAGTCCACTGAGCCACACCGGCCAGGGCTGACACTGAATTCTTGATTTCTCTCCTAGACGACAGCCAGCTCCTCTCCCAGTCTTTTCCATCTCAGTCATTACCTGCTCCTTTTTTCTAGTTTCTCAGGCCAAATTTCTTGTACCTGTCTTTCTCCAACATACCACACACCTCAGGAAATGTTTTCCAGTGTGATCACAGTCTGCAGTGACACCCTAATCCAAGCGCCTCTCGTCTCTCAGCCAGATCACACATTTCCTGCTTACACCTGTGGCCACCCATGCCTCCAAAAACCCATTGTCTACACAACAGGCACCTAATCCAAGCGCCTCTCATCTCTCAGCCAGATTACACACTTCTTGCTTATACCTGTGGCCACCCATGCCTCCAAAAACCCATTGTCTACACAACAGGCAGTCAAGACAACCCTCTCGCCCCTCTCTTCCATGACTTCCAATGTCTCCCTATTCCCATCCAGGCAAGAGAAT
Source organism: Phyllostomus discolor (assembly GCF_004126475.2). NCBI lineage: Eukaryota > Metazoa > Chordata > Mammalia > Chiroptera > Phyllostomidae > Phyllostomus > Phyllostomus discolor. The sequence continues at coordinate 7,230,696 of NC_040910.2, read as the reverse complement.
CAAGTGCAGGATGACCTACCTCTGTATGACCTCCATTCATTCATCTGCTACCCCTTCCTCCTCACAGTGTGCCAGCCACACTGGCGTCCTCTTTGTCCCTCCAACCCACTGGGCCCAGTCAAGCCTCAGCGGTTTGGGACAGTCTGACCCATCCGAATGGAACACGTGCTCCCCAATATTCAGTCCGCTCGATAACTTCTTTCGGTCATCTCTTTTCCCAAATGTTTGTTCAATGGAGCTGCCGCATTTAAAACCCGAGGTCCCCACACACAGAGACACTCCTGCTTTTGACTACTCATTTTCTTTCTACAGAAACAGTCAGCTTCTGACATCATATTTATTTTCATTTGTTGACAGTCTTGCCCTCCCCAGTGGCAGATGATTTTCATGAGGGGGATGGATGTGTCTGCTGGTGCTTACTGCTGTATCTACAGGATGTTGGGAAAAAACAAGGATGTCTTGCCGGCACTCGATAAAGACTTTCAAGTGATAGTAACAATGGTTCCATCTCTACTCCTTCTACCACTCCTGGTTTCGATGAGGTTTATTGCGCCCTCACAAAAGTCTCCTGGCAGATAACGTCCCTTTTATTTTACAGACAACCTCAGAGAGCTTAGTGACTTGTCGAAGACAATGACAAATGGACAAGGTGCTGCATCCCGAACCCACGTTGTGTGAGTCCATATGTGTGCATGCGTGTTTGCAGAGAAAGACAGCCAGAGAGAGGGGAAGGAAAAAAAAAGAAAGAAAGAGAGCAGCGAGGGTTGGGGGATGGGAGGAAGATATGAGAGAGAGAGAGAGAGAGAGAGAGAGAGAGAGAGAGAGAGAGAGGCTGCTTCCCCCCTAGACGCCTCTCGTCCTGAATTAGCGACTTCTGCAGCGGCGGGCCTGGTGGTTAGGAGACTTAGCCACAGCCATAATGGTACGATTTTCAGCAGTTGTACAGCAAATTTTCTTACAGTTCCTTTTTTGTATATATTTATTTGTTTCTCTTCCACACTTAACTTTTCCTTTCCATGGAAACAGAAATTGAGATTAAAGAAACAGTAAAGCTGATAACAGCCATTGAACAGGGGACATTCACAGTAAATCCTACCACTCACTTCTCTCTAGTGATCAGTAAAAATGCGGACACTGCGTAGAGTGGGTAGGTGACAGTACTAATTAACTAATGTCATTTGAGGTCTGCAGGTACTGAGTTTCCTGTCCATTTAAAATACGAATTTCATCACTGCTTTAGAAGTTTCCAAAATTACTTCCAAAAAAAGTAACTGCCATGAAATGATTTCCTTAGACCTAACCATGGAGAAGGACTAACCCATTCACCAGGCTATGGCTTTACCAGAGGCTTTACTGTTTTAATCTCTTATTCTTTCCGTGACCATCAGTTCAAAAAATATACACGGCTCAAGAAACCATTTTCGTTTCTGTTTTCTCAGCAGCGTTTTAAATAATGTATGCCTTTAGGAATATTCGTTTGGAGAGTACCATCTACCGCCCCTCCCCCGCCACGTACAGCCACGTGTCATGGTTTGTTTCCACACTTCCTATCTTAATGTCGTGCACAAACCTCAGTATATGAAATCCCGAAGCGATGATGGCCACTCAGCAATATTTTGTGGGCACTTACTTTTCTTTCTTTTTAATTTTCTGTGGGAACTTCATGAATTCTGAGACATGAAAAGTGTTTTTCAATCATCCCTGCCCTTCCAAGGGAAGATGCCGGAATGCACAGTGACAATGCTCCCCCAGATGCGCACTATCTGCGCTGGGGAGGGCAGGAAATGGAAGAGCCACAGCAGCGGGGTGGGGAGCAGTGGGTGGCGAAGGGATGGGGTGGGGGCGACCGAAGCCACGAAACTGTGAGGAATGCTTTTTGCCGAAGTTTTCTGAGAAGCCTGGTTCTCAGAGGTAAGTATTGCAGTGAAGAGTTACGGATGGGACTGAAAAAGTAAATAGTAGTGAAAGATTCTTCTACACAGCCACTGCTCCACGAATTATTTCATTTCTGCCTCCCACTAGGGATTCATACGTATGGGGGATTCACACGTATGCCAGCCAGCTCCCTACCTGCACACAGCCAAATAAAACTCATGGGCTGTCACACCCCCTTCCGTTCTCCTCGAGTTGCCCACCCAGGGAGAAGAGTTTGCACAGGGGGTGGGGCGGGCAGTTATACGTATAGAAAATTGCAGCCTAGGAAATTCCCTTTGACTACATTATGAAATTCAAACTCATCATTCATTGCAGAAAATGAATGAACAGCCAGGATGTGTCACATGGGTTTGGAACATGAGCAGCATGAAGTAGAAAAACCAGCGCTGATGTTATCCGAGACAACGAGGGAATACGAGGTAACTTTAAACCCCTAATATGAAATTAGAATCCTCAGGGACATATTAAAAGACATCATTCCATAAAAGCAGGAAAAGGAACAATTAGAGGAAAGTAAAGGACTCTTTAAAAAAAGCCTACACATAAGAATATCTAGGTGATCTTGGGTTTGGTGATGGCTTTGACACAACACCAAAACTTGAATCTATAAAAGAAAAATATTTGTAAATTGGATGTCATTAAAATTTAAATCTGCTCTGCAAAAAAAAAAAAGGCAAGGTACCAATTAGGAGTAAATATTTCAGAACACAGATATGACAAAAGACGGGCTTCTAAAATATATAAAAACCTCTTAACTCTCAGCCATGAAAAAAACAAACAGCCCATTAGAAAAAGGGCTAAAGATCTGAAGGGACGCCTAACCACACGAAACACACAGCCGAGGAAGGAGCACGTGGGAAGTCCTTCCACCCCACGTGCCATCAGAGCATTGCAAACTAAAGCAACGAGGAGGCGCCGGTACACCCCTCACAGAATGGCCGGGCCCAGAACATCAACGACACCAAATGCTGATGAGGATGTGAAGCAAAAGGAACTATCTTTGCACTGGTGGTGGGAATGCAAAATCGTGCAGCCATCAGTACGGCCGTTTCTCACTAAAGTAAACATACTCGTACCAAAAGATCCAGCAATCATGCTTTTTGGCATTTACCCACATTAGCTGAAAACTCCTATCCACACAAAACCTGCACTCAAATATTTATAGTAGCTTTATTTATTCATAGTGGCTAAAAAAAATTCGGAGGCAACCAAGATGTTCTTCAATAGATGAATGAATAAATAAACTGTGGGGTATTCAGACAATGAGTATGAGACAATGTTATTCAGCACTAAAAAGAAATGAGCTATGGAGCCATGAAAAGACAGACAGGAGCCTGAAATGCACACTGCTAAGTGAAAGAAGGCAATCTGAAAAAGATTCATCTTGATGCACATCAGCAGTAGAATGGGGAAATGAACTCAGCATAGCCACATACTAGAGTACTAGATAGTGATTAGGATAGAGTACAGTTTTAGCATCAGACAGGTTTTTAATCAGAACAAAGAATCATAGAAAGGTTTTTAAAATGATAACACTATTTAGTTCACAAAAAATGTTTCGTAAATATTATAACGTCAGAAAATCTATAACAGATAACAGCATCAACACTCATGAAAATATTTTTCACAAAACACAAGACTAAAAACATCACTGGTAGGCGATTTAGTGCATGACAAATCAAGTGAATAAAAAAGATGACTTAAGAAAATCTAAATAAGATTTAGGAACTGTATACTTAATTATAATTAATATAGAAACTATATTAGAGAGATATAGATACATTAGAGGATACACTTACTTCCTGGCACCATTAGGATATTTTCCAATACATACCGGTCTATAGAAAAAAGCTTAATAAATTCTAAACTTAACTGATGAAAAGGTCATAAATAAAATGGAAGGAGAGACAGGTGAAGGGAAAAAGCCCCTTGTAAGCTAAATTACTTATATTTATTCATAGGGGTTTCTAGCAAACATTTTCACATGGAAAACTAAGCAAGAGAGATGCAGGCAGGGCTGCAACTCAGGAGACAAACGCTGGCGTGGCCTCGGGACCAGCGAGCGCGCCTGCAGGTGCGGATGGGCTTCTGCCGCACTGGCCGTTAAGGATGTCGAGGGCTACCCCTGAGTACAGATGCGGGGTTTACAGAGATGAAGAACAGACTAAACCAGCTGAACAGAAACATGCCCAGAATGGTTACTCCTAAGAAATATCACTCACAATTTTGCTCACTTTACATTCGGTACTTTTCCACAGTGCTTCCATGTTTATAGCCTTGTAGCTAGATGGCTCTAAAACATTTTACAAAACCATCGCTTCAATAATCAAACCTTGACTATCCCTTTCCCTTCTATACTCGCCACACAATCTTCTATACATTTTTTCCTTATATGTACTCTTCCCAAATTACTCACAATACCAATTCTCTTCTTGGATTATATTTGCTTTATCTTTTACAATTAACTATCTATGCTAAACAGTATTTGCTGGTAGGTCTTTCCTCTTCAAATACTTGCTTTTATAATTCTGTTTTTGCGTAAATTCTAGAGAATTTTTAAATAAATCACTTTTTGTAAGTAATTGTAAACATTAACCAATAAAATTAATATATATTCAAAATTGAGCTGGAAAATGTACTCAAGTGCTTGAATAGCAGGAGACCTGGGTTTGGCCCTGGGTCTTTCACATACAGTGACCTCATTGTCACTTCAACTCTACATTCCTCCTTCTTCTGGGGAATAATAACAACAACAATAAGTATTCCCTAGTGTTGTCACAAACATTAAATATTTATGTTCTTTGAAATCACTTGTAAAACGTAAAGCATTCAGAGTCTTCTTACGACAAGACGCATGTTATTTGCTCAGGGCACACAGGTGAGCCCGCAGCTCCTCCTGGGAACACTGTATTCACGCGCGGATCCAAAACTTCAGAAAGCCTTTCTCTGCCTCGCATCGAGTACATCTTTTCACTTGGCCAGTTTTGTCGGTAGCCAGCCTATTTCTTCTCAGCTAGTTGTGCTCCTGACAGCGGTCACATCCTATGACCGCACCTTCCAAACTTTGCGGGGCAGCTTCATCTCATTTTCTATCAGAAAATGTGCCTGTTTCCTTTATCATGCAACCCATAATTACCTGAAAATAAGCAGCCTGTTGATGCTAGCAAAGGGAGTGGGGGAAGGACGATACTCTATTCTTCACACATGCCTGGACCCTCTGTGGAGACACTGGATGCAACTGCCGGGAACAACTGTGCGCGGATGCTCTGCACACAGCTGTGGTTTCGGCCTTTGCACGGTTTTAATCTTCCCTGCAAGAATGAGCTCATTCATGCCAGGGTTCAAAATGTCTTGGTCCTTTATTCTCTCCCACAGAATTGATATAAATTGTGGCACGGTGTTTTGGCCAACAATTTTTACAAGGGTGAGAGAGTATTTCTCTTTGAGTGGGCAATCAATTGACTATCTACGTGGTTGCTCTGAAAAATGGAGTTGAGAATTTAGTAATTATGCAGTCTTCTCAATATCGAGATAAATTTCTAGTCCCTGAGACTGACAAAATCATCACACTGAGAATAGTGTGTCTTGGAAAACCGTCTCAGTCATAGAAGACATACCAGAGTTACACCCCTTAAGCTATTTTCTAATTGAAGACGTTACCAAGTTGGGGAAAAACAACAGGTTGTTTTTCTGAGTGAAGGATCATAAAGGAGAATCGTGCAGCACAAGTTTGCTCTGGCAAACTGTCACATTGCTTCTCTGTACTTACACTTTTCAGGGTCGGGGGGACCCCCGTACTCCCCTCACACAGCCAGTTCATCATCCTTCATTTTGACTGCTTTTAGTGAGTTCTAAAACAGCTCCATGCCTTTCATTTACCACATGCCGATGCAATATTAAGCATTTGATGCATTTATTGAAATGCCTTATATCATCAATATAATGTGAACACCTTATTTCACATTAATACATTTATCAGGGGTGTCAAACTCATTTTCACCGGGGGCCACATCAGCCTCGTGGTTGCCTTCAAAGGGCCGAATGTAATTTAGGGTTGTATAAATGTAACTGCTCCTTAACTAAGGGCAAGGAGCTCAGCACCGCCACCAGATAAAACAAAGTGGAGGGCTGGATTCAGCCCTTGGGCCTTGTGTTTGCCACCTGTGATTTAGATATTTGGATTTCTGGGTGCTGCAAGAAAGTCCGCTTGTGTTAGGCAAACCTTGTTGGAGGTAAGTGGTATCAGATACATACTTTTGCATTCTCCTTCCACACAGGGGATATGCTCTTGCTCACCATGTACTTATCAGCTGATGTTATAGCTTTTC